>NC_042957.1:63947166-64314961 GCF_901001165.1 Salmo trutta | reverse complement strand
CTTCTCTAACCACAAGAGGTTATCATTAGCCTCATCGCTAACGGCTACACAAAGTGTAGACATGCGCGCGCTCCGCACGAATGCGCACAGCAATTGGGCAGTCCTGTGCCGTTCCTGAAAGTTGCATGGAAAAACGAATCGCTGATGCATTTTGTTCAAGTCTTATGATTCACTTGGGCAAATGAATGCATTTTCTAACAAGTTGAAGGGATTTAATTGATTTCCTCCTTAGTTCAATACATTTTAGAATATTGTTGAATTTCGGTTTAATGTCTGGATTCCGTGATTCCGTGTGGGCGAGCCGTATTTTCTAGGGCCCTAGTGTATGAAGTTGTCATAAGTGTCAACATAGGATATGCCCTCTCCCCCCCCCCCCCCCCATCCCACAAGAGTCAAATATAGGGCGTGGAAATGTAAGCAAGGTTTGAGCTTTTTCAGAGTGTGTCACAAAGTGGACATTTCGCTGTCTCTTATGAGTGAGCGACACATTGACTTTATATAGTGTACCAAGAATTGTCCCTTCGCTTACGGCCATACCAGCCTGAATACGCCCGATCTCGTTCCGATCTCGGAAGCTAAGCAGGTCGGGCCTGTGTTAGTACTTGGATGGGAGACCGCCTGGGAATACCAGGTGCTGAAGCTTTTTGCTCCCGTAGAGGGTTCTCTTGTGTCATGCATGGAGCAACTGCCTTTTATTTATGGCCCTAATAATATTGTGTCTTTTTATTGGACTAAATGCAGTTTGTTAGCGCTTCCCTGCCTGATCAAAATCAAATCAAATATTGGACAGTGGCTTTCCCTCAAAATGTAGGCAGTACATCAGCCTTTCTTTTTAGTCCTAGGAGACTGTCAATGTGTGTAGTCCATTAGGGCCCAGTAAATCCCTTCAATGTTTTGCCACTGATTCCCCCAAAGTCCCCCTTTTCTCCGTTTACATTTCCCCGTTTGACCGATTTGTCCCTGTTTCTGCAGGTTTTCACCTCAAAAGTACACCTTTGTATAGAAATATAACACGTTTGGGATGTTCTATGTCCACGACATTGTTTAAAGCCTATCAGGAGACCACTTTTGAGGTCTGGGAAAAGGGAAGACATTTCGATTTGGGGTGTAGTTACCCTTTAAACTCCAAGTGTGCCGCCAGGAAAGGACCTTTGTTTGGTTAAGCGGTGTTTGCCCTGTAGCGGCTCATGTGATTGCGGAGTTGTGCAAAACAAATGGCCACTTGGATTGATGCAAATAATCATGATATAATTCTGCCAGGCTGGCATAGGCTACTTTGCAGTTTACATTTAATTGAGAAGGGTTTTGGGGGAAGCCTTTCTTCTCTTAGCCACAGAAGGTTATCATTAGCCCTCCCCCATCCCCGTCTAACGGGCTACACAAAAGTGTTAGCATAGCGCGCCGATCCGCACCACTGAAATGCGCACAGCAATTGGGCAGTCCTGTGCCGTCGTGAAAGTTTGCATGGGAAAAAACGAATCGCTGATGCATTTGTTCAAGTCTTTATGATTTCACTTGGGCAAATGAATGCATTTTTCTAAACAGTTGAAGGGATTTAATTGATTTCCTCCTTAGTTCAATACATTTAGAATATTGTTGACATTTCGGTTTAATGTCTGGATTCCGTGATTCCGTGTGGGCGAGCCGTATTTTCTAGGGCCCTAGTGTATGAAGTTGTCATAAGTGTCAACATAGGATATGCCCTCTCCCCCCCCCCCCCCCCCCCACAAGAGTCAAATATAGGGCGTGGAAATGTAAGCAAGGTTTGAGCTTTTTCAGAGTGTGTCACAAAGTGGACATTTCGCTGTCTCTTATGAGTGAGCGACACATTGACTTTATATAGTGTACCAAGAATTGTCCCTTCGCTTACGGCCATACCAGCCTGAATACGCCCGATCTCGTCCGATCTCGGAAGCTAAGCAGGTCGGGCCTGGTTAGTACTTGGATGGGAGACCGCCTGGGAATACCAGGTGCTGTAAGCTTTTTGCTCCAGTAGAGGGTTCTCTTGTGTCATGCATGGAGCAACTGCCTTTTATTTATGGCCCTAATAATATTGTGTCTTTTTATTGGACTAAATGCAGTTTGTTAGCGCTTCCCTCCCTGCCCTGATCAAATCAAATCAAATATTGGACAGTGCGTTTCCCTCAAAATGTAGGCAGTACATTCAGCATTTCTTTTTAGTCTAGGAGACTGTCAATGTGTGTAGTCCATTAGGGCCCAGTAAAATCCCTTCAATGTTTTGCCTGATTCCCCCAAAGTCCCCCTTTTCTCCGTTTACATTTCCCCGTTGACCGTTTGTCCCTGTTTCTGCAGGTTTTCAACCTCAAAGTACACCTTTGTAATAGAAATATAACACGTTTGGATGTTCTATGTCCACGACATTGTTTAAAGCCTATCAGGAGACCACTTTTGAGGTCTGGGAAAAATGGAAGACATTTCGATTTTGGGGTGTAGTTACCCTTTAAACCCAAGTGTGCGCCAGAAAGAGACCTTTGTTTGGTTAAGCGGTGTTGCTGTAGCGCTCATGTGATTGCGGAGTTTGCAAAACAAATGGCCACTGGATTGATGCAAATAATCATGATATAATTCTGCCAGGCTGGCATAGGCTACTTTGCAGTTTACATTTAATTGAGAAGGTTTTGGGGGGAAGCCTTTCCTTCTCTACCACAAGAAAGGTTATCATTAGCCTCATCGCTAACGGCTACACAAAGTGTAGACATGCGCGCGCTCCGCACGAATGCGCACAGCAATTGGGCAGTCCTGTGCCGTTCGTGAAAGTTGCATGGAAAAAAACGAATCGCTGATGCATTTTGGTTCAAGTCTTATGATTCACTTGGGCAAATGAATGCATTTTCTAAACAAGTTGAAGGGATTTAATTGATTTCCTCCTTAGTTCAATACATTTTAGAATATTGTTTGAATTTCGGTTTAATGTCTGGATTCCGTGATTCCGTGTGGGCGAGCCGTATTTTCTAGGGCCCTAGTGTATGAAGTTGTCATAAGTGTCAACATAGGATATGCCCTCTCCCCCCCCCCCCCCCCATCCCACAAGAGTCAAATATAGGGCGTGGAAATGTAAGCAAGGTTTGAGCTTTTTCAGAGTGGTGTCACAAAGTGGACATTTCGCTGTCTCTTATGAGTGAGCGACCATTGACTTTATATAGTGTACCAAGAATTGTCCCTTCGCTTACGGCCATACCAGCCTGAATACGCCCGATCTCGTCCGATCTCGGAAGCTAAGCAGGGTCGGGCCTGGTTAGTACTTGGATGGGAGACCGCCTGGGAATACCAGGTGCTGTAAGCTTTTTGCTCCAGTAGAGGGTTCTCTTGTGTCATGCATGGAGCAACTGCCTTTTATTTATGGCCCTAATAATATTGTGTCTTTTTATTGGACTAAATGCAGTTTGTTAGCGCTTCCCTGCCCTGATCAAATCAAATCAAATATTGGACAGTGCGTTTCCCTCAAAATGTAGGCAGTACATTCAGCATTTCTTTTTAGTCTAGGAGACTGTCAATGTGTGTAGTCCATTAGGGCCCAGTAAAATCCCTTCAATGTTTTGCCTGATTCCCCCAAAGTCCCCCTTTTCTCCGTTTACATTTCCCCGTTGACCGTTTGTCCCTGTTTCTGCAGTTTTCAACTCCAAAAGTACACCTTTGTAATAGAAATATAACACGTTTGGATGTTCTATGTCCACGACATTGTTTTAAAGCCTATCAGGAGACCACTTTTGAGGTTGGGAAAAATGGAAGACATTCGATTTGGGGTTGTAGTTACCCTTTAAACCCAAGTGTGCGCCAGAGAAAGAGACCTTTGTTTTGGTTAAGCGGTGTGTTGCTGTAGCGCTCATGTGATTGCGGAGTTTGCAAAAACAAATGGCCACTGGATTGATGCAAATAATCATGATATAATTCTGCCAGGCTGGCATAGGCTACTTTGCAGTTTACATTTAATTGAGAAGGTTTTGGGGGAAGCCTTTCCTTCTCTACCACACAGAAGGTTATCATTAGCCTCATCGCTAACGGCTACACAAAGTGTAGACATTGCGCGCTCTCCGCACGAATGCGCACAGCAATTGGGCAGTCCGTGTGCCGTTCGTGAAAGTTGCATGGAAAAACGAATCGCTGATGCATTTTGTTCAAGTTCTTTATGATTCACGTGGGCAAATGAATGCATTTTCTAACAAGTTGAAGGATTATATTTGATTTCCTCTAGTTCAATACATTTAGAATATTGGTTGAATTTCGGTTTAATGTCTGGATTCCGTTATGGCGAGCCGTATTTTCTAGGGCCCTAGTGTATGAAGTTGTCATAAGTGTCAACATAGGATATGCCCTCTCCCCCCCCCCCACAAGAGTCAAATATAGGGCGTGACAATGTAAGCAAGGTTTGAGCTTTTTCAGAGTGTGTCACAAAGTGGACATTTCGCTGTCTCTTATGAGTGAGCGGCGGCACATTGAATTATATAGTGTACCAAGAATTGTCCCTTCGCTTACGGCCATACTAGCCTGAATACGCCCGATCTCGTCCGATCTCGGAAGCTAAGCAGGGTCGGGCCTGGTTAGTACTTGGATGGGAGACCGCCTGGGAATACCAGGTGCTGTAAGCTTTTGCTCCAGTTAGAGGGTTCTCTTGTGTCATGCATGGAGCAAACTGCCTTTATTTATGGCCCTAATAATATTGTGTCTTTTTATTGGACTAAATGCAGTTTGTGAGCGCTTCCCTGCCCTGATCAAATCAAATCAAATATTGGACAGTGCGTTTCCCTCAAAATGTAGGCAGTACATTCAGCATTTCTTTTTAGTCTAGGAGACTGTCAATGTGTGTAGTCCATTAGGGCCCAGTAAAATCCCTTCAATGTTTTGCCTGATTCCCCCAAAGTCCCCCCTTTCTCTTCCTCCGTTTACATTTCCCCGTTGACCGTATGTCCCTGTTCTGCAGGTTTTCAACCTCAAAAGTAACACCTTTGTAATAGAAATATAACACGTTTGGATGTTCTATGTCCACGACATTGTTTAAAAGCCTATCAGGAGACCACTTTTGAGGTCTGGGAAAAATGGAAAGACATTTCGATTTTGGGGTGTAGTTACCCTTTAAACCCAAGTGTGCGCCAGAAAGAGACCTTTGTTTGGTTAGCGGTGTTGGCTGTAGCGCTCATGTGATTGCGGAGTTTGCAAAACAAATGGCCACGGATTGATGCAAATAATCATGATATAATTCTGCCAGGCTGGCATAGGCCTATTTGCAGTTTACATTTAATTGAGAAGGTTTTGGGGGAAGCCTTCCTTCTCTACCACAGAAGGTTATCATTAGCCCTCATCGCTAACGGCTACCACCAAATTGTAGACATGCGCGCTCTCCGCACGAATGCGCACAGCAATTGGGCGTCCTGTGCCGTTCGTGAAAGTTTGCATGGAAAAACGCATCGCCTGATGCATTTGTTCAAGTCTTATGATTCACGTGGGCAAATGAATGCATTTTCTAACAAGTTGAAGGATTTAATTGATTCCTCCTTAGTTCAATACATTTTAGAATATTGTTGAATTTCGGTTTAATGTCTGGATTCCGTTATGGCGAGCCGTATTTTCTAGGGCACCTAGTGTATGAAGTTGTCATAAGTGTCAACATAGGATATGCACCTCTCCCCCCCCCCCCCACAAGAGTCAAATATATGGGCGTGGAAATGTAAGCAAGGTTTTGAGCTTTTTCAGAGTGTGTCACAAAGTGGACATTTCGCTGTCTCTTATGAATGAGCGACACATTGACTTTATATAGTGATACCAAGAATTGTCCCTATCGCTTACGGCCATACCAGCCTGAATTACGCCCGATCTCGTCCGATCTCGAAGAAGCTAAGCAGGTCGGGCCTGGTAGTACTTGGATGGGAGACCGCCTGGGAATACCAGGTGCTGTAAGCTTTTATGCTCCAGTAGAGGGTTCTCTTTGTGTCATGCATGGAGCAACTGCCTTTATTTATGGCCCTAAATATATTGTGTCTTTTTATTGGACTAAATGCAGTTTGTTAGCGCCTTCCCTGCCCTGATCAAATCAAATCAAATATTGGACAGTGCGTTTCCCTCAAAATGTAGGCAGTACATTCAGCATTTCTTTTTAGTCTAGGAGACTGTCAATGTGTGTAGTCCATTAGGGCCCAGTAAAATCCCTTCAATGTTTTGCCTGATTCCCCCAAAGTCCCCCTTTTTCTCCGTTTACATTTCCCCGTTGACCGTTTGTCCTGTTTCTGCAGGTTTTCAACCTCAAAAGTACACCTTTGTAATAGAAATATAACACGTTTGGATGTTCTATGTCCACGACATTGTTTAAAGCCTATCAGGAGACCACTTTTGAGGTCTGGGAAAAATGGAAGACATTTCGATTTTGGGGTGTAGTTACCCTTTAAAACCCAAGTGTGCGCCAGAAAGAGACCTTTGTTTGGTTAAGCGGTGTTGCTGTAGCGCTCAATGTGATTGCGGAGTTTGCAAAACAAATGGCCACTGGATTGATGCAAATAATCATGATATAATTCTGCCAGGCTGGCATAGGCTACTTTGCAGTTTACATTTAATTGAGAAGGTTTTGGGGGAAGCCTTTCCTTCTCTACCACAAGAAGGTTATCATTAGCCTCATCGCTAACGGCTACACAAAGTGTAGACATGCGCGCGCATCCGCACGAATGCGCACAGCAATTGGGCAGATCCTGTGCCGTTCGTGAAAGTTGCATGGAAAAACGAATCGCTGATGCATTTTGTTCAAGTCTTATGATTCACTTGGGCAAATGAATGCATTTTCTAACAAGTTGAAGGGATTTAATTGATTTCCTCCTTAGTTCAATACATTTTAGAATATTGTTGAATTTCGGTTTAATGTCTGGATTCCGATGATTCCGTGTGGGCGAGCCGTATTTTCTAGGGCCCTAGTGTATGAAGTTGTCATAAGTGGTCAACATAGGATATGCCCTCTCCCCCCCCCCCCCACCCATCCCACAAGAGTCAAATATAGGGCGTGGAAATGTAAGCAAGGTTTGAGCTTTTTCAGAGTGTGTCACAAAGTGGACATTTCGCTGTCTCTTATGAGTGAGCGGCACATTGACTTTATATAGTGTACCAAGAATTGTCCCTTTTCTTACGGCCATACCAGCCTGAATACGCCCGATCTCGTCCGATCTCGGAAGCTAAGCAGGGTCGGGCCTGGTTAGTACTTGGATGGGAGACCGCCTGGGAATACCAGGTGCTGTAAGCTTTTTGCTCCAGTAGAGGGTTTCTCTTGTGTCATGCATGGAGCAACTGCCTTTATTTATGGCCCTAATAATATTGTGTCTTTTTATTGGACTAAAATGCAGTTTGTTAGCGCTTCCCTGCCCTGATCAAATCAAATCAAATATTGGACAGTGCGTTTCCCTCAAAATGTAGGCAGTACATTCAGCATTTCTTTTTAGTCTAGGAGACTGTCAATGTGTGTAGTCCATTAGGGCCCAGTAAAATCCCTTCAATGTTTTGCCTGATTCCCCCAAAGTCCCCCTTTTCTTCTCCGTTACATTTCCCCGTTGACCGTTTGTCCCTGTTTCTGCAGGTTTTCAACCTCAAAAGTACACCTTTGTAATAGAAATATAACACGTTTGGATGTTCTATGTCCACGACATTGTTTAAAGCCTATCAGGAGACCACTTTTGAGGTCTGGGAAAAATGGAAGACATTCGATTTTGGGGTGTAGTTACCCTTTAAACCCAAGTGTGCGCCAGAAAGAGACCTTTGTTTGGTTAAGCGGTGTTGCTGTAGCGCTCATGTGATTGCGGAGTTTGCAAAACAAATGGCCACTGGATTGATGCAAATAATCATGATATAATTCTGCCAGGCTGGCATAGGCTACTTTGCAGTTTACATTTAATTGAGAAGGTTTTGGGGGAAGCCTTTCCTTCTCTACCACAAGAAGGTTATCATTAGCCTCATCGCTAACGGCTACACAAAGTGTAGACATGCGCGCTCTCCGCACGAATGCGCACAGCAATTGGGCAGTCCTGTGCCGTTCGTGAAAGTTGCATGGAAAAACGAATCGCTGATGCATTTTGTTCAAGTCTTATGATTCACGTGGGCAAATGAATGCATTTTCTAACAAGTTGAAGGGATTTAATTGATTTCCTCCTTAGTTCATACATTTTAGAATATTGTTGAATTTCGGTTTAATGTCTGGATTCCGTATATGGGCGAGCCGTATTTCTAGGGCCCTAGTGTATGAAGTTGTCATAAGTGTCAACATAGGATATGCCCTCTCCCCCCCCCCCCCATCCCACAAGAGTCAAATATAGGGCGTGGAAATGTAAGCAAGGTTTGAGCTTTTTCAGAGTGTGTCACAAAGTGGACATTCGCTGTCTCTTATGAGTGAGCGACACATTGACTTTATATAGTGTACCAAGAATTGTCCCTTCGCTTACGGCCATACCAGCCTGAATACGCCCGATCTCGTCCGATCTCGGAAGCTAAGCAGGGTCGGGCCTGGTTAGTACTTGGATGGGAGACCGCCTGGGAATACCAGGTGCTGTAAGCTTTTTGCTCCAGTAGAGGGTTCTCTTGTGTCATGCATGGAGCAACTGCCTTTTATTTATGGCCCTAATAATATTGTGTCTTTTTATTGGACTAAATGCAGTTTGTTAGCGCTTCCCTGCCCTGATCAAATCAAATCAAATATTGGACAGTGCGTTTCCCTCAAAATGTAGGCAGTACATTCAGCATTTCTTTTTAGTCTAGGAGACTGTCAATGTGTGTAGTCCATTAGGGCCCAGTAAAATCCCTTCAATGTTTTGCCTGATTCCCCCAAAGTCCCCCTTTTCTCCGTTTACATTTCCCCGTTGACCGTTTGTCCCTGTTTCTGCAGGTTTTCAACCTCAAAAGTACACCTTTGTAATAGAAATATAACACGTTTGGATGTTCTATGTCCACGACATTGTTTAAAGCCTATCAGGAGACCACTTTTGAGGTCTGGGAAAAATGGAAGACATTTCGATTTTGGGGTGTAGTTACCCTTTAAACCCAAGTGTGCGCCAGAAAGAGACCTTTGTTTGGTTAAGCGGTGTTGCTGTAGCGCTCATGTGATTGTGGAGTTTGCAAAACAAATGGCCACTGGATTGATGCAAATAATCATGATATAATTCTGCCAGGCTGGCATAGGCTACTTTGCAGTTTACATTTAATTGAGAAGGTTTTGGGGGAAGCCTTTCCTTCTCTACCACAAGAAGGTTATCATTAGCCTCATCGCTAACGGCTACACAAAGTGTAGACATGCGCGCGCTCCGCACGAATGCGCACAGCAATTGGGCAGTCCTGTGCCGTTCCTGAAAGTTGCATGGAAAAACGAATCGCTGATGCATTTTGTTCAAGTCTTATGATTCACTTGGGCAAATGAATGCATTTTCTAACAAGTTGAAGGGATTTAATTGATTTCCTCCTTAGTTCAATACATTTTAGAATATTGTTGAATTTCGGTTTAATGTCTGGATTCCGTTATGGGCGAGCCGTATTTTCTAGGGCCCTAGTGTATGAAGTTGTCAAAAGTGTCAAAATAGGATATGCCCTCTCCCCCCCCCCCCCCACAAGAGTCAAATATAGGGCGTGGAAATGTAAGCAAGGTTTGAGCTTTTTCAGAGTGTGTCACAAAGTGGACATTTCGCTGTCTCTTATGAGTGAGCGACACATTGACTTTATATAGTGTACCAAGAATTGTCCCTTCGCTTACGGCCATACCAGCCTGAATACGCCCGATCTCGTCCGATCTCGGAAGCTAAGCAGGGTCGGGCCTGGTTAGTACTTGGATGGGAGACCGCCTGGGAATACCAGGTGCTGTAAGCTTTTTGCTCCAGTAGAGGGTTCTCTTGTGTCATGCATGGAGCAACTGCCTTTTATTTATGGCCCTAATAATATTGTGTCTTTTTATTGGACTAAATGCAGTTTGTTAGCGCTTCCCTGCCCTGATCAAATCAAATCAAATATTGGACAGTGCGTTTCCCTCAAAATGTAGGCAGTACATTCAGCATTTCTTTTTAGTCTAGGAGACTGTCAATGTGTGTAGTCCATTAGGGCCCAGTAAAATCCCTTCAATGTTTTGCCTGATTCCCCCAAAGTCCCCCTTTTCTCCGTTTACATTTCCCCGTTGACCGTTTGTCCCTGTTTCTGCAGGTTTTCAACCTCAAAAGTACACCTTTGTAATAGAAATATAACACGTTTGGATGTTCTATGTCCACGACATTGTTTAAAGCCTATCAGGAGACCACTTTTGAGGTCTGGGAAAAATGGAAGACATTTCGATTTTGGGGTGTAGTTACCCTTTAAAACCCAAGTGTGCGCCAGAAAGAGACCTTTGTTTGGTTAAGCGGTGTTGCTGTAGCGCTCATGTGATTGCTGGAGTTTGCAAAACAAATGGCCACTGGATTGATGCAAATAATCATGATATAATTCTGCCAGGCTGGCATAGGCTACTTTGCAGTTTACATTTAATTGAGAAGGTTTTGGGGGAAGCCTTTCCTTCTCTACCACAAGAAGGTTATCATTAGCCTCATCGCTAACGGCTACACAAAGTGTAGACATGCGCGCGCTCCGCACGAATGCGCACAGCAATTGGGCAGTCCTGTGCCGTTCCTGAAAGTTGCATGGAAAAACGAATCGCTGATGCATTTTGTTCAAGTCTTATGATTCACTTGGGCAAATGAATGCATTTTCTAACAAATTGAAGGGATTTAATTGATTTCCTCCTTAGTTCAATACATTTTAGAATATTGTTGAATTTCGGTTTAATGTCTGGATTCCGTTATGGCGAGCCGTATTTTCTAGGGCCCTAGTGTATGAAGTTGTCATAAGTGTCAACATAGGATATGCCCTCTCCCCCCCCCCCCCACAAGAGTCAAATATAGGGCGTGGAAATGTAAGCAAGGTTTGAGCTTTTTCAGAGTGTGTCACAAAGTGGACATTTCGCTGTCTCTTATGAGTGAGCGACACATTGACTTTATATAGTGTACCAAGAATTGTCCCTTCGCTTACGGCCATACCAGCCTGAATACGCCCGATCTCGTCCGATCTCGGAAGCTAAGCAGGGTCGGGCCTGGTTAGTACTTGGATGGGAGACCGCCTGGGAATACCAGGTGCTGTAAGCTTTTTGCTCCAGTAGAGGGTTCTCTTGTGTCATGCATGGAGCAACTGCCTTTTATTTATGGCCCTAATAATATTGTGTCTTTTTATTGGACTAAATGCAGTTTGTTAGCGCTTCCCTGCCCTGATCAAATCAAATATTGGACAGTGCGTTTCCCTCAAAATGTAGGCAGTACATTCAGCATTTCTTTTTAGTCTAGGAGACTGTCAATGTGTGTAGTCCATTAGGGCCCAGTAAAATCCCTTCAATGTTTTGCCTGATTCCCCCAAAGTCCCCCTTTTCTCCGTTTACATTTCCCCGTTGACCGTTTGTCCCTGTTTCTGCAGGTTTTCAACCTCAAAAGTACACCTTTGTAATAGAAATATAACACGTTTGGATGTTCTATGTCCACGACATTGTTTAAAGCCTATCAGGAGACCACTTTTGAGGTCTGGGAAAAATGGAAGACATTTCGATTTTGGGGTGTAGTTACCCTTTAAACCCAAGTGTGCGCCAGAAAGAGACCTTTGTTTGGTTAAGCGGTGTTGCTGTAGCGCTCATGTGATTGCGGAGTTTGCAAAACAAATGGCCACTGGATTGATGCAAATAATCATGATATAATTCTGCCAGGCTGGCATAGGCTACTTTGCAGTTTACATTTAATTGAGAAGGTTTTGGGGGAAGCCTTTCCTTCTCTACCACAAGAAGGTTATCATTAGCCTCATCGCTAACGGCTACACAAAGTGTAGACATGCGCGCGCTCCGCACGAATGCGCACAGCAATTGGGCAGTCCTGTGCCGTTCGTGAAAGTTGCATGGAAAAACGAATCGCTGATGCATTTTGTTCAAGTCTTATGATTCACTTGGGCAAATGAATGCATTTTCTAACAAGTTGAAGGGATTTAATTGATTTCCTCCTTAGTTCAATACATTTTAGAATATTGTTGAATTTCGGTTTAATGTCTGGATTCCGTGATCGTGGGCGAGCCGTATTTTCTAGGGCCCTAGTGTATGAAGTTGTCATAAGTGTCAACATAGGATATGCCCTCTCCCCCCCCCCCCCCATCCCACAAGAGTCAAATATAGGGCGTGGAAATGTAAGCAAGGTTTGAGCTTTTTCAGAGTGTGTCACAAAGTGGACATTTCGCTGTCTCTTATGAGTGAGCGACACATTGACTTTATATAGTGTACCAAGAATTGTCCCTTCGCTTACGGCCATACCAGCCTGAATACGCCCGATCTCGTCCGATCTCGGAAGCTAAGCAGGGTCGGGCCTGGTTAGTACTTGGATGGGAGACCGCCTGGGAATACCAGGTGCTGTAAGCTTTTTGCTCCAGTAGAGGGTTCTCTTGTGTCATGCATGGAGCAACTGCCTTTTATTTATGGCCCTAATAATATTGTGTCTTTTTATTGGACTAAATGCAGTTTGTTAGCGCTTCCCTGCCCTGATCAAATCAAATCAAATATTGGACAGTGCGTTTCCCTCAAAATGTAGGCAGTACATTCAGCATTTCTTTTTAGTCTAGGAGACTGTCAATGTGTGTAGTCCATTAGGGCCCAGTAAAATCCCTTCAATGTTTTGCCTGATTCCCCCAAAGTCCCCCTTTTCTCCGTTTACATTTCCCCGTTGACCGTTTGTCCCTGTTTCTGCAGGTTTTCAACCTCAAAAGTACACCTTTGTAATAGAAATATAACACGTTTGGATGTTCTATGTCCACGACATTGTTTAAAGCCTATCAGGAGACCACTTTTGAGGTCTGGGAAAAATGGAAGACATTTCGATTTTGGGGTGTAGTTACCCTTTAAACCCAAGTGTGCGCCAGAAAGAGACCTTTGTTTGGTTAAGCGGTGTTGCTGTAGCGCTCATGTGATTGTGGAGTTTGCAAAACAAATGGCCACTGGATTGATGCAAATAATCATGATATAATTCTGCCAGGCTGGCATAGGCTACTTTGCAGTTTACATTTAATTGAGAAGGTTTTGGGGGAAGCCTTTCCTTCTCTACCACAAGAAGGTTATCATTAGCCTCATCGCTAACGGCTACACAAAGTGTAGACATGCGCGCGCTCCGCACGAATGCGCACAGCAATTGGGCAGTCCTGTGCCGTTCCTGAAAGTTGCATGGAAAAACGAATCGCTGATGCATTTTGTTCAAGTCTTATGATTCACTTGGGCAAATGAATGCATTTTCTAACAAGTTGAAGGGATTTAATTGATTTCCTCCTTAGTTCAATACATTTTAGAATATTGTTGAATTTCGGTTTAATGTCTGGATTCCGTTATGGCGAGCCGTATTTTCTAGGGCCCTAGTGTATGAAGTTGTCATAAGTGTCAACATAGGATATGCCCTCTCCCCCCCCCCCCCCCCACAAGAGTCAAATATAGGGCGTGGAAATGTAAGCAAGGTTTGAGCTTTTTCAGAGTGTGTCACAAAGTGGACATTTCGCTGTCTCTTATGAGTGAGCGACACATTGACTTTATATAGTGTACCAAGAATTGTCCCTTCGCTTACGGCCATACCAGCCTGAATACGCCCGATCTCGTCCGATCTCGGAAGCTAAGCAGGGTCGGGCCTGGTTAGTACTTGGATGGGAGACCGCCTGGGAATACCAGGTGCTGTAAGCTTTTTGCTCCAGTAGAGGGTTCTCTTGTGTCATGCATGGAGCAACTGCCTTTTATTTATGGCCCTAATAATATTGTGTCTTTTTATTGGACTAAATGCAGTTTGTTAGCGCTTCCCTGCCCTGATCAAATCAAATCAAATATTGGACAGTGCGTTTCCCTCAAAATGTAGGCAGTACATTCAGCATTTCTTTTTAGTCTAGGAGACTGTCAATGTGTGTAGTCCATTAGGGCCCAGTAAAATCCCTTCAATGTTTTGCCTGATTCCCCCAAAGTCCCCCTTTTCTCCGTTTACATTTCCCCGTTGACCGTTTGTCCCTGTTTCTGCAGGTTTTCAACCTCAAAAGTACACCTTTGTAATAGAAATATAACACGTTTGGATGTTCTATGTCCACGACATTGTTTAAAGCCTATCAGGAGACCACTTTTGAGGTCTGGGAAAAATGGAAGACATTTCGATTTTGGGGTGTAGTTACCCTTTAAACCCAAGTGTGCGCCAGAAAGAGACCTTTGTTTGGTTAAGCGGTGTTGCTGTAGCGCTCATGTGATTGCGGAGTTTGCAAAACAAATGGCCACTGGATTGATGCAAATAATCATGATATAATTCTGCCAGGCTGGCATAGGCTACTTTGCAGTTACATTTAATTGAGAAGGTTTTGGGGGAAGCCTTTCCTTCTCTACCACAAGAAGGTTATCATTAGCCTCATCGCTAACGGCTACACAAAGTGTAGACATGCGCGCGCTCCGCACGAATGCGCACAGCAATTGGGCAGTCCTGTGCCGTTCGTGAAAGTTGCATGGAAAAACGAATCGCTGATGCATTTTGTTCAAGTCTTATGATTCACTTGGGCAAATGAATGCATTTTCTAACAAGTTGAAGGGATTTAATTGATTTCCTCCTTAGTTCAATACATTTTAGAATATTGTTGAATTTCGGTTTAATGTCTGGATTCCGTGATTCCGTGTGGGCGAGCCGTATTTTCTAGGGCCCTAGTGTATGAAGTTGTCATAAGTGTCAACATAGGATATGCCCTCTCCCCCCCCCCCCCCCCCATCCCACAAGAGTCAAATATAGGGCGTGGAAATGTAAGCAAGGTTTGAGCTTTTTCAGAGTGTGTCACAAAGTGGACATTTCGCTGTCTCTTATGAGTGAGCGACACATTGACTTTATATAGTGTACCAAGAATTGTACCTTCGCTTACGGCCATACCAGCCTGAATACGCCCGATCTCGTCCGATCTCGGAAGCTAAGCAGGGTCGGGCCTGGTTAGTACTTGGATGGGAGACCGCCTGGGAATACCAGGTGCTGTAAGCTTTTTGCTCCAGTAGAGGGTTCTCTTGTGTCATGCATGGAGCAACTGCCTTTTATTTATGGCCCTAATAATATTGTGTCTTTTTATTGGACTAAATGCAGTTTGTTAGCGCTTCCCTGCCCTGTCAAATCAAATCAAATATTGGACAGTGCGTTTCCCTCAAAATGTAGGCAGTACATTCAGCATTTCTTTTTAGTCTAGGAGACTGTCAATGTGTGTAGTCCATTAGGGCCCAGTAAAATCCCTTCAATGTTTTGCCTGATTCCCCCAAAGTCCCCCTTTTCTCCGTTTACATTTCCCCGTTGACCGTTTGTCCCTGTTTCTGCAGGTTTTCAACCTCAAAAGTACACCTTTGTAATAGAAATATAACACGTTTGGATGTTCTATGTCCACGACATTGTTTAAAGCCTATCAGGAGACCACTTTTGAGGTCTGGGAAAAATGGAAGACATTTCGATTTTGGGGTGTAGTTACCCTTTAAACCCAAGTGTGCGCCAGAAAGAGACCTTTGTTTGGTTAAGCGGTGTTGCTGTAGCGCTCATGTGATTGCGGAGTTTGCAAAACAAATGGCCACTGGATTGATGCAAATAATCATGATATAATTCTGCCAGGCTGGCATAGGCTACTTTGCAGTTTACATTTAATTGAGAAGGTTTTGGGGGAAGCCTTTCCTTCTCTACCACAAGAAGGTTATCATTAGCCTCATCGCTAACGGCTACACAAAGTGTAGACATGCGCGCGCTCCGCACGAATGCGCACAGCAATTGGGCAGTCCTGTGCCGTTCCTGAAAGTTGCATGGAAAAACGAATCGCTGATGCATTTTGTTCAAGTCTTATGATTCACTTGGGCAAATGAATGCATTTTCTAACAAGTTGAAGGGATTTAATTGATTTCCTCCTTAGTTCAATACATTTTAGAATATTGTTGAATTTCGGTTTAATGTCTGGATTCCGTTATGGCGAGCCGTATTTTCTAGGGCCCTAGTGTATGAAGTTGTCATAAGTGTCAACATAGGATATGCCCTCCCCCCCCCCCCCCCCCACAAGAGTCAAATATAGGGCGTGGAAATGTAAGCAAGGTTTGAGCTTTTTCAGAGTGTGTCACAAAGTGGACATTTCGCTGTCTCTTATGAGTGAGCGACACATTGACTTTATATAGTGTACCAAGAATTGTCCCTTCGCTTACGGCCATACCAGCCTGAATACGCCCGATCTCGTCCGATCTCGGAAGCTAAGCAGGGTCGGGCCTGGTTAGTACTTGGATGGGAGACCGCCTGGGAATACCAGGTGCTGTAAGCTTTTTGCTCCAGTAGAGGGTTCTCTTGTGTCATGCATGGAGCAACTGCCTTTTATTTATGGCCCTAATAATATTGTGTCTTTTTATTGGACTAAATGCAGTTTGTTAGCGCTTCCCTGCCCTGATCAAATCAAATCAAATATTGGACAGTGCGTTTCCCTCAAAATGTAGGCAGTACATTCAGCATTTCTTTTTAGTCTAGGAGACTGTCAATGTGTGTAGTCCATTAGGGCCCAGTAAAATCCCTTCAATGTTTTGCCTGATTCCCCCAAAGTCCCCCTTTTCTCCGTTTACATTTCCCCGTTGACCGTTTGTCCCTGTTTCTGCAGGTTTTCAACCTCAAAAGTACACCTTTGTAATAGAAATATAACACGTTTGGATGTTCTATGTCCACGACATTGTTTAAAGCCTATCAGGAGACCACTTTTGAGGTCTGGGAAAAATGGAAGACATTTCGATTTTGGGGTGTAGTTACCCTTTAAACCCAAGTGTGCGCCAGAAAGAGACCTTTGTTTGGTTAAGCGGTGTTGCTGTAGCGCTCATGTGATTGTGGAGTTTGCAAAACAAATGGCCACTGGATTGATGCAAATAATCATGATATAATTCTGCCAGGCTGGCATAGGCTACTTTGCAGTTTACATTTAATTGAGAAGGTTTTGGGGGAAGCCTTTCCTTCTCTACCACAAGAAGGTTATCATTAGCCTCATCGCTAACGGCTACACAAAGTGTAGACATGCGCGCGCTCCGCACGAATGCGCACAGCAATTGGGCAGTCCTGTGCCGTTCCTGAAAGTTGCATGGAAAAACGAATCGCTGATGCATTTTGTTCAAGTCTTATGATTCACTTGGGCAAATGAATGCATTTTCTAACAAATTGAAGGGATTTAATTGATTTCCTCCTTAGTTCAATACATTTTGGAATATTGTTGAATTTCGGTTTAATGTCTGGATTCCGTTATGGCGAGCCGTATTTTCTAGGGCCCTAGTGTATGAAGTTGTCATAAGTGTCAACATAGGATATGCCCTCTCCCCCCCCCCCCCCACAAGAGTCAAATATAGGGCGTGGAAATGTAAGCAAGGTTTGAGCTTTTTCAGAGTGTGTCACAAAGTGGACATTTCGCTGTCTCTTATGAGTGAGCGACACATTGACTTTATATAGTGTACCAAGAATTGTCCCTTCGCTTACGGCCATACCAGCCTGAATACGCCCGATCTCGTCCGATCTCGGAAGCTAAGCAGGGTCGGGCCTGGTTAGTACTTGGATGGGAGACCGCCTGGGAATACCAGGTGCTGTAAGCTTTTTGCTCCAGTAGAGGGTTCTCTTGTGTCATGCATGGAGCAACTGCCTTTTATTTATGGCCCTAATAATATTGTGTCTTTTTATTGGACTAAATGCAGTTTGTTAGCGCTTCCCTGCCCTGATCAAATCAAATCAAATATTGGACAGTGCGTTTCCCTCAAAATGTAGGCAGTACATTCAGCATTTCTTTTTAGTCTAGGAGACTGTCAATGTGTGTAGTCCATTAGGGCCCAGTAAAATCCCTTCAATGTTTTGCCTGATTCCCCCAAAGTCCCCCTTTTCTCCGTTTACATTTCCCCGTTGACCGTTTGTCCCTGTTTCTGCAGGTTTTCAACCTCAAAAGTACACCTTTGTAATAGAAATATAACACGTTTGGATGTTCTATGTCCACGACATTGTTTAAAGCCTATCAGGAGACCACTTTTGAGGTCTGGGAAAAATGGAAGACATTTCGATTTTGGGGTGTAGTTACCCTTTAAACCCAAGTGTGCGCCAGAAAGAGACCTTTGTTTGGTTAAGCGGTGTTGCTGTAGCGCTCATGTGATTGTGGAGTTTGCAAAACAAATGGCCACTGGATTGATGCAAATAATCATGATATAATTCTGCCAGGCTGGCATAGGCTACTTTGCAGTTTACATTTAATTGAGAAGGTTTTGGGGGAAGCCTTTCCTTCTCTACCACAAGAAGGTTATCATTAGCCTCATCGCTAACGGCTACACAAAGTGTAGACATGCGCGCGCTCCGCACGAATGCGCACAGCAATTGGGCAGTCCTGTGCCGTTCCTGAAAGTTGCATGGAAAAACGAATCGCTGATGCATTTTGTTCAAGTCTTATGATTCACTTGGGCAAATGAATGCATTTTCTAACAAATTGAAGGGATTTAATTGATTTCCTCCTTAGTTCAATACATTTTGGAATATTGTTGAATTTCGGTTTAATGTCTGGATTCCGTTATGGCGAGCCGTATTTTCTAGGGCCCTAGTGTATGAAGTTGTCATAAGTGTCAACATAGGATATGCCCTCTCCCCCCCCCCCCCCCCCCCCCACAAGAGTCAAATATAGGGCGTGGAAATGTAAGCAAGGTTTGAGCTTTTTCAGAGTGTGTCACAAAGTGGACATTTCGCTGTCTCTTATGAGTGAGCGACACATTGACTTTATATAGTGTACCAAGAATTGTCCCTTCGCTTACGGCCATACCAGCCTGAATACGCCCGATCTCGTCCGATCTCGGAAGCTAAGCAGGGTCGGGCCTGGTTAGTACTTGGATGGGAGACCGCCTGGGAATACCAGGTGCTGTAAGCTTTTTGCTCCAGTAGAGGGTTCTCTTGTGTCATGCATGGAGCAACTGCCTTTTATTTATGGCCCTAATAATATTGTGTCTTTTTATTGGACTAAATGCAGTTTGTTAGCGCTTCCCTGCCCTGATCAAATCAAATCAAATATTGGACAGTGCGTTTCCCTCAAAATGTAGGCAGTACATTCAGCATTTCTTTTTAGTCTAGGAGACTGTCAATGTGTGTAGTCCATTAGGGCCCAGTAAAATCCCTTCAATGTTTTGCCTGATTCCCCCAAAGTCCCCCTGATTCCCCCAAAGTCCCCCTTTTCTCCGTTTACATTTCCCCGTTGACCGTTTGTCCCTGTTTCTGCAGGTTTTCAACCTCAAAAGTACACCTTTGTAATAGAAATATAACACGTTTGGATGTTCTATGTCCACGACATTGTTTAAAGCCTATCAGGAGACCACTTTTGAGGTCTGGGAAAAATGGAAGACATTTCGATTTTGGGGTGTAGTTACCCTTTAAACCCAAGTGTGCGCCAGAAAGAGACCTTTGTTTGGTTAAGCGGTGTTGCTGTAGCGCTCATGTGATTGTGGAGTTTGCAAAACAAATGGCCACTGGATTGATGCAAATAATCATGATATAATTCTGCCAGGCTGGCATAGGCTACTTTGCAGTTTACATTTAATTGAGAAGGTTTTGGGGGAAGCCTTTCCTTCTCTACCACAAGAAGGTTATCATTAGCCTCATCGCTAACGGCTACACAAAGTGTAGACATGCGCGCGCTCCGCACGAATGCGCACAGCAATTGGGCAGTCCTGTGCCGTTCCTGAAAGTTGCATGGAAAAACGAATCGCTGATGCATTTTGTTCAAGTCTTATGATTCACTTGGGCAAATGAATGCATTTTCTAACAAATTGAAGGGATTTAATTGATTTCCTCCTTAGTTCAATACATTTTGGAATATTGTTGAATTTCGGTTTAATGTCTGGATTCCGTTATGGCGAGCCGTATTTTCTAGGGCCCTAGTGTATGAAGTTGTCATAAGTGTCAACATAGGATATGCCCTCTCCCCCCCCCCCCACAAGAGTCAAATATAGGGCGTGGAAATGTAAGCAAGGTTTGAGCTTTTTCAGAGTGTGTCACAAAGTGGACATTTCGCTGTCTCTTATGAGTGAGCGACACATTGACTTTATATAGTGTACCAAGAATTGTCCCTTCGCTTACGGCCATACCAGCCTGAATACGCCCGATCTCGTCCGATCTCGGAAGCTAAGCAGGGTCGGGCCTGGTTAGTACTTGGATGGGAGACCGCCTGGGAATACCAGGTGCTGTAAGCTTTTTGCTCCAGTAGAGGGTTCTCTTGTGTCATGCATGGAGCAACTGCCTTTTATTTATGGCCCTAATAATATTGTGTCTTTTTATTGGACTAAATGCAGTTTGTTAGCGCTTCCCTGCCCTGATCAAATCAAATCAAATATTGGACAGTGCGTTTCCCTCAAAATGTAGGCAGTACATTCAGCATTTCTTTTTAGTCTAGGAGACTGTCAATGTGTGTAGTCCATTAGGGCCCAGTAAAATCCCTTCAATGTTTTGCCTGATTCCCCCAAAGTCCCCCTTTTCTCCGTTTACATTTCCCCGTTGACCGTTTGTCCCTGTTTCTGCAGGTTTTCAACCTCAAAAGTACACCTTTGTAATAGAAATATAACACGTTTGGATGTTCTATGTCCACGACATTGTTTAAAGCCTATCAGGAGACCACTTTTGAGGTCTGGGAAAAATGGAAGACATTTCGATTTTGGGGTGTAGTTACCCTTTAAACCCAAGTGTGCGCCAGAAAGAGACCTTTGTTTGGTTAAGCGGTGTTGCTGTAGCGCTCATGTGATTGTGGAGTTTGCAAAACAAATGGCCACTGGATTGATGCAAATAATCATGATATAATTCTGCCAGGCTGGCATAGGCTACTTTGCAGTTTACATTTAATTGAGAAGGTTTTGGGGGAAGCCTTTCCTTCTCTACCACAAGAAGGTTATCATTAGCCTCATCGCTAACGGCTACACAAAGTGTAGACATGCGCGCGCTCCGCACGAATGCGCACAGCAATTGGGCAGTCCTGTGCCGTTCCTGAAAGTTGCATGGAAAAACGAATCGCTGATGCATTTTGTTCAAGTCTTATGATTCACTTGGGCAAATGAATGCATTTTCTAACAAGTTGAAGGGATTTAATTGATTTCCTCCTTAGTTCAATACATTTTAGAATATTGTTGAATTTCGGTTTAATGTCTGGATTCCGTTATGGCGAGCCGTATTTTCTAGGGCCCTAGTGTATGAAGTTGTCATAAGTGTCAACATAGGATATGCCCTCTCCCCCCCCCCCCACAAGAGTCAAATATAGGGCGTGGAAATGTAAGCAAGGTTTGAGCTTTTTCAGAGTGTGTCACAAAGTGGACATTTCGCTGTCTCTTATGAGTGAGCGACACATTGACTTTATATAGTGTACCAAGAATTGTCCCTTCGCTTACGGCCATACTAGCCTGAATACGCCCGATCTCGTCCGATCTCGGGAGCTAAGCAGGGTCGGGCCTGGTTAGTACTTGGATGGGAGACCGCCTGGGAATACCAGGTGCTGTAAGCTTTTTGCTCCAGTAGAGGGTTCTCTTGTGTCATGCATGGAGCAACTGCCTTTTATTTATGGCCCTAATAATATTGTGTCTTTTTATTGGACTAAATGCAGTTTGTTAGCGCTTCCCTGCCCTGATCAAATCAAATCAAATATTGGACAGTGCGTTTCCCTCAAAATGTAGGCAGTACATTCAGCATTTATTTTTAGTCTAGGAGACTGTCAATGTGTGTAGTCCATTAGGGCCCAGTAAAATCCCTTCAATGTTTTGCCTGATTCCCCCAAAGTCCCCCTTTTCTCCGTTTACATTTCCCCGTTGACCGTTTGTCCCTGTTTCTGCAGGTTTTCAACCTCAAAAGTACACCTTTGTAATAGAAATATAACACGTTTGGATGTTCTATGTCCACGACATTGTTTAAAGCCTATCAGGAGACCACTTTTGAGGTCTGGGAAAAATGGAAGACATTTCGATTTTGGGGTGTAGTTACCCTTTAAACCCAAGTGTGCGCCAGAAAGAGACCTTTGTTTGGTTAAGCGGTGTTGCTGTAGCGCTCATGTGATTGTGGAGTTTGCAAAACAAATGGCCACTGGATTGATGCAAATAATCATGATATAATTCTGCCAGGCTGGCATAGGCTACTTTGCAGTTTACATTTAATTGAGAAGGTTTTGGGGGAAGCCTTTCCTTCTCTACCACAAGAAGGTTATCATTAGCCTCATCGCTAACGGCTACACAAAGTGTAGACATGCGCGCGCTCCGCACGAATGCGCACAGCAATTGGGCAGTCCTGTGCCGTTCCTGAAAGTTGCATGGAAAAACGAATCGCTGATGCATTTTGTTCAAGTCTTATGATTCACTTGGGCAAATGAATGCATTTTCTAACAAATTGAAGGGATTTAATTGATTTCCTCCTTAGTTCAATACATTTTGGAATATTGTTGAATTTCGGTTTAATGTCTGGATTCCGTGTGGGCGAGCCGTATTTTCTAGGGCCCTAGTGTATGAAGTTGTCATAAGTGTCAACATAGGATATGCCCTCTCCCCCCCCCCCCCCCCCCCCCCCCCACAAGAGTCAAATATAGGGCGTGGAAATGTAAGCAAGGTTTGAGCTTTTTCAGAGTGTGTCACAAAGTGGACATTTCGCTGTCTCTTATGAGTGAGCGACACATTGACTTTATATAGTGTACCAAGAATTGTCCCTTCGCTTACGGCCATACCAGCCTGAATACGCCCGATCTCGTCCGATCTCGGAAGCTAAGCAGGGTCGGGCCTGGTTAGTACTTGGATGGGAGACCGCCTGGGAATACCAGGTGCTGTAAGCTTTTTGCTCCAGTAGAGGGTTCTCTTGTGTCATGCATGGAGCAACTGCCTTTTATTTATGGCCCTAATAATATTGTGTCTTTTTATTGGACTAAATGCAGTTTGTTAGCGCTTCCCTGCCCTGATCAAATCAAATCAAATATTGGACAGTGCATTTCCCTCAAAATTTAGGCAGTACATTCAGCATTTCTTTTTAGTCTAGGAGACTGTCAATGTGTGTAGTCCATTAGGGCCCAGTAAAATCCCTTCAATGTTTTGCCTGATTCCCCCAAAGTCCCCCTTTTCTCCGTTTACATTTCCCCGTTGACCGTTTGTCCCTGTTTCTGCAGGTTTTCAACCTCAAAAGTACACCTTTGTAATAGAAATATAACACGTTTGGATGTTCTATGTCCACGACATTGTTTAAAGCCTATCAGGAGACCACTTTTGAGGTCTGGGAAAAATGGAAGACATTTCGATTTTGGGGTGTAGTTACCCTTTAAACCCAAGTGTGCGCCAGAAAGAGACCTTTGTTTGGTTAAGCGGTGTTGCTGTAGCGCTCATGTGATTGTGGAGTTTGCAAAACAAATGGCCACTGGATTGATGCAAATAATCATGATATAATTCTGCCAGGCTGGCATAGGCTACTTTGCAGTTTACATTTAATTGAGAAGGTTTTGGGGGAAGCCTTTCCTTCTCTACCACAAGAAGGTTATCATTAGCCTCATCGCTAACGGCTACACAA
Organism: Salmo trutta; assembly: GCF_901001165.1. NCBI lineage: Eukaryota > Metazoa > Chordata > Actinopteri > Salmoniformes > Salmonidae > Salmo > Salmo trutta. The sequence continues at coordinate 64,291,376 of NC_042957.1, read as the reverse complement.
AGTGTAGACATGCGCGCGCTCCGCACGAATGCGCACAGCAATTGGGCAGTCCTGTGCCGTTCCTGAAAGTTGCATGGAAAAACGAATCGCTGATGCATTTTGTTCAAGTCTTATGATTCACTTGGGCAAATGAATGCATTTTCTAACAAATTGAAGGGATTTAATTGATTTCCTCCTTAGTTCAATACATTTTGGAATATTGTTGAATTTCGGTTTAATGTCTGGATTCCGTTATGGCGAGCCGTATTTTCTAGGGCCCTAGTGTATGAAGTTGTCATAAGTGTCAACATAGGATATGCCCTCTCCCCCCCCCCTCCCCCCCCCCACAAGAGTCAAATATAGGGCGTGGAAATGTAAGCAAGGTTTGAGCTTTTTCAGAGTGTGTCACAAAGTGGACATTTCGCTGTCTCTTATGAGTGAGCGACACATTGACTTTATATAGTGTACCAAGAATTGTCCCTTCGCTTACGGCCATACCAGCCTGAATACGCCCTTCCGGTGAGTAAAACAGGTGCAGGTAATTACGCTGTAAGTGAGTGTTTGCTCGAGAGATATTTGTTTGATATTATTAGTTTATTGACGGACAATATCTGATTTTGAATTCAAATAAGTTTAAGTTTAGTGAGTTTTTTCCCCCCCTTGCAGTTCTGCTGCTTGGGGGTGAGTTTTTGAGACTTTTCTGATTTCTTAATGACGGACAACATGGCAACGAATAATGGAACGGATAAAGACAAAGGCAATGCGCAAAGTACAAAATTTGGAGCTGAAGGTGGCTTAAAATACGGCAAGGAACGAACGGTGGCGGTGGAATTGATGGGAGAAGACAAGATAACGACGATGGAATTACTAAGATCAATTAAAGATGTGTGCGGAGAGTTGGTGGGGTGCAGAATTAAAGGAGAAAGGAAATATGAAGTCACGATGCGGGATGCAAAAGGAAAAGAGCGTTTAATGGATGGGTTCAAGATCAAGAATACGAAGGTAATGGCAAGAGACGTGATGGCAAACGAACTCATAGTCTCGTTCATGAATTTGCCAGTCTATATCGAGGACGGCGCTATACTAGACAAATTGCGGAGCTGGGGTGTAGCGGCCGTGTCTGAAATCAGAAGGAGAGTTTGGCCGGGGACGGAAATCGTAGATGGGACGAGATACTGTAAGGTAAAGTTCACCGACACCGTGCAGTCTTTGCCGTATTCCACTAAGTTTGAGACACTGGAGGGTGGTGAATATTTCAGGGTGATACATGACAAGCAGGTTAGGGTGTGCCGCTTGTGTATTCAACCTGGACATATTTTAAAGGACTGCCCTGACTTTAGATGTTTTAAGTGCGGAAACCAGGGACACTATGCGAGGGAATGTGCTGGAGCGAGAGATAGGGCAGTTTGCGCAGGATGTCGGAAGAGAACTGACGAGTGCAACTGTGGAGAGGTTGCAAATGAGGAGGAGAGCCAGGACCTCTTTATGGAAGCTGATGAAGCACCGCGAGGAGAAGAAGAGGATGGGAAAGAGAATGTGGAGGAAGGTGGAGAGATGGAGAAGATGGAGCAGAAGACGGACGAAACAGGGAGCAGCATGGGTTCAGAGATGAGAAGAGGGAGTTTCCAGGAGGAGGGAGAGATCGAGCTGGGTGGAGGCACTGGGGACGCACAGATTTTGGGGGAAAGCTCAGCCCTTGCGAGTACCTCGGGGGGTGAAGATATGGAGGGAAGTTTGATTTTGACGACAGTACCAGAGACGGAGAGAGATACGGGGAGCACAACGGATGTGGGAGGAAATAAGTTGAGTTGGTTGGACGATATGGACTTGGAGGAGATATCTGATACGGACGATGGGGAAAAGGTAGAAAGACTAAGGGAAATATACAGGAAGAGGAAAGCGACGGGGGGAGAGAAGAAGGATGGAGGAGGAAAGAAACAGGACAAAAGGTAGAGGACAATGAAGGTATACTTTTTCATTTTATTATTTTTTGAAATGGTAAATTTTGTGTCCTTGAATGTAAATGGGTTAAGGACAATGGATAAATTTCAAAATATAGTGCAAATGGAAAATGTGGATATCTTATGTCTACAAGAGACGCATTGGGACAATGATTGTGTATTGAAAGTAAAACAAATATGGAGGGATTTTATTTTTGTTAATAATGGTAGAGGGAATTCTAGTGGGGTTGCTATTTTAGTGAGAAAGGATGTGGTGGACAAAGTGGTACATGTACATGATGATAATAATGGGAGGATTTTAGTTTTAGATTTTGAGTATATGGATATGAAGTTTAGAATTATAAATGTTTATGCGCCAAATAACGAAATAGAGCGCAAGGTTTTATTTATTGAAGTGGGACGATGGAGTGTGGGAAATTGTATTGTGGTGGGGGATTTTAATGTGAAATTGGACAGATTGGATATGACAAGGGGAGCAGCTTTTAGAAATGATGTATCAAGGGGTGTTTTAAAGAAGATGATGTTTGAGAAAAAACTTATTGACATATGGAGAGATGACAATCCCGATAAACGAGAATTTTCGAGAAGGCAGGTGGTATTAGGGGAATTAAAACAAACTAGAATAGATTTGATTTTAGTTAAAGAAAGTTGTAGGGATTTTATGAAAGATGTTAAGTATGTTTTTACAACTTTTAGTGACCATGCATGTTTAAGTTTCTCGGTGGGTTTAGACAAGGAAAGAATAGGAGGTGGTACGTGGTGTATGAATGCGAGTTATTTGGGGGATGAGGATTATTGTAAACAACTTAAATCGTTAATAACATGTGAAATGGAGGATAAGCAAAAAGGAAAGGATAAGTGTTTATGGTGGGACAAGGTTAAGGAAAAAATAAAAGTGTTTAGTATAAGATATGCAAGGAAAAAGAGAGGCAGGATGAAAAGAAAAGAAAATGAGTTGAGAGCTAAATTGGATGAAGAAATGGGCAAGTGTGACAGTGAACCTAATTATAATATAGAAAAGTTTTTAGAGTTGAAAGCAAAATTGAGTAAATATGACATGGATAAGTGTAAGGGGGCTATTATAAGAAGCAGAGCAAAGTATTTTCTGGAGGGGGAGAAATGCACTTCTTTTTTTCTTGGATTAGAGAAGAGTTTTCAAAGAAGAACATATCTTAGACAGATTGAAAATGTAAAGGGTGAAGTAGTAGATGATTATGTAGAGATTTTAGAGACAGTGCAGAATTTTTATAAGGACTTATTTAAGAAAGGGGAGGTGGATGAGGGGTGTGTACAGGAGATTTTAGGTAGTGTAGAGGTGAAAATTAATATAGAGGATAAGTTGATGTGTGATGGGAAGATTACAGTAAATGAAGTTACGGATGCGATAAAGGGTTTACAGGTGAATAAGAGCCCTGGAGTAGATGGTATCATTGCAGAGTTTTATAAAATTTATGAAAGTCTTTTAGCACCTATTTTATTGGAGGTTTATCACTATATGGAGGAGAAGGATTGTGTATCAGAATCAATGGTGACAGGAATGATAACTATTTTATATAAAAACAAAGGGAGTAAGGTGAAATTGGAGAATTATAGGCCTATTAGTTTATTAAATGTGGATTACAAGATTTTAGCCAAAATCTTAGCGAATAGGATGAAGAGAGTTTTACATGATATTATTGCACCAACACAGAATTATAGTGTTCCTGGGAGAGATATAGCTGACACAATTAATACAATTAGAGACGTGATACACAAAATGAATGGGGATAAGATAGGGGGTATTGTTTTAAGCATAGATTTAAATAAGGCTTTTGATAGGGTAGAACATGATTTTATGTTTAGGGCCTTGGAAAGATTTGGTTTTGGTAATAAAATAATAAGGTGGATTAAATTATTATATAGAAATGCAAAAAGTAGGGTGAAATGTAATGGGGTTTTAACTGATTCTTTTACCCTGGAGAGATCTGTGAGACAGGGATGTCCTTTATCTGCTTTACTTTATGTTTTATCAGCTGAACCTTTAGCGGCTTTTCTTAAGAAGGATAATTTTATCAATTGTGTACAGACTCCACAGAAGGGTTCAAGTTTGATTCACCAATATGCAGATGACACAACTATAACAGTTAGAGATGAGGATAGTGTAAAAAGGGTAATAGAAGGTTTTAAAGTATATGGAAGAGCATCAGGAGCAAAAGTTAATATGGAAAAGTCTGTTGTAATGTATATTGGGAAAGTAAATGAAGGGAATTTTCCTTTTAAAGAGGTCAAAGATTATTTTAAGGTGTTAGGAGTTTTTATAGGCTTAAAAGGAAAGGAAGCTAGGGATTTGACATGGAGTGGGGTGATAAATAAAGTCAGGAAGGTTGTAAATATGTGGAAGGGGAGGTTTTTAAAATTAAAGGGGAAGGTTATTGTTATAAATTCTTTACTGATGTCAATTTTTGTACACGTCATGAATGTCTTAGATGTGCCAGAATGGGTTTTAACTGAAATGAATAAGATTTTAGTAGAATTTTTATGGGATGGGAAGGGGGTGAAAATCGCTTTTAAAACATTGATTGCAGGTTATGAGGAGGGGGGTTTGAAGTTAGTGGATCTAAAGGTGAGGAAAATAGCGATAAGAGTGAAAATGGTTCGGAAGTATTTATATGGAGAATTAGATTACGGGTGGAAAAAGTTTTTTACAGAGTATTTGCAGGAGGTTGGGAGGATCGGGGATAATGGTTTATTAATGTGTGTAAAACAAGAAATGTTGGGAAAAATACCTTTGTTTTATAAGGAAGTTTTTGAGGCTTGGGGACAGTTTTTACCACACATTTCCTATGAATGTAACATTTTGGAAAATATTTTAAACCAGCCAATCTTTTTGAATCCAAAGATCAAGTATAATAATGCAATGTTGTATTGTAAATATTTTATGAGAGCTGGGATGAGACAGATTGGTGATATTCTATATGAGGTCATTCCGGGGTTTCTACCGGTACACGCTATTTATGACAATGTTATTGAGGTAGATGATGAAATAAGCAAAACTACAGTAGAAAATATGTATAAGAGAATTTTGGGGTGTATTCCGGAGGAGTGGGTGGTTTTAATAAATACAGAGGTGGTTAAGAGAGCCAGGGGTTTACCGGATATATTTTATGAAAATAATGGAGTGAAACATGAATTGTCAGGCTTGAAAGTTAAAACAGTCTATAGTAAATGTATTTTAAAAGAGATAAAAGTTCCTGCTTCAGAGAAAGTGTGGTCGGAGGTTTTTGTAGATTTGGATGTGAAATCAATATGGAAGAATGTTAATGTAAAATGGAATTGCATAGAATGTGAAGATAATGATTTTAAAATAAAACATAATAGGATTTTTACTAATGTGGTTCTACATCAAATCAACAGAAATATTAAGAGAGAATGTGACATTTGTCATATAGGGGTGGAAAACTTTATGCACTTTTTCATTGAATGTAGTAGATTAAGAGGGTTTCATGAATTTTTAAAGGAGCTTTTAGTAAAACATTGGGGGGAGGAGATTTTTAATGAGGTGGAATGGAGGAGATTTTTTCTTTTTGGTATAAATGGGAAAAGTAAAGTTTTGAACTTTAATTTGGTTAATTATGTTTTAAGTCATGCTCGATATGCTGTAAGATTAAGAAGGAACTTGGGTCATTATGAAGGAAAATGTGTGAGTGTGGAGGTACTTTTTAAGAGTATGTTGGAGAAAAATATAGAGATAATACATAGATATGGTGGATGCAACTTTGAAAAACAATTTGTGTGGGGGAGTACATTTATTCGACTTTCATCAAATGGAAAACTTGTGTTCAATTATTAATTGGATTTAATTGTTAATTGATTGTATTTTCTTTCTGATTTTGTAAAGGGTGAATTGTTCACCCTTTAATTATGATTGAAACGATGTAAAATTGTCTGTTTCTCATAATAAAATATAAAAAAAAAAAATACGCCCGATCTCGTCCTATCTCGGAAGCTAAGCAGGGTCGGGCCTGGTTAGTACTTGGATGGGAGACCGCCTAGGAATACCAGGTGCTGTAAGCTTTTTGCTCCAGTAGAGGGTTCTCTTGTGTCATGCATGGAGCAACTGCCTTTTATTTATGGCCCTAATAATATTGTGTCTTTTTATTGGACTAAATGCAGTTTGTTAGCGCTTCCCTGCCCTGATCAAATCAAATCAAATATTGGACAGTGTGTTTCCCTCAAAATGTAGGCAGTACATTCAGCATTTCTTTTTAGTCTAGGAGACTGTCAATGTGTGTAGTCCATTAGGGCCCAGTAAAATCCCTTCAATGTTTTGCCTGATTCCCCCAAAGTCCCCCTTTTCTCCGTTTACATTTCCCCGTTGACCGTTTGTCCCTGTTTCTGCAGGTTTTCAACCTCAAAAGTACACCTTTGTAATAGAAATATAACACGTTTGGATGTTCTATGTCCACGACATTGTTTAAAGCCTATCAGGAGACCACTTTTGAGGTCTGGGAAAAATGGAAGACATTTCGATTTTGGGGTGTAGTTACCCTTTAAACCCAAGTGTGCGCCAGAAAGAGACCTTTGTTTGGTTAAGCGGTGTTGCTGTAGCGCTCATGTGATTGTGGAGTTTGCAAAACAAATGGCCACTGGATTGATGCAAATAATCATGATATAATTCTGCCAGGCTGGCATAGGCTACTTTGCAGTTTACATTTAATTGAGAAGGTTTTGGGGGAAGCCTTTCCTTCTCTACCACAAGAAGGTTATCATTAGCCTCATCGCTAACGGCTACACAAAGTGTAGACATGCGCGCGCTCCGCACGAATGCGCACAGCAATTGGGCAGTCCTGTGCCGTTCCTGAAAGTTGCATGGAAAAACGAATCGCTGATGCATTTTGTTCAAGTCTTATGATTCACTTGGGCAAATGAATGCATTTTCTAACAAATTGAAGGGATTTAATTGATTTCCTCCTTAGTTCAATACATTTTGGAATATTGTTGAATTTCGGTTTAATGTCTGGATTCCGTTATGGCGAGCCGTATTTTCTAGGGCCCTAGTGTATGAAGTTGTCATAAGTGTCAACATAGGATATGCCCTCTCCCCCCCCCCCCCCCCCCCCACAAGAGTCAAATATAGGGCGTGGAAATGTAAGCAAGGTTTGAGCTTTTTCAGAGTGTGTCACAAAGTGGACATTTCGCTGTCTCTTATGAGTGAGCGACACATTGACTTTATATAGTGTACCAAGAATTGTCCCTTCGCTTACGGCCATACCAGCCTGGGGGCGCTATTCCTGATTGGAGAAGTGACGACAGGTGCGAGTAATTGAGCTGTGAGCGAGTGTTTGCTTGAGAGTGTTTGCTCGAGAGCTATTTTTGTTTATTTTTTTGGATTTTGACATATAATTTTTTGTTTTTTTCATTTGAATAGTTTTAAGTTTGGTTAGTTTTCCCCCCCTGCAGTTTTGCTGCTTGGGGGAGGTTTTTTTCGGTTTCATTTTTTGATTTACAATGACGGACAACATGGCAACGACAAACGGAATGGACAAGGACAACGAAAATGCGCAATGGAAAGATAATGAAAATAAAGGAGGAATGAAATATGGAAAAGAATACACGGTGGCAATTGAGTTGGTGGGAGAAGAAAAGGTGACGACGATGGAATTACTGAGAGCAATTAAGGAGACGTGTGGAGAGGTGGTGGGATGCCGAATGAAAGGAGACAAGAAGTATGAAATTACGATGAGAAACGGAAAAGGTAAAGAACGTCTAATGGACGGTTTAAGGATAAAGGACACCAGGATTCTGGCGAGAGATGTGAATGTCAATGAATTGGTGGTGTCTTTTATGAATCTCCCGGTATATATAGAAGATAAAGTTATACTGGACAAGCTGAGTAGCTGGGGAGTAACGGCCGTTTCGGAGATAAGGAGGAGAGTTTGGCCTGGAACGGAGGTGGTTGACGGGACACGTTTTTGTAAAGTTAAATTTACGGAAAAAGTCCAATCATTGCCATATTCCACAAAAATTGAGACGCTGGAGGGAATTGAATACTTCAGGGTTATTCATGACAAACAGGTCAGAGTTTGTCGGTTGTGTATTCAACCAGGGCACATAGTCAAAGACTGCCCTGAATTCAAGTGCTTTAAGTGCGGTAATCAAGGCCATTACGCTAGAGAATGTATCGGAGAAAGAGATAGGGCAGTTTGCGCAGGATGTCGGAAGAGAACTGACGAGTGCAACTGTGGAGAGGTTGCAAATGAGGAGGAGAGCCAGGACCTCTTTATGGAAGCTGATGAAGCACCGCGAGGAGAAGAAGAGGATGGGAAAGAGAATGTGGAGGAAGGTGGAGAGATGGAGAAGATGGAGCAGAAGACGGACGAAACAGGGAGCAGCATGGATTCGGAAATAAGAAGATGGAGTTTTCAGGAGGAGGGGGGGAGTGGACTGGGGGGAAGCACGGGGGACTCACAGGTTTTGGGGGAAAGCACAGCACAAACAAGTACCTCGGGGGGTGAAGAAATGGAGAGGGGTTTAAGTTTAATGACAATAACAGAGACGGGTATGAACACGGGGAGCACAACGAACATACCAGAAACGGCGATGAACACGGGGAGCACAACGAATATTCCAGAAACGGCGATGAACACGGGGAGCACGGCGACTGTATTGGAGGCGGCGATGAGCGCGGGGAGCAGGACGGACGAGGGTGTAAAGAAGACAAGTTGGCTGGATGAGATGGACTTGGAGGAGATATCGGACACGGATGATGGGGAAAAGTTTGAAAGAACGACAGGAGGATACAGGAAGAGGAAAGCAGCGGGAGGGGGGGAGAGAAAGGGTGGAAGAGGAAAGAAACTGGATAAAAGGTAGAGCATAATGAAATTATATTTTATAATTTTATTATTTATTAGTATGGTCAAAATAATGTCGATAAATGCAAATGGTGTGAGAACAATAGGAAAATTTAATAGAATAGTACAAATGAAGAATTCTGAAATTTTATGTATTCAGAGACGCACTGGGATAATATGTGTGTTTTAGAGAGTACAAAAACTATGGAGGGAGTTTATTTATGTAACAATGGCAGGGGGAATTCATGTGGGGTTGCAATTTTATTAAGGAAGGATGTAGTAGAAAATGTGAAGAAGATATATAATGATAATAATGGGAGGGATTTTAGTTTTAGATTTTGAGTATATGGATATGAAGTTTAGAATTATAAATGTTTATGCGCCAAATAACGAAATAGAGCGCAAGGTTTTATTTATTGAAGTGGGACGATGGAGTGTGGGAAATTGTATTGTGGTTGGGGGATTTTAATGTGAAATTGGACAGATTGGATATGACAAGGGGAGCAGCTTTTAGAAATGATGTATCAAGGGGTGTTTTAAAGAAGATGATGTTTGAGAAAAAACTTATTGACATATGGAGAGATGACAATCCCGATAACGAGAATTTTCGAGAAGGCAGGTGGTATTAGGGGAATTGAAACAGACACGGATAGATCTGGTTTAGTAAATGAAGGGTTAAGGAATTTTATGAAAGATATTAAATATATTTTTACAACTTTTAGTGATCATGCTGGGTTAACATTTTCGGTGGGGTTAGATAAGGAAAGGAAAGGGGGGGGAATATGGTGTATGAATGCAGGGTATTTAGGTGATGAGGAATACGGGAAACAACTTAAATCTTTGATAGAACATGAAATGGAGGATAAGCAAAAAGGGAATGATAAGTGTCAGTGGTGGGAAAATGTTAAGGAAAAAATAAAAGTTTTTAGTATTAGATATGCAAGGAAGAAGAGGAGTAGGATGACAAGAGAAGAACATTTTTTAAGAACAAAACTGAATGAAGAAATGAGGAAATGTGATATTGATCCTAACTATAATATTGAAAGGTTTTTAGATTTAAAAGCACAATTGAGCAAATGTGAAATAGATAAGTGTAAGGGTGCAATTATTAGAAGTAGGGCAAAATATGTTTTAGAAGGGGAGAAATGTACATCATTTTTTCTTGGTTTAGAGAAAACTAAACAGATGAAATCATATATTAATGAGATTGAGAATGTAAAGGGTGAAGTGGTAAATGATTATGTTGAGATATTAGAAACTGTACAGAATTTTTATAAGGATTTATTTAAGAAAGGGGAGGTGGATGAGGGGTGTGTAAAAGAGATTTTAAATAGTGTGGATGTGCAAATTGGTGTTGAGGATAAGCAAATGTGTGATAGGAAGATAACAGTGGATGAAGTGAAAGATGCAATTAAGGGTTTACAAATAAATAAAAGTCCTGGAGTAGATGGACTAATTGCAGAGTTTTATAAAATGTATGAAAGTCTTTTAGCACCGATTTTATTGGAAGTATATCAATATATGGAAGATAATAATAATGTTTCAGACTCCATGGTGACAGGGCTGATATCGATTTTATATAAAAATAAGGGGAGTAAGGTGAAATTGGAGAATTATAGGCCTATTAGTTTATTAAATGTGGATTACAAGATTTTAGCCAAAATCTTAGCGAATAGGATGAAGAGAGTTTTACATGATATTATTGCACCAACACAGAATTATAGTGTTCCTGGGAGAGATATAGCTGACACAATTAATACAATTAGAGACGTGATACACAAAATGAATGGGATAAGATAGGGGGTATTGTTTTAAGCATAGATTTAAATAAGGCTTTTGATAGGGTAGAACATGATTTTATGTTTAGGGCCTTGGAAAGATTTGGTTTTGGTAATAAAATAATAAGGTGGATTAAATTATTATATAGAAATGCAAAAAGTAGGGTGAAATGTAATGGGGTTTTAACTGATTCTTTTACCCTGGAGAGATCTGTGAGACAGGGATGTCCTTTATCTGCTTTACTTTATGTTTTATCAGCTGAACCTTTAGCGGCTTTTCTTAAGAAGGATAATTTTATCAATTGTGTACAGACTCCACAGAAGGGTTCAAGTTTGATTCACCAATATGCAGACGATACCACAATAACAGTTAGAGATGAGGGAAGTGTTAAAAGGGTGATGGAGTGTTTTAAAGTATATGAGCAAGCCTCAGGAGCAAAAGTGAATATGGAGAAGTCAGTAATAATGTATGTTGGGAAGATTAATGAGGGGACTTTTCCTTTTAAAATGGTAAATGATTATTTTAAGGTGTTAGGTGTGTTTTTAGGGGTGAAGGAACAGGAAGCGAGAGATCTGACATGGAGTGGAGTTATAAACAAAGTTAGGAAGGTGGTAAATATGTGGAGGGGGAGGGCATTGAAATTAAAAGGGAAAGTAATTGTTGTAAATTCATTGCTGATGTCAATTTTTATTCATGTCATGAATGTTTTAGACGTACCAGAATGGGTTTTATCTGAAATGAATACGATTTTAGTTGATTTTTTATGGGATGGGAAAGGAGCAAAAATTTCTTTTAAAACTCTGATTGCAGGTTATGAGGAGGGGGGTTTGAAGTTGGTAGATTTAAATGTTAGGAAAAAAGCAATTAGAGTCAAAATGGTACGGAAATATTTATATGGTGAATTAGATTACGGATGGAAAAGATTTTTTAAGGAGTATTTGCAGGAGGTTGGGAGGATGGGGGACAATGGTTTATTGATGTGCATGAAAAAGGAAATGTTAGGTAATATACCATTGTTTTATAGAGAAGTGTTTGAGGCTTGGGGGGAGTTTTTACCAAATATTTATTATGAGTGTACCATTTTAGACAATATTTTAAATCAGCCAATTTTTTTAAATCCCAAGATACAGTATAATAATAAGATGGTGTTTTGTAAATATTTTATGAGGGCTGGGATGAGACAGATTGGGGACATTTTATATGAGGTCATTCCAGGGTTTCTTCCTGTACAAGCAATCTATGACAATGTTTGTGAAGTGGATGATGACATCAGCAAAACTACTGTAGAAAATATGTATAAGAGAATTTTAGGGTGTATTCCTGAGGAATGGGTACTTTTAATAAATACAGAGGTGGTTGAGAGAGCTAAGGGTTTACCGGTTTTATACTATGAAAGTAATGGGGAGAAACATGTTTTATCAAGTTTAAAAGTTAAAATGGTTTATAGAAAATGTATTTTAAAAGAGACAAAAGCTCCTGCTTCAGAAAAAGTGTGGTCTAGGGTGTTTACAAATATAGATGTGAAATCAATATGGAAGAATGTTAATGTAAAATATAATGCTATAGAATGTGAAGACAATGATTTTAAATTGAAACATAATAGGATTTTTACGAATATGGTTTTACATCAAATAAATAGAAATATCAAAAGAGAATGTGATATTTGTGGTACGGGGGTGGAAAATTTTATGCACTTTTTTGTTGAATGCAGTAGATTGGAAGAGTTTCATAAGTTTTTAAAGAGGATTTTAGTACAACATTGGGGAGAAGATATTGTTAATGGGGTTGAGTGGAGGAGGTTGTTTCTCTTTGGTTTAAATGGAAAAAGTAAAGTTTTTAATATTAATTTAATGAATTTTGTTCTTAGTCATGCTAGATACGCTGTAAGACAAAGAAGAAATCTAGGACATTATGAAGGTAAAATTGTGAATGTGGAGGTTTTATTTAGAAGTATTTTAGAGAAAGATATAGAAGTAGTATATAAATATAGTGGATGCAATTTTGAAAAGCTGTTTGTGTGGGGGAGTACTTTTATTGAAATTGATTTAAATGAAAAACTTGTTTTTAATTATTAATTGGTTTTAGTGAATGATTGTGTTTTTAATTAGTTTTATTTTATTTTCTTTTTTGATTTTGTAAAAGGATGAATTGTTCATCCTTTTTTATTATTGATTGAATATTGTAAATATTATGTATTTTTCATAATAAAAGATAAAAAAAAAAAAAATACGCCCGATCTCGTCCGATCTCGGAAGCTAAGCAGGGTCGGGCCTGGTTAGTACTTGGATGGGAGACCGCCTGGGAATACCAGGTGCTGTAAGCTTTTTGCTCCAGTAGAGGGTTCTCTTGTGTCATGCATGGAGCAACTGCCTTTTATTTATGGCCCTAATAATATTGTGTCTTTTTATTGGACTAAATGCAGTTTGTTAGCGCTTCCCTGCCCTGATCAAATCAAATATTGGACAGTGCGTTTCCCTCAAAATGTAGGCAGTACATTCAGCATTTCTTTTTAGTCTAGGAGACTGTCAATGTGTGTAGTCCATTAGGGCCCAGTAAAATCCCTTCAATGTTTTGCCTGATTCCCCCAAAGTCCCCCTTTTCTCCGTTTACATTTCCCCGTTGACCGTTTGTCCCTCTTTCTGCAGGTTTTCAACCTCAAAAGTACACCTTTGTAATAGAAATATAACACGTTTGGATGTTCTATGTCCACGACATTGTTTAAAGCCTATCAGGAGACCACTTTTGAGGTCTGGGAAAAATGGAAGACATTTCGATTTTGGGGTGTAGTTACCCTTTAAACCCAAGTGTGCGCCAGAAAGAGACCTTTGTTTGGTTAAGCGGTGTTGCTGTAGCGCTCATGTGATTGCGGAGTTTGCAAAACAAATGGCCACTGGATTGATGCAAATAATCATGATATAATTCTGCCAGGCTGGCATAGGCTACTTTGCAGTTAACATTTAATTGAGAAGGTTTTGGGGGAAGCCTTTCCTTCTCTACCACAAGAAGGTTATCATTAGCCTCATCGCTAACGGCTACACAAAGTGTAGACATGCGCGCGCTCCGCACGAATGCGCACAGCAATTGGGCAGTCCTGTGCCGTTCCTGAAAGTTGCATGGAAAAACGAATCGCTGATGCATTTTGTTCAAGTCTTATGATTCACTTGGGCAAATGAATGCATTTTCTAACAAATTGAAGGGATTTAATTGATTTCCTCCTTAGTTCAATACATTTTGGAATATTGTTGAATTTCGGTTTAATGTCTGGATTCCGTTATGGCGAGCCGTATTTTCTAGGGCCCTAGTGTATGAAGTTGTCATAAGTGTCAACATAGGATATGCCCTCTCCCCCCCCCCCCCCCACCCCCACAATTGTCAAATATAGGGCGTGGAAATGTAAGCAAGGTTTGAGCTTTTTCAGAGTGTGTCACAAAGTGGACATTTCGCTGTCTCTTATGAGTGAGCGACACATTGACTTTATATAGTGTACCAAGAATTGTCCCTTCGCTTACGGCCATACCAGCCTGAATACGCCCGATCTCGTCCGATCTCGGAAGCTAAGCAGGGTCGGGCCTGGTTAGTACTTGGATGGGAGACCGCCTGGGAATACCAGGTGCTGTAAGTTTCTTGCTCCAGTAGAGGGTTCTCTTGTGTCATGCATGGAGCAACTGCCTTTTATTTATGGCCCTAATAATATTGTGTCTTTTTATTGGACTAAATGCAGTTTGTTAGCGCTTCCCTGCCCTGATCAAATCAAATATTGGACAGTGCGTTTCCCTCAAAATGTAGGCAGTACATTCAGCATTTCTTTTTAGTCTAGGAGACTGTCAATGTGTGTAGTCCATTAGGGCCCAGTAAAATCCCTTCAATGTTTTGCCTGATTCCCCCAAAGTCCCCCTTTTCTCCGTTTACATTTCCCCGTTGACCGTTTGTCCCTGTTTCTGCAGGTTTTCAACCTCAAAAGTACACCTTTGTAATAGAAATATAACACGTTTGGATGTTCTATGTCCACGACATTGTTTAAAGCCTATCAGGAGACCACTTTTGAGGTCTGGGAAAAATGGAAGACATTTCGATTTTGGGGTGTAGTTACCCTTTAAACCCAAGTGTGCGCCAGAAAGAGACCTTTGTTTGGTTAAGCGGTGTTGCTGTAGCGCTCATGTGATTGCGGAGTTTGCAAAACAAATGGCCACTGGATTGATGCAAATAATCATGATATAATTCTGCCAGGCTGGCATAGGCTACTTTGCAGTTAACATTTAATTGAGAAGGTTTTGGGGGAAGCCTTTCCTTCTCTACCACAAGAAGGTTATCATTAGCCTCATCGCTAACGGCTACACAAAGTGTAGACATGCGCGCGCTCCGCACGAATGCGCACAGCAATTGGGCAGTCCTGTGCCGTTCGTGAAAGTTGCATGGAAAAACGAATCGCTGATGCATTTTGTTCAAGTCTTATGATTCACTTGGGCAAATGAATGCATTTTCTAACAAATTGAAGGGATTTAATTGATTTCCTCCTTAGTTCAATACATTTTGGAATATTGTTGAATTTCGGTTTAATGTCTGGATTCCGTTATGGCGAGCCGTATTTTCTAGGGCCCTAGTGTATGAAGTTGTCATAAGTGTCAACATAGGATATGCCCTCCCCCCCCCCCAACAATTGTCAAACATAGGGCGTGGAAATGTAAGCAAGGTTTGAGCTTTTTCAGAGTGTGTCACAAAGTGGACATTTCGCTGTCTCTTATGAGTGAGCGACACATTGACTTTATATAGTGTACCAAGAATTGTCCCTTCGCTTACGGCCATACCAGCCTGGGGGCGCTATTCCTGATTGGAGAAGTGACGACAGGTGCGAGTAATTGAGCTGTGAGCGAGTGTTTGCTTGAGAGTGTTTGCTCGAGAGCTATTTTTGTTTATTTTTTTGGATTTTGACATATAATTTTTTGTTTTTTCATTTGAATAGTTTTAAGTTTGGTTAGTTTTCCCCCCCTGCAGTTTTGCTGCTTGGGGGAGGTTTTTTTCGGTTTCATTTTTTGATTTACAATGACGGACAACATGGCAACGACAAACGGAATGGACAAGGACAACGAAAATGCGCAACGGAAGGATAATGAAAATAAAGGAGGAATGAAATATGGAAAAGAATATACGGTGGCAATTGAGTTGGTGGGAGAAGAAAAGGTGACGACGATGGAATTACTACGAGCAATTAAGGAGACGTGTGGAGAGGTGGTGGGATGCCGAATGAAAGGAGACAAGAAGTATGAAATTACGATGAGAAACGGAAAAGGTAAAGAACGTCTAATGGACGGTTTAAGGATAAAGGACACCAGGATTCTGGCGAGAGATGTGAATGTCAATGAATTGGTGGTGTCTTTCATGAATCTCCCGGTATATATAGAAGATAAAGTTATACTGGACAAGCTGAGTAGCTGGGGAGTAACGGCCGTCTCGGAGATAAGGAGGAGAGTTTGGCCTGGAACGGAGGTGGTTGACGGGACACGTTTTTGTAAAGTAAAATTTACAGAAAAAGTCCAATCGTTGCCATATTCCACAAAAATTGAGACGCTGGAGGGAACTGAATACTTCAGGGTTATTCATGACAAACAGGTCAGAGTTTGTCGGTTGTGTATTCAACCAGGGCACATAGTCAAAGACTGCCCTGAATTCAAGTGCTTTAAGTGCGGTAATCAAGGCCATTACGCGAGAGAATGTATCGGAGAGAAGGAAAGGAATTTGTGTGGCAGATGCAGAAAGAGATTGACGGAGTGCAACTGTGGAGAGGTTATGACTGAAGAGGGGAGTCAAGTACTATTCGAGGAAGCAGTTGTACTGTTGGAAGACGGAGAAGAAGATGGAGGAGAGGACGTGGTGGAGGGTGGAGAGACGGAGGAAGGAAGAAGGGAGAAGAAGGAAGACCAGAAGATGAACGAAATTGGAAGCAGCATGGATTCGGAAATAAGAAGATGGAGTTTTCAGGAGGAGGGGGGGAGTGGACTGGGGGGAAGCACGGGGGACTCACAGGTTTTGGGGGAAAGCACAGCACAAACAAGTACCTCGGGGGGTGAAGAAATGGAGAGGGGTTTAAGTTTAATGACAATAACAGAGACGGAGATGAACACGGGGAGCACAACGAACATACCAGAAACGGCGATAAACACGGGGAGCATAACGAATATTCCAGAAACGGCGATGAGCACGGGGAGCACGGCGACTGTATTGGAGGCGGCGATGAGCGCGGGGAGCAGGACGGACGAGGGTGTAAAGAAGACAAGTTGGCTGGATGAGATGGACTTGGAGGAGATATCGGACACGGATGATGGGGAAAAGTTTGAAAGAACGACAGGAGGATACAGGAAGAGGAAAGCGGCGGAGGGGAGGGAGAGAAAGGGTGGAAGAGGAAAGAAACTGGATAAAAGGTAGAGAATAATGAAATTATATTTTATAATTTTATTATTTATTAGTATGGTCAAAATAATGTCGATAAATGCAAATGGTGTGAGAACAATAGGAAAATTTAATAGAATAGTACAAATGAAGAATTCTGAAATTTTATGTATTCAAGAGACGCATTGGGATAATATGTGTGTTTTAGAAGTACAAAAAATATGGAGGGATTTTATTTATGTAAACAATGGCAGGGGGAATTCATGTGGGGTTGCAATTTTATTAAGGAAGGATGTAGTAGAAAATGTGAAGAAGATATATAATGATAATAATGGGAGGATTTTAATTTTAGATTTTGAGTATATGAGTAGGGTTTTTAGAATTATAAATATTTATGCGCCGAATAATGAAATAGAGAGAAGGAATTTATTTTTAGAATTAGGGAAATGGTGCAAGGGTAACTGTATTTTAGTTGGGGATTTTAATGTAAAAATGGATAGACTAGATATGACAAGGGGAGCTATTTTTAGAAGTGACGTATCTAGGGGGGTTTTAAGGAAGATGATGTTTGAAAATAATTTGATTGATATATGGAGGGACGAGAATCCGAACAAGAGAGAATTTTCTAGAAGGCAGGTGGTTTTAGGGGAATTGAAACAGACACGGATAGATCTGGTTTTAGTAAATGAAGGGTTAAGGAATTTTATGAAAGATATTAAATATATTTTTACAACTTTTAGTGATCATGCTGGGTTAACATTTTCGGTGGGGTTAGATAAGGAAAGGAAAGGGGGGGGAATATGGTGTATGAATGCAGGGTATTTAGGTGATGAGGAATACGGGAAACAACTTAAATCTTTGATAGAACATGAAATGGAGGATAAGCAAAAAGGGAATGATAAGTGTCAGTGGTGGGAAAATGTTAAGGAAAAAATAAAAGTTTTTAGTATTAGATATGCAAGGAAGAAGAGGAGTAGGATGACAAGAGAAGAACATTTTTTAAGAACAAAACAGAATGAAGAAATGAGGAAATGTGATATTGATCCTAACTATAATATTGAAAGGTTTTTAGATTTAAAAGCACAATTGAGCAAATGTGAAATAGATAAGTGTAAGGGTGCAATTATTAGAAGTAGGGCAAAATATGTTTTAGAAGGGGAGAAATGTACGTCATTTTTTCTTGGTTTAGAGAAAACTAAACAGATGAAATCATATATTAATGAGATTGAGAATGTAAAGGGTGAAGTGGTAAATGATTATGTTGAGATATTAGAAACTGTACAGAATTTTTATAAGGATTTATTTAAGAAAGGGGAGGTGGATGAGGGGTGTGTAAAAGAGATTTTAAATAGTGTGGATGTGCAAATTGGTGTTGAGGATAAGCAAATGTGTGATAGGAAGATAACAGTGGATGAAGTGAAAGATGCAATTAAGGGTTTACAAATAAATAAAAGTCCTGGAGTAGATGGACTAATTGCAGAGTTTTATAAAATGTATGAAAGTCTTTTAGCACCGATTTTATTGGAAGTATATCAATATATGGAAGATAATAATAATGTTTCAGACTCCATGGTGACAGGGCTGATATCGATTTTATATAAAAATAAGGGGAGCAAATTGAAACTAGAAAATTATAGGCCAATTAGTTTATTAAACTCAGATTATAAGATTTTAGCTAAGATACTGGCAAATAGGATGAAGATGGTTTTAAATGATATTATAGCACCTACACAAAATTATAGTGTGCCAGGAAGAGATATAGCAGATACCATAAATACACTTAGAGATGTGATAAATAAAATGAATAGTGATAAGATAGGGGGAATTGTTTTAAGTGTAGATTTTAATAAAGCTTTTGACAGGGTGGAACATGATTTTATGTTTAGGGTACTAGAAAAATATGGGTTTGGAAATAGAATAATAGGATGGATAAAATTATTGTATAGAAAGGCTAAAAGTAGGGTTAAATGTAATGGGGTTTTAACAGATTCTTTTATTCTTGAGAGATCAGTGAGACAGGGGTGCCCTTTATCAGCTTTATTATTTGTTTTATCGGTAGAACCCTTAGCGGCATACCTTAAAAAAGATCATTTTATAAATTGTGTAGAGACTCCGCAAGGAGGTTTTAGTTTAATTCATCAATATGCAGACGATACCACAATAACAGTTAGAGATGAGGGAAGTGTTAAAAGGGTGATGGAATGTTTTAAAGTATATGAGAAAGCCTCAGGAGCAAAAGTGAATATGGAGAAGTCAGTAATAATGTATGTTGGGAAGATTAATGAGGGGACTTTTCCTTTTAAGGTGGTAAATGATTATTTTAAGGTGTTAGGTGTGTTTTTAGGGGTGAAGGAACAAGAAGCTAGGGATCTAACATGGAGTGGGGTTATAAACAAAGTTAGGAAGGTGGTAAATATGTGGAGGGGGAGGGCTTTGAAATTAAAAGGGAAAGTAATTGTTGTAAATTCTTTACTGATGTCAATTTTTATTCATGTCATGAATGTTTTAGATGTACCAGAATGGGTTTTATCTGAAATGAATAAGATTTTAGTTGATTTTTTATGGGATGGGAAAGGAGTGAAAATTTCTTTTAAAACTTTGATTGCAGGTTATGAGGAGGGGGGTTTGAAGTTGGTGGATTTAAATGTGAGGAAAAAAGCAATTAGAGTTAAAATGGTACGGAAATATTTATATGGTGAAATAGATTATGGATGGAAAAGATTTTTTAAGGAGTATTTGCAGGAGGTTGGGAGGATGGGGGACAATGCTTTATTGATGTGTATGAAAAAAGACATGTTAGGTAATATACCATTGTTTTATAGAGAAGTGTTTGAGGCTTGGGGGGAGTTTTTACCAAATATTTATTATGAGTGTACCATTTTAGACAATATTTTAAATCAGCCAATTTTTTTAAATCCCAAGATACAATATAATAATAAGATGGTGTTTTGTAAATATTTTATGAGGGCTGGGATGAGACAGATTGGGGACATTTTATATGAGGTCATTCCGGGGTTTCTTCCTGTTCAAGCTATTTATGATAATGTTTGTGAAGTGGATGATGAAATCAGCAAAACTACTGTAGAAAATATGTATAAGAGAATTTTAGGGTGTATTCCTGAGGAATGGGTGCTTTTAATAAATACAGAGGTGGTTGAGAGAGCTAAGGGTTTACCGGTTTTATACTATGAAAGTAATGGGGAGAAACATGTTTTATCAGGTTTAAAAGTTAAAATGGTTTATAGAAAATGTATTTTAAAAGAGACAAAAGCTCCTGCTTCAGAAAAAGTGTGGTCTAGGGTGTTTACAAATATAGATGTGAAATCAATATGGAAGAATGTTAATGTAAAATATAATGCTATAGAATGTGAAGACAATGATTTTAAATTGAAACATAATAGGATTTTTACGAATATGGTTTTACATCAAATAAATAGAAATATCAAAAGAGAATGTGATATTTGTGGTACGGGGGTGGAAAATTTTATGCACTTTTTTGTTGAATGCAGTAGATTGGAAGAGTTTCATACGTTTTTAAAGAGGATTTTAGTACAACATTGGGGAGAAGATATTGTTAATGGGGTTGAGTGGAGGAGGTTGTTTCTCTTTGGTTTAAATGGAAAAAGCAAAGTTTTTAATATTAATTTAATGAATTTTGTTCTTAGTCATGCTAGATACGCTGTAAGACAAAGAAGGAATCTAGGACATTATGAAGGTAAAATTGTGAATGTGGAGGTTTTATTTAGAAGTATTTTAGAGAAAGATATAGAAGTAGTATATAAATATAGTGGATGCAATTTTGAAAAGCTGTTTGTGTGGGGGAGTACTTTTATTGAAATTGATTTAAATGAAAAACTTGTTTTTAATTATTAATTGGTTTTAGTGAATGATTGTGTTTTTAATTGGTTTTCTTTTCTTTTTTGATTTTGTAAAAGGATGAATTGTTCATCCTTTTTTATTATTGATTGAATATTGTAAATATTATGTATTTTTCATAATAAAAGAGAAAAAAAAAAAAAATACGCCCGATCTCGTCCGATCTCGGAAGCTAAGCAGGGTCGGGCCTGGTTAGTACTTGGATGGGAGACCGCCTGGGAATACCAGGTGCTGTAAGCTTTTTGCTCCAGTAGAGGGTTCTCTTGTGTCATGCATGGAGCAACTGCCTTTTATTTATGGCCCTAATAATATTGTGTCTTTTTATTGGACTAAATGCAGTTTGTTAGCGCTTCCCTGCCCTGATCAAATCAAATATTGGACAGTGCGTTTCCCTCAAAATGTAGGCAGTACATTCAGCATTTCTTTTTAGTCTAGGAGACTGTCAATGTGTGTAGTCCATTAGGGCCCAGTAAAATCCCTTCAATGTTTTGCCTGATTCCCCCAAAGTCCCCCTTTTCTCCGTTTACATTTCCCCGTTGACCGTTTGTCCCTGTTTCTGCAGGTTTTCAACCTCAAAAGTACACCTTTGTAATAGAAATATAACACGTTTGGATGTTCTATGTCCACGACATTGTTTAAAGCCTATCAGGAGACCACTTTTGAGGTCTGGGAAAAATGGAAGACATTTCGATTTTGGGGTGTAGTTACCCTTTAAACCCAAGTGTGCGCCAGAAAGAGACCTTTGTTTGGTTAAGCGGTGTTGCTGTAGCGCTCATGTGATTGCGGAGTTTGCAAAACAAATGGCCACTGGATTGATGCAAATAATCATGATATAATTCTGCCAGGCTGGCATAGGCTACTTTGCAGTTAACATTTAATTGAGAAGGTTTTGGGGGAAGCCTTTCCTTCTCTACCACAAGAAGGTTATCATTAGCCTCATCGCTAACGGCTACACAAAGTGTAGACATGCGCGCGCTCCGCACGAATGCGCACAGCAATTGGGCAGTCCTGTGCCGTTCCTGAAAGTTGCATGGAAAAACGAATCGCTGATGCATTTTGTTCAAGTCTTATGATTCACTTGGGCAAATGAATGCATTTTCTAACAAGTTGAAGGGATTTAATTGATTTCCTCCTTAGTTCAATACATTTTAGAATATTGTTGAATTTCGGTTTAATGTCTGGATTCCGTGATTCCGTGTGGGCGAGCCGTATTTTCTAGGGCCCTAGTGTATGAAGTTGTCATAAGTGTCAACATAGGATATGCCCTCTCCCCCACAAGAGTCAAATATAGGGCGTGGAAATGTAAGCAAGGTTTGAGCTTTTTCAGAGTGTGTCACAAAGTGGACATTTCGCTGTCTCTTATGAGTGAGCGACACATTGACTTTATATAGTGTACCAAGAATTGTCCCTTCGCTTACGGCCATACCAGCCTGAATACGCTCTTCCTGTGCTGGAGAGTGAGACAGGTGTTGCTGATTGGAGCAAACACTCAACCTTAGCTCAAGAGTGTTTTGTTTGACTTCTTGGGTTTTTGAAGGGCAATCTCATTTTTGTTTATTGAATAAGTTTGAGTTTTTGTTTGGTTGTGCTTCCACCCATGGCTTCCACCCATGCAGACAAAAGGATGACGAGCAAATGAAATATGGATAATGTTTCTACAACAAGCAGACGCAAACTTATGTAAAGACCTTAAGTGGCTGTGGAAATTATTATCTGGTTATTACTCCTGCCCAGAAACTAGAATATGCAAATAATTAGTAGATTTGGATAGAAAACACCCTAACGTTTCTAAAACTGTTTGAATGGTGTCTGAGTATAACAGAACTCATATGGCAGGCCAAAACCTGAGAAGATTCTATATGGGAAGTGCCCTGTCTGACCATTTCTTGGCCTTCTGTAGCCTCTATCGAAAATACAGGATCTCTGCTGTAACAGGACATTTTCTAAGGCTTTCATTGGCTCTCAGAAGGCGCCAGAACGTGGAATGATAACTCTGCAGTCTCTGGGCGAAAAACAGTAGGGGTTTTGGAGAGTGGTACTTCTGAGAACAATGGCACTGGCGCGCGCGTGCATGTGACGATTCCATTTTCTTCTTTCACTGTTTGAACGGATACAACGTCTCCCGGTTGGAATATTATCGCTATTTTACGAGAAAAATCGCATAAAAATTGATTTTAAACAGCGTTTGACATGCTTCGAAGTACGGTAATAGAATATTTTGAATTTTTTTGTCACAAAACGCGCCGGCGCATCACCCTTCGGATAGTGATTTGAACGCACGAACAAAACGGAGCTATTTGGATATAACTATGGATAATTTGTAACCAAAACAACATTGGGTGTTGAAGTAAAAGTCCTGGGAGTGCATTCTGACGAAGAACAGCAAAGGTAATCCAATTTTTCTTATAGTAAATCTGAGTTTGGTGAGTGCCAAACTTGGTGGGTGTCAAAATAGCTAGCCATGATGGCCGGGCTATCTACTCAGAATATTGCAAAATGTGCTTTCACCGAAAAGCCATTTTAAAATCGGACACCGCGATTGCATAAAGGAGTTCTGTATCTATAATTCTTTAAATAATTATGTTTTTTGTGAACGTTTATAGTGAGTAATTTAGTAAATTCACCGGAAGTTTTCGGTGGGTATGCTAGTTTTCGGTGGGTATCAGCGTAATAGTGTGCTGCATTATTACGCTGATGATACCACCTGTGTGGGATGGAGGGAGTGTGAATTGTCTGATGAAGCGTTTTGATGCGTTTGGGAGAGCTTCTGGGGCTAAGATGAATATTGAAAAATCTAAAATGTTATGTGCTCCTGATACGGTTGTGTCTACATGTAACATTCCTTTTAAGACTGTTACGGAACATGTGAGAATTTTGGGTGTGAATATTAGGGTAGATGAGCGGGAGGCAAGGGACTTTCCTCGCTTTTTCAGTGTGTGACAAAGTGGATATTTCTCTGTCTCCATATGAGTGAGAGACTGTTACATACGCCTCTTAGAAGAGGGAACGCAACACCCTGCTACAACTCAACACCCCGTGGAGTGAAAGATGAATGGGATTGTAGGTGCAGGTAAGGATGACAAAGGCAGAGAATTTACCCGTTTACTAGGTAAATGGAATTTATTTATTCCTTCACACAGTAAATTTGGTGAAAAGAGACTGGACGGAACCAAAGCAAAGAAAGTAAAAGTTAAAGAGCCTTACCTGCCTACAAACTATTTACCTAACCTTTTAGCACCACCTGGTGCGCTAACCAAAATACAGGGGGTGGTCCGCCCAGGTCTTACCTAGTGTGTATAGACAGTAAATACTACGGGTTATGTATGCCCGCAGGCCTCTTGCCTAAGCACTCCCTAGGTGCCTTCCCCTTCCCCCCTGGGAACAAAAACAGAACAATACAACCAATTTCAATAATAAAAAAAGTCCTTTGGACATAAACATACCCCCGCAGGTCCATTACAAAATACTTCACAAAAAACTGTCTTAGCAACGACCAACACAGGACTTAACCATCAACTCTATCTGACAAACAACCAACACTAACCAAAATACAGGCCATAACCATCAGCTCTCCGCTGAGCAAAGGAACACTGTCTTTTATACAGCTGGAGAAGGAGTCTGTAATGGGATACAGCTGTATCCTCTGACGAGAGAGCGGGGTCAGTTCCAATTAGCAATGGGGCCAACCACTCAACTGCTTAGGGGAATCCAGGAAGCCATTTCCTGAAACACAAACCCACAACAACACAGAAACTGGGGAACGTAACACACCCACCCCAAAACCTGCAAACTTACAGTTTGCAAAAACAAAATCCAACACGTATCCCCAGTTACTAAACCCGTGATAGAGCATCGGCAACAACATTCACCGAACCCTTCACATAGTTAATATGTATATTGTATCCCTGTACAATCAGAGCCCGCCGCCTCAGATTGTACATTTGCTTCAAAAACGAAAGGATTATGGTCCGTGAAGACCAGTACAGGCAAGGCACTGGAGCCAACATATACTTAAAAAACTAAGGCTAGCAATAAAGCCAGCGTCTCCTGTTCAATGGTGGAGTACCTTGACTTACACGAGTTGAACTTACGGGAGAAGAAACTGACGGGCCGATCCACTCCCTCATCTTCCTGCAAGAGAACCACACCCAACCCCACTATACTAGCGTCTACCTCCAACTTAAAAGGTTTGTCAAAGTTGGGGGCGGCAAGCACTGGGGCACTACAAAGTAGCGCTTTGGCAGACTCGGAAGCATAGTTACAGTCCTGGGACCACTTATATGGTACTTTGGGACTAAGCAGAGATGTAAGGGGAGCTACTACCGCTGAAGAATTCTTACAGAACGTAGGATAGTACCCTACCATCCCCAGGAATCTGCGCAACTGGCGGTGAGTCGTGAGAGCTGGAAAAGCAACAATTGCTTCCACTTTGCCAGTTACTGGGCGCACTTGACCTCGTCCCACTTGTTTCCCTATGTAAGTCACAGTAGCCTTCCCAAACTCACACTTGGCCAAATTGAGGGTTAAAGAAGCATTCTCCAAACGTTGAAACACACGCTTCAAGGTGGCGAGATGATCAGACCAAGTAGACGAATGAATCACCACATCGTCAAGGTAAGCAGTACAATTTGGCACATCCGCGAACACAATGTTATCTAGGCGCTGAAAAGTAGCAGGTGCATTACACATTCCAAAGGGCATCACAGTGTATTGTACGAAGTCATCAGGCGTAACGAAAGCCGAGATGTCAGAAGCTCGAGAGGTCAGAGGCACCTGCCAATAACCTTTTAGCAAATCCAACTTACTAACGTAAGCGGCAGAGCCAAGTCTATCAATGCAGTCATCCAAGCGAGGTAGAGGAAAAGAATCAGACTTTGTAACTGCATTTACGCGACAATAGTCCATACATAAGCGAGGCGTACCGTCAGGCTTAGGAACAAGAGTACACAGGGTAACTCCAGGAGCTGTAACTGGGTTTTGCCATGTCATTCTGCAATAACTAAGCTACCTCACTTTTCATTACCTCCCTTTTCTTAGCGTTAACTCGGTACGGTGGCTGACGTATAGGAGCAGCATTCCCCACATCTACGTTATGTTCCAAGATGGACGTGCGACTTGGAACATCCTGAAACGCATTGAGAAAACTACTTATCAATAGGATAAGATCCTTAGTTTGATCGTTATCCAAATGTTCCATTTGAGAGGGTAACTTTTTCAGCATCTCTGAATTACATGAGCGTTCACACTGCTGTAATGTATGTCGTAACTCCAACCCGTCCTCATTATCCTCCTCTAGGACCCAGAGGAGCCGCAGCCACACTGGAGACGGAGGGCTGGACCGACTTACTTGAGGAGCGGTCTGTAGAATCACACACATAATATGCTTTCAGCATGTTAACATGACACACACGGGAAGAACACCTATGATCGGGGGTCTTTATCACATAATTGGTGTCACTGAGTTTCTTTTCAACAAGATATGGCCCAGAAAAACGTGCCGACAGAGATGAGCCAGGGATTGGCAACTAAACTAAAACTTGATCCCCTGGTGCAAAAGAACGGCCAACAGCCCCTCATAATGTAATTTTGTGCGTTTTTGAGACGAGGAGACTTTTGGGCTAACGCACATGCGGCGTGCAGTCTCTCCCGCATCTTACTGACATAATCCAACACATTTTTAGGGGCGCTACTGGGTGTAGGAGATAGGATATGCTCCTTCAATACTTTTAGCGGACCCCGTGGGTGTGTCCAAACACAAGGTCAGCAGGGCTGAACCCTAAGGACTCCCGTATTGTTTCCCTAATAGCAAATAGGACAAATGGCACCCCCTCATCCCAATCGGTACTTGTATCCATGCAATACTTGCATAGCATCGCCTTTAGCGTCTGATGCCAGCGTTCAAGGGCGCCTTGACTCTCCGGATGATACGGACTGGAGACCTGATGGGAAATACAGTGTCTTTAACACATTTGAGAACAGTTTTGACATAAAGTTGGTTCCCTGATCAGTTTGGATTACTTTAGGGATTCCAAACGTAGAGAAGAACTTCACTAGTGCCTTCACCACAGTCTTAGTCATTATAGTACGGAGCGGGATAGCCTCTGGGTATTGAGTAGCACTGCACATTATTGTTAGTAAGAACTGGTTACCTGACCTGGTTTTCGGTAAGGGACCTACACAATCAATTATCACTCATTCAAACGGTTCCCCCACCACAGGAGTCGGGCAGAGTGGCACACAAGGAACTGTTTGATTTGATTTTCCAGTGAGTTGACATGCATGACATGTTTTATAAAATTGGACCACATCAGACTTCAAACCTGGCCAGAAAAAATGTCGAAGGACTCGGTTATAAGTCTTCGTGATCCCCAAATGTCCGGACCACGCCTTGTCATGGGCGAGTGACAGCACCTGCTGTCGGAACGGTGTAGGAACAACCACTTGACACACTTCACTCCAGTCACTAACGGTGTCATGAGCTGCCAATTTACACATCAAAACTCCTGCTTCCATAAAGTAGGCGGTCTCCCTAGTTTTCGCTTCCTCAATGGAAATTACCGAAGCAAAACACTTGCTAAGACTGGCGTCTCCTTTTTGACATTCAATCACCTTCTCGGGGGTAACAGACAAAAGAATGTCATGGAATTGGGGCACAATTTCGCTTTCCGCTGCCTTAGTTTTTACTGGGGTAAAAACCGTCGGCCTTGCAGAAGGAATACTCGGGGCATTGGCTTCTACCTCAACATTCTCAAAAATGGAACTAGACAAATCCACCACGTCTCCCAGCTTGCGAGATTGTGCCCTCGTTAACACACAAGTAGGAAAAACATTGGGAAATGCTTGAACGAATTTATCTGTAGTTTTGATTTCTGGGTTGTCTACTACTTCCAACACAGGAGTGACGTTACCACCAGCAATATCGTTCCCTAGTAGCAATGCGACTCCTTTTACTGCAGTGTAGACACTACACCAACAAGGAAACATCCTGATACCAATTCTGACACTAAGTGGACCCAGTGTAATGGTACAGGTACAGTTTTTGTCTCTATACCCTGAAATATAACATGCAAGCCACAATACGTTTCAGGAGACCCGGGTAAAGCATCAGTAATGATTACTGACTGCGCCGCCCCGGTGCCTCATAACATTTGTATCGGCTTTTGATCCGCTTGTTCTCCAGTTAAGGAAACACAACAGGCAGAGACAAACGGAGCATAGATATTGATTCACCAATTGGGAAACCGAATCCTAACTCTGTCCAACGGATGAGCCAAAGAATTAACTAAACCCACACTTTTCAATTTAGGGGATGGTGACAGGGACTGTTTCGGTTTATTTTTCAAAACCTGGCAGTCCGCAATCACGTGACCCTTTTGGTGACAGTAAAAACATTCACGGATTTCGTGCGAAGACTTAGGGTTGTCAGTGGAAAAGCAACCTGAACAAGGCACTGATGACGTAATCGTTCGGCCTTCAAAACGAGGCGCACCAAAGACAGTCTTGTGTGTCAAAGCATACTCATCTGCCAACACGGCTGCCTGGGCCAATGTCGCCACTTTCTGTTCATTTAAATGAACTACAATTCTATCAGGGAGGTTGCTTTTAAAATCCTCCAACAGCATCAACTCCCGAATATCAGCAAAGGTGTTAGCTTTGCTGGCTGAACACCAGCAATTTTTAAAACGTTTGAAATACTATTACTTCAATTTCTCAAACATATGACTATTTTACAGCTATTTAAAGACAAGACTCTCGTTAATCTAACCACACTGTCCGATTTCAAAAAGGCTTTACAACGAAAGCAAAACATTAGATTATGTCAGGAGAGTGCCCAGCCAGAAATAATCAGACACCCATTTTTCAAGCTAGCATATAATGTCACAAAAACCCAAACCACAGCTAAATGCAGCACTAACCTTTTATGATCTTCATCAGATGACACACCTAGGACATTATGTTATACAATACATGCATGTCTGTTCAATCAAGTTCATATTTATATCAAAAACCAGCTTTTTACATTAGCATGTGACGTTCAGAAAAAGCATACCCCCGCAAACTTCCGGGGAATTTACTAACAATTTCATAATTACTCACGATAAACGTTCACAAAAAGCATAACAATTATTTTAAGAATTATAGATACATTACTCCTCTATGCACTCGATATGTCCGATTTTAAAATAGCTTTTCGGATGAAGCACATTTTGCAATATTCTAAGTACATAGCCCAGCCATCACAGGCTAGCTATTTAGACACCCACCCAGTTCAGCCTTCACCAAAATCACATTTCCTATAAGAAAAATGGTCTTACCTTTCCTGTTCTTCGTCAGAATGCACTCCCAGGACTTCTACTTCAATAACAAATGTAGGTTTGGTCCCAAATAATCCATCGTTATGTTCCATCAACGACGTTTTGTTCGTGCGTTCTAGACACTATCCCAATGGTAAATCACGG
This sequence comes from Salmo trutta, assembly GCF_901001165.1. Classification (NCBI taxonomy): domain Eukaryota; kingdom Metazoa; phylum Chordata; class Actinopteri; order Salmoniformes; family Salmonidae; genus Salmo; species Salmo trutta. Next base: position 64,262,108 of record NC_042957.1, on the reverse strand, counting down.
TCGTGCGCATGGCGCAGAACGTGACAAAAAAATTCTAAATATTCCATTACCGTACTTCGAAGCATGTCAACCGCTGTTTAAAATCAATTTTTATGCAATTTATCTCGTAGAAAAGCGATAATATTCCGACCGGGAATCTGCAATTAGCTAAACAGCCGAATGAAAATACTCCACAGGGGCGAATCGCGCACCCGCCTAATTCTATTGTCACCTGATAGGACACTTGGAAAAGGAGATAATGTGTTTCAGCCTGAGGCTGCCTCGTCATCGTTCAGGTTTTTCCCGGGTTCTGAGAGCCTATTGGAGCCCTAGGAATTGTCACGTTACAGCTAAGATCCTGACTCTTCAATAAACAGAAGCAAGAACAACAACACCTTGTCAGACAGGGTACTTCCTGCATGAAACCTTCTCAGGTTTTTGCCTGCCACAGGAGTTCTGTTATACTCACAGACACCATTCAAACAGTTTTAGAAACTTTAGGGTGTTTTCTATCCAAACCTGAACAATAATATGCATATTCTAGCTTCTGAGTTGGTGTAGGAGGCAGTTAAAAATGGGCACATATTTTTTCCAAAATTCTCAATGCTGCCCCCTAGCCCGTAGAGGTTAACCTGTTAGGGTATAGGGGGCAGTATTGAGAATTTTTGAAAAAATATGTGCCCATTTTTAACTGCCTATTACACCAACTCAGAAGCTAGAATATGCATATTATTGTTCAGGTTTGGATAGAAAACACCCTAAAGTTTCAAAAACTGTTTGAATGGTGTCTGTGAGTATAACAGAACTCATTTGGCAGGCAAAACCCTGAGACAGATTGACAGGAAGTGGATACCTGATGTGTTGAATTGACTTTGAGCCTATGCCATTGAAAAACAAAGGGGGTTAGGAATATTCTGGCACTTCCTATTGCTTCCACAAGATGTCCCCAGCCTTTACAAAGTGTTTTGAGTGTTCTACTCTGAGATCTGACCGAATAAGAGTCATGGAACGTGATGGCCCATTACTCACCTGGCGCGCGAGTTGATGGTGGGTACTCTCATTCCGAAACGTTTTAAAAGAGAACCCAATGGTCCGCCTTGAATTTTATTCATGTTCTGGTTAAAAAAGGCCCTAATGATTTATGCGATACAACGTTTGACATGTTTGAACGAACGGAAATATATTTTTTCCGTTCTTGAAGTGAAGTCCGGCTGGCTTAGATCATGTGCTACAACACGGAGGTTTTTGGACATAAATGATGAGCTTTTTTGAACAAAACTACATTCGTTATGGACCTGGGACTCTTTGGAAGTGACATCTGATGAAGAGAATCAAAGGTAATGGATTATTTACATAGTATTTTCGATTTTAGATCTCTCCAACATGGCGGTTAGTCTGTATCGCAATGCGTATTTTTCTGGCGCAGTGCTCAGATTATTGCAAAGTGTGATTTCCCAGTAAGGTTAATTTTAAATCTGGCAAGTCCATTGCGTTCAAGAGATGTAAATCTATAATTCTTTGAATGACAATATAATATTTTACCAATGTTTTCTAATTTTAATTAATTATTTTGTTGTCATGACTTGACTGCCGGTATTGGAGGGAAACAATTTCCTGAACATCAACGCCATAGTAAAACGCTGTTTTTAGATATAAATATGAACTTGATAGAACTAAAAATGCATGCATTGTCTAACATAATGTCCTAGGAGTGTCATCTGATGGAGATTGTAAAAGGTTAGTGCATAATTTTAGCTGATTGTATGGTTTTGGTGACGCCTGTCTTTGAATCGACAATACATTACACACAGCTATTGTCAATGTACTCTCCTAACATAACCTAACTTTATGCTTTCCCCGTAAAACCTTTTTGAAAATCGGTAAACGTGGTTAGATTAAGAAGATGTTTATCTTTCAAAGGCTGTAAGTTAGTTGTATGTTTGAGAAATTTGAATTTTGACATTTATTTGGTTTCAAATTTGCCGCTCTTGAAATGCACCTGCTGTTGATAGGGTGCGCCACGGGGGGCACGCTAACGTCCCACATAGCCCCAAGAAGTTAACACAGGTAACTAAACAAGTCATCCAAACTCACAACCTACCGTCACACCTCAATCACCAATCAAAGAGAGCTCAGAGCAGCAGGGTCTGGTGGGTTTAATTAATTATCCCGGATGAGCCCCCATTATGTTATGTACGCCTCTTAGAAGAGGGAACACAACACCCTGCAACAACTCAACTCCCCGTGGAGGGATAGATGAATGAGATTGTAGGTGCAGGTAAGGATGACAAAGGCAGAGAATTTACCGTTTACTGGGAATTTATTTATTGCTTCACACGGTAAATTTGGGGAAAAGGGGCTGGACGGAACCAAAGCAAAGAAAGTAAAAGTTAAAGAGCCCCCTCTCCTACCTTACCTGCATACCCACTATTTACCTAACCCTTTAGCACCACCTGGTGCACTAACCAAAATACAGGGGGTGGTCCGCCCAGGTCTAACCTAGTGTGTGTAGACAGTAAATACTACGGGTTATGTATGCCCGCAGGCCTCTTGCCTAAGCACTCCCTAGGTGCCTTCCCCTTCCCCCCGGGAACAAAACAGAATAATACAACCAATTTCAACAATCAAAACAGTCCTTTGGACATAAACATACCTCCGCAGGACCGGTTTCAAAATACTTCACAAAAAACTGTCTGAGCAACAACTAACACAGGACTTAACCATCAGCTCTCTCTCAGCAACACTAACCAAAATACAGGACATAGCCATCAGCTCTCCTCTGAGCAAAGGAACACTGGCTTTCATACAGCTGGAGAAGGAGTCTGTAATGGGATACAGCTGTATCCTCTGACGAGAGAGCGGGGTCAGCTCCAATTAGCAACGGGGCCAACCAATCAGCTGCTTAGGGGAATCCAGGAAGCCATTTGCTGAAACACACACATACAAACCCACAACAACACAAACTGGGGAACGTAACAGCGACACATTGACTTTATATAGTGTACCAAGAGTTGCTCCTTCGCTTACGGCCATACCAGCCTGAATATGCGCTTCCGGTGAGGAAAGTGAGACAGGTGCAGTTGATTGAGCTTTGAGTGAGAGTGTTTGCTCGAGAGTTTTTTTTAGTTTTTTTCAAAGGATTTTGAAGTATAATATTGGTTTTGTATTTGAATAAGTTTAAGTTTGGTTAGTCTTTTCCCCCCCTCGCAGTTTTGCTGCTTGGGGGAGAGTTTTTGGGTCTCTTTTTATTTTTCTATGACGGACAACATGGCAACGACGAACGGACAAGGAAAAAGAAAATGCTCAAAGGAAGAAACATGGAGAAATGTAATACGGCAAATAATTAATGGTGGCAATGGAGTTGGTGGGAGATGGAATTATTACGATCAATTAAGGATGTGTGCAGAGAGGTGGTGGGTTGTAGAATGAAAGGCGAAAGAAAGTACGAGGTTACAATGCACAATGGAAAAGGAAAGGAACGTTTAACGGATGGATTCATGATAAAAAGAAGGATCACGGCGAGAGATATGATAGCTAATGACCTCAGTCTCTTTTATGAATCTTCCGGAGTTTGGCCAGGGACTGAGATAGTGGTTGGGACGCAATCTTGTAAAGTGAAATTCACTGACACCGTACAATCTTTGCCGTATTCAACGAAATTTGAGACACTGGAGGGTACTTTCGGGTAATCCACGATAAGCAGGTCAGGGTCTGTCGGCTATGTATTCAGCCTGGACACATAGTAAAAGACTGCCCTGAATTCAAATGTTTCAACTGCGGGAAGCAAGGACATTATGCGAGGTAATGTGTTGGAGGGAAGGAAAGGGCATTTTGCGGATGCCGAATGAGACCAGAAGAGTGCAACTGTGGAGAGGTTGTGCCTGTGGAGGAGAGTCAGGAACTGGTTGGTGAAGAAGCTGTATCACAGCAAGAAGATGGAGAAGAGGATGTGGTGGAGTGTGGAGAGGAGGAGAGAGGAAGCGGGGAGAAGATGGAGCAGAGGCCGGATGACATCGGGAGCAGTATGGACTCTGCGATAAGAAGAGGGAGCTGTCAAGAAGAGGGAAAGATTGGGCTGAATGGAAGCACTGGTGACTCACAGGTGTTGGGGGGAAGCTCAGCTCATGTGAGTACCTCGGGAGTTAGTGAAATGGAGGGGAGTTTGTTACCGACAACTATACAAGAGACTGAAATGGACACAGGGAGCACAAAAGATACGGGACAGAAGAAAATGGAATTGAAGTCTATTTCTGATTCAGAAGAATTTGAAAAGATAGATAGAACAAGGGAAGGCTACAGGAAGAGGAAAGCGGCGGCGGATGCGAAAAAGGACAGCAGAGGGAAAAAACATGAAAACAGGTAGAGGAGAATGAGAATATGTTTTCTATTTCTATTATTTAATGTAATGGTTAATTTCATGTCAATAAATGCTAATGGTTTAAGGACAATGGAAAAATGTCAAAGTATAGTGCAAATGAAGAAATCGGATATTTTATGTCTACAAGAGTGTCATGACGTTGCCCTCTGAGTACAGGGAGGACAGTTGACCCCCTCCCCCAACCTACCTCCCCCCACCCAGGCCCTGTGTGAAAGGGTCGTAAAATTCTAAAGGAGAATGTCCTGCCGCATGGCCCAGTTGAGACACAGAGGGGTTTCATAGAGAGACAAAGGAAATTCTTCCAACTCACAGAATTGGGGAACCGAACAACATTTATGTTCTGGAGAAGGTATAAAAGATCGGTGAAGAATCCAGCTACGAACTGGTCCGCTTGGTACAATTTTGTGATACTCATTAGAAACAATAAAGCCATATTACCATAATACTGTTTATATAATAGCCTCAGCTATGGGACTTGCACCTAAATGGTTGTGTAAGATGTATTAATAAGGATAAAGCTATTTGGAATACGTTGAGATGCTATGTACTGATGTTAATGTGATAGAATGTATTTCTGTTCAAAGCTTAAAAATCAGTCATCGGCACGCCCCTCAGGGACACAGACAGGACCAGGCATCATGTGACAAGCCTGTTCTATGTTCACGTATAAAACCCCCACCCTGATTTACTTTCTTTAGACCAGGCCTCCACTCCATTACGAGTTGGCCAATAGGTTTGACCCTGCATCCCTCTACTTAACTTTAACCATACCAGGTGGTTAAACTTTTAGACTATCGATACCGACAGAATAATAAGTCTTTGATATTAATTAATAGTCTGCAGCTCGAAATTATATAATTGAACGCGAAGACCGACGAAACATCCATTCTATAACGACATTAATGAATGTCGCTTTGAAAGATCCATTCTAACCGAGAGAGAGAGAACGCGGACAAAAACTCTCCAACAGGACAAAAACTCTCCAACAAGGATCCCGACGACACACTGAGCGTAAATATATATTGATTGCAATTGTTCCCGAATGAGTGAGCGTTCATGTGCAAAGGATTAGCATATCAATTGTTAATATTTATATACTCTGTAGTGTCTTCTCAGCTGCCCTTTATGACCCTTTGTTTTAACAAGGCACCAGCCATGCCGGTTTAGCCCACTGGGGCACATTACTCCACCAATGCTTTGTAACGATAACCAACTGTTTTGTATGCTTTCTGTGAATTACTTAGTTTAGTAAATAAATGACTAAGACAATTGATGTATGGATGACTTTTAGTAAAGGCTGGGTTCGTGCAGATACAACAATTTACGACGTTTGGAATGAGACGGACGCGAGGTAAAATACACCATTTAAACCAGAAGATAATCGGCCTATACTATAATATATGTTATAATATAGGAAAGTTATATTAGGAAAATTATAACTTTGTAATCTGAATATTTTCCTTGGTGCCCCGATCTCCTAGTTAATTACAGTTAAACAATGAATCAGTTTAATCGTGTGATAATAATTACAGGGAGTTATTTTGATAAACATGGCTTCAGTTAATGGTGGCCCAAAGACACGACAAGAGACACATTGTGACAATGAATGTATTTTAGAAGTAAAAAAAAAATATGGAGAGATTTTATTTTTGTAAATAATGGTAGGGGGAATTCAAGTGGTGTTGCAATTTTGTTGAGGAAGGATGTGGTGGAAAATGTAAAACATATTCATGCTGATAATAATGGGAGGATTTTAATTTTAGATTTTGAATATATGAGTATGGTTTTTAGAATTATAAATATTTATGCGCCTAATAATGAAATGGAGCGGAAGGATTTATTTAGAGAATTAGGACAATGGTGTGAGGGAAATAGTTTTGTGGTTGGGGGTTTTAATGTTAAAATGGACAGACTTGATATGATGAGAGGAGCTACTTTTAGAAGTGATTCATCTAGGGAGGTTTTAAAGAAGATGTTAAAAAAAGGAATTATAGGTTGGAAGCCAAGGATGTAGAACGCGTTTCTTCTATCGCTCCTGAGTTAGTGACCAAATGTATATATTTAACCTTGCAAAATTGTATTATATATTTTTTTTCTGTTTGGCCAGACGTCTGAAGAGACCCATAAACATTTCAGATCAGGTTTGAGAAATCTAAGTTTGTAATGTCATCTACCCGGCCACAAACGGAGGCCGCAGCAAGCCCGCGCCCTTTCCTGATTAACACCCGCCGCTAATGCCGGCCCCACGGACACACTGACTGTGGAGATGCTACTTTCCCTGATAGGCACCCTCAAAACTGATATTTTCTGCAAAATTGATTCTCTACCAATCTCAGGTCAGAGATAAATGGTCAAAGACAAGCTTAAAAAAAATAAAAAATCTGCCGAGAGTAAACAGAATAAGCTCAACGCACACGGAGTGGCCTTATTGGAATGAGGTGCTACAGATCACAGCACTCGCATTAGTGAGCTAGAGGCTAACGTTGGCTCATTGATAACTAAGGTGGCATACCTCGACAATAGATGCGAAGATATGGAAAGTACACTGCTCAAAAAAATAAAGGGAACACTTAAACAACACAATGTAACTCCAAGTCAATCACACTTCTGTGAAATCAAACTGTCCACTTAGGAAGCAACACTGACTGACAAATTTCACATGCTGTTGTGCAAATGGAATAGACAACAGGTGGAAATTATAGGCAATTAGCAAGACACCCCAAATAAAGGAGTGGTTCTGCAGGTGGTGACCACAGACCACTTCTCAGTTCCTATGATTCCTGGCTGATGTTTTGGTCACTTTTGAATGCTGGCGGTGCTTTCACTCTAGTGGTAGCATGAGACAGAGTCTACAACCTACACAAGTGGCTCAGGTAGTACAGCTCATCCAGGATGGCACATCAATGCGAGCTGTGGCAAGAAGGTTTGCTGTGTCTGTCAGCGTAGTGTCCAGAGCATGGAGGCGCTACCAGGAGACATGCCAGTACATCAGGAGACGTGGAGGAGGCCGTAGGAGGGCAACAACCCAGCAGCAGGACCGCTACCTCCGCCTTTGTGCAAGGAGGAGCAGGAGGAGCACTGCCAGAGCCCTGCAAAATGACCTCCAGCAGGCCACAAATGTGCATGTGTCGGCTCAAACGGTCAGAAACAAACTCCATGAGGGCGGTATGAGGGCCCGACGTCCACAGGTGGGGGTTGTGCTTACAGCCCAACACCGTGCAGGACGTTTGGCATTTGCCAGAGAACACCAAGATTGGCAAATTCGCCACTGGTGCCCTGTGCTCTTCACAGATGAAAGCAGATTCACACTGAGCACATGTGACAGACGTGACAGAGTCTGGAGACGCCGTGGAGAACTTTCTGCTGCCTGCACATCCTCCAGCATGACCGGTTTGGCAGTGGGTCAGTCATGGTGTGGGGTGGCATTTCTTTGGGGGGGCCGCACAGCCCTCCATGTGCTCGCCAGAGGTAGCCTGACTGCCATTAGGTACCGAGATGAGATCCTCAGACCCCTTGTGAGACCATATGCTGGTGCGGTTGGCCCTGGGTTCCTCCTAATGCAAGACAATGCTAGACCTCATGTGGCTGGAGTGTGTCAGCAGTTCCTGCAAGAGGAAGGCATTGATGCTATGGACGGGCCCGCCCGTTCCCCAGACCTGAATCCAATTGAGCACATCTGGGACATCATGTCTCGCTCCATCCACCAACGCCACGTTGCACCACAGACTGTCCAGGAGTTGGCGGATGGATGCTTTAGTCCAGGTCTGGGAGGAGATCCCTCAGGAGACCATCCGCCACCTCATCAGGAGCATGCCCAGGCGTTGTAGGGAGGTCATACAGGCACGTGGAGGCCACACACACACACTACTGAGACTCATTTTGACTTGTTTTAAGGACATTACATCAAAGTTGGATCAGCCTGTAGTGTGGTTTTCCACTTTAATTTTGAGTGTGACTCCAAATCCAGACCTCCATGGGTTGATGAACTGGATTTCCATTGATTATTTTTGTGTGATTTTGTTGTCAGCACATTCAACTATGTAAAGAAAAAAGTATTTAATAAGATTATTTCATTCATTCAGATCTAGGATGTGTTATTTTAGTGTTCCCTTTATTTTTTTGAGCAGTGTAGAATGCGGAGGAACAACATTAGCACACTGGGAATACCAGAGGGAGTGGAGGGCCCAAGACCCACAGAGTTCATGGCCCAGCTGCTTCAGGAGCTGCTCGGTCTGGAGGAGAAGCCACTGCTAGACCGGGCCCACCGCACTCTGCGTAGTCGACCTCGGGATGGAGACCCCCCACGACCATTTGTCATCAGGGTGCATTTCTTTCACGTCCGCAATGACATACTGAGGAGATCGGGAGAAGCATCCCCTCTCCTCTATAAGGGTAAAAGAGTCTCTATATTTGCGGACTACTCCACAGCTGTGACTAAGAAATGGGCTAGCTTTGGAGCCAGCTACACGCCCGCCCAGGCGTGAAGTTCGGCCTCATCTACCCTGCGGTTCTGAGACTGACTTTACCAGACAGCTCCACGCACAGATTCGAGGACCCGGCTTTAGCGGCAGATTTCATCAACAAGAATGTGAAAGCGGCTGTTTTCCTTATGGTGTGGAACAAATGGTTGGTTAGCAGGCTAGTTAGCAGGCCGAATGGTTTGCTAGCGAAGCCAATTTTGCTGGGTTCGTTGACATTTGAATGTCATTCTCTTTTTAAAAAAATGTTTCATTTCTCACCCAGGTTGCCGCCTCTAATGCCAATATCTGGCTGTTTTCATGGTTCAGTCGTAGTTTTACCATCTGTATTGCTGTTAAACCTCTCTTAACTTATGGATAGGGGGCAGTATTTTCACGTCCGGATAAAAAAACGTACCCGATTTAATCTGGTTATTACTCCTGCCCAGAAATTAGAATATGCATATAATTAGTAGCTTTGGATAGAAAACACAAAGGATCTCTGCTGTAACGTGACATTTTCTAAGGCTCCCATAGGCTCTCAGAAGGTGCCAGAACGTTGAATGATGACTTTGCAGCCCATGGCTGAAAAACAGTAGCGCATTTGGTAAGTGGTCGATCTGAGAACAATGAGACGGGTGTGCACGTGCACGTGAAGAGTCCATTTTCGATTTTGAGTCTTTGAACGGAAAGGCCTTCTCCCGGTCGGAATATTATCGCTTTTTTACAAGAAAAATCTTATAAAAATTTATTTTAAAACAGCGTTTGACATGCTTCGAAGTACGGTAATGGAATATTTTGAAATGTTTTGTCACGATACGCGTCCGCGCGTCACCCTTCGGATAGTGTCTTGAACGCACGAACAAAACGCCGCTATTTGGATATAACTATGAATTATTTGGAACCAAACCAACATTTGTTATTGAAGTAGAAGTCCTGGGAGTGCATTCTGACGAAGAACAGCAAAGGTAATCCAATTTAGTTAAATGGTCACAAATCTCAGGTAGCACAGAGTAAGAGTTATCATGCCTGGCTCTAAACCTTTTTTGTATTTAGGGTTTTGCTTGCATCTCAGTTGGGGAGATGCGTCGGCAAGGGAGGGTGTGACGGAAGGGGTTTTTGCCTCTTTATTTGTATATAGTTTTTGTCTTTTGTGCCTCGTCGCTTGTCTTTGTTTTTTAAATTTGCGCTTTTAGGTTCAACTAAGATCTTCAGTTTACATTGTACCTTGTCCTTTACACGTCCTCTCTCTCAAGACATGACTCAGCCTAGTGTAGCCCATCCTGCTGGAGGGAATGGCTTTAATTTTCTCACATGGAACTGCAGGGGCATAAATAACCCAGTTAAACGTAGTAAGGTGCTACACCACCTTCATCAATTGAAAGCTCACATCTTTCTCCAAGAAACTCATCTGAAGATATCACAACACTCAAGTCTTAGGTGCAGATAATCGATTCCTCAATTCAGAGTAAGGCAAGAGGGGTGGCTATTTTACTTCACAGATCAGTACCTTTTACATGTTCTAATGTGATCGCAGATCCCCATGGTAGATACATAATTGTCAGTGGTAGGTTGCTCAATACAAAAGGTACTTCTTGTTAATATTTATGCTCCTAATTGGGACAATGGTGATTTTTTTCAAATCGGTTCTCCACACTCCCAGATATGTCTTCCCATATGTTGATCTTAGGTGGTGACTAACTGTTGGTTAGACCACACATTTGGATCAACCTCAGCTAGAGTTGTCCGAACCTTTGACTGAATTCGCAGTTTCAGATCCTTGGAGAATGTTTAATCCATCTGGAAAAGCATCCTCTTTTTTTCTCATCAGTTCACCACACTTTTACGCACATAGACTAACACCTTGTAGATGACAGGCTCATCCATTCCATATCTTCATGTTCATATAATCCAATTGTTGTATCTGACCACACCCCTGTTACTATGGAAGGAGCCTTTCAAAATGTTGACAATTCGTGACCGCCTTGGCGGCTAAATACTCAACTGCTCAACAATGAACACTTTGTCAATTTTGTTTTGAGTCGAATCGACTTTTTCATGATTACAAATAGAACCCCGAACATCTCTGCATCTACTCTCTGGGAAACTTTGAAAGCTTATGTCAGAGGTGAAATTATTTCCTACACCGCACATGAGAACAAACTGAAAAGGGATAGGCTATCTATGTTAACACGCTGTATTGCCCAATTAGATGACATTTATGCCGTTTCACCATCCCCGGATATTTATAAGGAACGTTTAACTCTGCAAGCAGAATTTGACACATTATTAACAGACCAGGTTACTGAACTGCTTGTCAAGTCTAGGAGTACTTACTATGAACAAGGACATAAAGCCAGTAAATTATTAGCTCACAAGTTACGTCAACTATCATCATTTCATATTCCTAAAATTCGTACATCATCTGGGATATCATTAGATCCTAGGGGGATCAATGATGAGTTCAAGAGATTTTACCAGTCTCTATATATTTCTGAAAGTAAAGCAGATACAATGGAATTGGATGATTTCTTCCACTTACTTGCTGTGCCTTCTGTCAGCTGGGATTTGGTTAAAAAAATTAGAGCAGTCGATGACTGCTGAAGAATTGTCTAATGCTCTCAAATCCCTTCAATCTGGGAGAAGCTCAGGGCCTGACGGCTACTCTGCAGAGTTTTATAAAAAGTTTCTCCAAAATAGCCCCTATTCTAATTGAAATGTACAATGAAGCATTTGTAAAATGGTGCTCTTCCACAGACTCACTCAGGCAACCATTTGTCTAATTCCTAAAAAAAACAAAAACCCTCTTGACTGTGCATCATACAGTCCAATTAGTCTGCTAAATGTTGACTATAAAATTTTAGCCAAACTTCTGGCAACGCATCTGAAAACAGTCCTCCCATCAATTATCTCACCGGATTAAACAGGATTTATTAAAAATAGACACCCATTCCTCAATCTTCGACGATTATTTAATATTATATATAATCCTTCTGTCGTCAATACCTCTGAAGCCATTATATCCCTGGATACGGAGAAAGCGTTTGATCGGGTGGAATGGAAATACCTGTTTTACACTAAATAAATTTGGCTTTGGCTCCAAATTCATGGCTTGGATAAGACTTCCGTACTCATCCCCTCAAGCCTCCGTCAGGACTAATAACACTCAGACTGCTTCCCTTTGCAACGATCGACACGCCAGGGTTGCCCTTTAAGTCCCTTACCGTTTGCCCTCGCCATAGAACCACTTGCAATAAGACTTCGCTCCCCATCAAAGGTATAGTCAGCTACGAACACAAACTGTCTTTATATGCAGATTTATTATTATACACATTCAACCTTTCTGTCTCTGTTCCTGCTGCCCTTGCCACTTTTGCATCCTTCGGTCACTGATCAGGATATAAACTGAATCTCAGTAAAAGCGAATTGATGCCGCTGAATATGGCCGCAAAAAAATCCCCTCTACATAACTTGCCATTTTAAAATTGTTCACAATAGTTTTATCATCTCGGGGTACATGTCACAATCAGATTTGAAAAACCTTTTTCAAGGCAACTACAACTCTCCTTAGTCACAAGAATTAATTCTATTAAAATGAATACTCTACCTAAATTCTTCTCCACCACGCTACCCCCTCCTCTCCACCAGGAACGCCCTCCAACTCCGCATCGTCTACTCTACCTAAATTCTTCTCTATCAGTGCCTTCCAATTCCAAGGCGCCACTTTGGGTTTCAAACAACCTCTTTGGCTCTGGTAGCCTCAAACCCAGCCCCCCCCCCCCCCCCCATCTATGGTTGATGGTGCTTCCTCAACATGGTCTAGTCTCGGTATTAAAAGATTCAGAGATCTGTATATTAACAATACATTTAGTACGTTTGAACAATTATCAGCTAAATTTGGTCTCCACAGAAATCATTTTTTTAGGTTCTTAGAAGTCCGGAGTTACATCCGCAGCATAAATCCAGGATTCTCCACCCTTCCTGGTGAAACCCAGTTTGACACATTTCTTGTCCCACTTCCTACTCTGAAAGGCACCTTGTCAATAATCTATAGTCAAATTTTCTCACTACAAGTTCTCATTAAACAATATTAAATCCTCATGGGAGGAGGAACTGGGTGAGGAAATATCTGATGAACTATGGGAAGGGGCACTCAAAAGGGTACATAGCTCTTCTACTTGCGCTCGACAAGGCCTCATTCAATGCAAACTCATTCATAGGGCCCACTGGACCAAAGCAAGATTATCCGAAATTTACAAGGATGTGAACCCTAATTGTGTACGATGTAATCAGTCTCCTGCTAATCATGTACACATGTTTTGGTGTTGCCCATCTCTTGTTGGTTTCTGGAAAGACATCTTTAACACACTCTCTGAATTAAGCGGCACACAGATCGAGCCAGACCCTTTTATTGCACTATTTGGGGTTTCCTTACCCACAATACAATTGACCAAAATGAATAAGGATGTAATTGCCTTTCTCACTTTGTTAGCTAGACGATTCATTTTACTTAGATGGAAATCCTCTGCAGCCCCTTCTCATGCTCTTCGGATTCAATCTGTTTTGAATGGCATAAAGTTGGAAAAATGTAAACACACTAGACAAATTCTACGCAATATGGGCTCCCTTCTTTCTTATGTTAAACAAATAGATTTCCCTGCAGTTCCAGTATGATGTATATTTATATATTGGTGACGTAAGAGGCCAGGTATGTGCATACACGACATCTTGGATGTTAAGGACGGTATTAGAATATGTGGACAACTACAAATACCTAGGTGTCTGGTTAGACTCTAAGCTCTCCTTCCAGACTCACATCAAACATCTCCAATCCAAAGTTAAATCTAGAATTGGCTTCCTATTTCGCAACAAAGCATCCTTCACTCATGCTGCCAAACATACCCTCGTAAAACTGACCATCCTACCGATCCTCGACTTCGGCGATGTCACTGCGACCTGTACGCTCTCGTTGGCTGACCCTCGCTTCACACTCGTCGCCAAACCCACTGGCTCCAGGTCATCTACAAGACCCTGCTAGGTAAAGTCCCCCCTTATCTCCGCTCACTGGTCACCATAGCAGCACACGCTCCAGCAGGTATATCTCTATGGTCACCCCCAAAGCCAATTCCTCCTTTGGCCGTCTCACCTTCCAATTCTCTGCTGCCAATGACTGGAACGAACTACAAAAATCTCTGAAACTGGAAACACTTATCTCCCTCACTAGCTTTAAGCACCAGCTGTCAGAGCAGCTCACAGATCACTGCAAATAGCCCATCTATAATTTAGCCCAAACAACTCCCTCTTCCCCTACTGTATTTATTTAGCTCCTTTGCACCCCATTATTTATACTTTGCACTTTCTTCCACTACAAATCTACCATTCCAGTGTTTTACTTGCTAGATTGTATTTACTTTGCCACCATGGCCTTTTTTTTGCCTTTACCTCCCTTATCTCACCTCATTTGCTCACATTGTATATAGACTTATTTTTCTACTGCATTATTGACTGCATGTTTGTTTTACTCCTTGTGTAACTCTGTGTTGTTGTATGTGTCAAACTGCTTTGCTTTATCTTGGCCAGGTCGCAATTGTAAATGAGAACTTGTTCTCAACTTGCCTACCTGGTTAAATAAAGGTAAAATAAAGTTATATGTACTAGTTGACCCATAACAACTGTATCAAAATATATATTTTTCCTTATTATCATTTAATTTTGTATTTTAATTTTTTAATGTCTGTCTCTCTATGTTTTGCTGTATTGTTGTCTTTGATGTGTTGTTTTATACTACTACCAAATAACTTAAGTGCAATTATTTTCTTAATGCTGGTATTGAACATTCAATAAACAAAGTGTAAAAAAGAAAGGAATTATGGATATGGAGGGATGAAAATCCAGACAAAAGAGAATTTTCTAGAAGGCAGGTGGTTTTAGGTGAATTAAAACAAACAAGGATAGATTTGGTATTGGTAAAAGAAGGCTTAAGGAATTTTATGAAAGATATTAAGTATGTTTTTACAACTTTTAGTGATCATGCAGCGTTAATATTCTCGGTGGGCTTAGATAAGGGAAGAACAGGTGGAAGATGGTGTATGAATGCAGGGTATTTAGGAGATGAGGAATATGGGAAAGAACTTAAATCATTCATAGAATATGAAATGGAAGACAAGCATAAAGGAAATTGTGTCGTTGGTGGGAAAATGTTAAAGAAAAAATAAAAGTATTTAGTATTAGATATGCAAGGAAGAAGAGAAATAGGATGAAAATTAGTTAAGAGCAAAATTGAATGAAGAAATAAGGAAATATGATAGTGAACCTAATTATAATATAGAAACCTTTTTGGAATTAAAAGCAAAATTGAGTAAATATGAAATAGATAAGTGTAAGGGTGCAATTATCAGAAGTAAGGCAAAGTATGTTTTGGAGGGGGAGAAATGTACTTCCTTTTTTCTTGGTTTAGAGAAGAATAAACAAAGGAGAAGATATATTAGAGAGATTGAAAATGTAAAGGGTGAAGTTGTAAATGATTATGTAGAGATACTGGAAACAGTGCAGAATTTTTATAAGGATTTATTTAAGAAAGGGGAGGTGGATGAGGGGTGTGTAAAGGAGATTTTGGAGAGTAGAGGTTCAAATTGATGTGGAGGACAAACAAATGTGTGATGGGAAGATAACAATGAATGACGTTAAAGATGCGATTAAGGATTTACAATTAAATAAGAGTCCTGGAGAAGATAGAATAATTGCAGAGATTTATAAAATATATGGAAGTCTTTTAGCACCGATATATGGAGGATAATAATAGTGTTTCAGAATCTATGCTGACAGGGTTGATAATTTTATATAAAAATAAGGGGAGTAACCTGAACCTGGAGAATTATAAGCCAATTAGTTTATTGAATGCATATTATAAGATTTTAGCTAAAATACTAGCAAATAGGATGTAGAAAGTTTTAAATTATATTATAGCAGCTACACAGAATTAGTGTACCTGGTAGAGACATAGCAGATAGAATAAGTACAATTAGAGATGCGATAAATAACATGAATGAGGATAAGATAGGGGGAATTGTTTTAAATAAAGCTTTTGATCGGGTGGAACGTGATTTTATGTTTAGGGCAATGGAAAAATATGTATAATGGGGTTTTAACTGATTATTTTATTCTTGAGAGATCTGTGAGACAGGGATGCCATTTATCAGCTTTACTATATGTCATATCAGTTGAACCTTTAGCAGCTTTCCAACTATAACAAAGATGAGGGAAGTGTGAAAAGGGTTATGGAGGGTTTTAAAGTATATGGAAAAGACTTAGGTGCAAAGGGTTATGGAGAAGTCGGTAGTGATGTTTATTGGAAAGAGGAATGAGGGGAATTTTACTTTTAAGGTGGTAAAAGATTATTTTAAGGTGTTAGGAGTGTTTTTAGGGGTGAAGGAAAAGGAAGCTAGGGATCTGACATGGAGTGGAGTAATAAACAAAGTTAGAAAGGTGGTACATATGTGGAAGGGGAGGTCTTTGAAATTTAAAGGGAAAGTAATTGTAATAAATTCATTATTGATGTCAGTTTTTATTTATGTAATGAACGTTTTAGATATGCCAGAATGGGTATTATCTGAAATTAACAAGATTTTAACTGATTTTTTATGGGATGGGAAGGGTGCAAAAACAGCTTTTAAAACGTTGATTGCTGGTTATGAGGGGGGTTTGAATTTGGTGGACTTAAGTGTGAGGAAAACAGCAATTAGAGTTAAAATGGTACGGAAATATTTATATGGTGAATTGAATTATGGGTGGAAAAGGTTTTTTTAAAGAGTATTTGCAGGCGGTTGGGAGGATAATGGTTTATTGATGTGTATAAAAAAAAGGAAATGTACCATTGTTTTATAGAGAAGTGTTTGAGGCTTGGGGGCAGTTTTTACCAAGTATTTATTATGAATGTACCATTTTATAAATTATAAAATCAGCCAATATTCCTGAATCCAAAGATAAAGTAAAAGAATATGATGTTCTTTTGTAAATATTTTATGAGGGCTGGGACGAAGCAGAATGGAGATATGAGGTAATTCCAGGGTTTCTTCCATTACAGGCTATTTATGATAATGTGGTGGAAGTGGATGATGAAATAAGTAAAACTACTGTGGAGAATATGTATAACAAAATATTAGGAAGTATTCCTGGGGAGTGGGTTGGTTTAATAAAGGGTAGAGGGTTCTCGTGTCATGCATGGAGCAACTGCCTTTTATTTATGGCCCTAATAATATTGTGTATTTTTATTGGACTAAATGCAGTTTGTTAGTGCTTCCCTGCCCTGATCAATTTAAATAATGGAGAGTGCGTTTCCCTCAAAATGTAGGCAGTACATTCAGCATTTGTTTTTAGTCCAGGAGACTGTCACAATGTCTGTAGTCTGCCTGATTGCACATTCTCCCCCCCCACCCCATTTCTCAGTTTACATTTCCCCGTTTGTCCCTGTTCTGCAGGTTTTCGCTGTCAAAAGTACACCTTTTTAATAGAACATCCAAACGTGTTATATTTCTATGTCCACGACATTGTTTAAAGCCTATCAGGAGACCACTTTTGAGGTCTGGGAAAAATGGAAGACATTTCGATTTTGGGGTGTAGTTACCCTTTAAACCCAAGTGTGCGCCAGAAAGAGACCTTAGCGCTCATGTGATTGCGGAGTTTGCAAAACAAATGGCCACTGGATTGATGCAAATAATCATGATATAATTCTGCAAGGCTGGCATAGGCTACTTTGCATTTAACATTTAATTGAGAAGGTTTTGGGAAAAGCCTTTCCTTCTCTACCAGAAGTGTAGACATTCTCTTCTGGTAGAGAAGGAAGACTTCTCTTCATTCTCTACCAGAAGGTTATCATTAGCCTCATCGCTAACGGCTACAGAAAGTGTAGACATGCCGCATGCATGCGCACAGAAATTGGGCAGTCCTGTGCCGTTCCTGAAAGTTGCATGGAAAAACGAATCGCTGATGCATTTTGTTCATGTCTTATGATTCACTTGGGCAAATGAATGCATTTTCTAACAAGTTGAAGGGATTTAGTTGATTTCCTCCTTAGTTCAATACATTTTTGAATATTGTTGAATTTCAATGCCTGGATTCCGTGATTCCGTGTGGGCGAGCCGTATTTTCTAGGGCTCTAGTCCATGAACTTGTCATAAGTGTCAACATAGGATATGCCCTCTTTTTTCCCCCCCACAAGACTCAAATATAGGGCCTGGAACTGTAAGCAAGGTTTGAGCATTTTCAGTGTGTGTCACAAAGTGGACATTTCTCTGTCTCGCTATGAGTGAGCGACACATTGACTTTATATAGTGTACCAAGAGTTTCCCCTTCGCTTACGGCCATACCAGCCTGAGTGAGCACTTCCTGTTTGGAAAGTGAGACAGGTGTAGGTGATAGAGCTGTGAGTGACTGTGTTTGAAAGTGTTTGCTTGAGAGCCCTTTTGGTTATTTTTCAACGTTTTTCGACGTATAATATTTCGATTTTGAATTCAAGTAAGTTTGTTTGGGTAGTCCCCCCCTTGCAGTTTTGCTGCTTGGGGGTGAGTTTTCGGGTCTTTTTTTCTTTCTTAATGACGGACAACATGGTAATGACCAACGGAATGGATAAGGACAAAGGCAATGCACAACGGACAAAACATGGACCTGAAGGTGGTTTAAAATACGGCAAAGAACAAACAGTGGCAGTGGAATTGATGGGAGAATACAGGATAATGACGATGGACTTATTAAGATCAATTAAGGATGTGTGCGGAGAGGTGGGGTGCAGAATAAAAGGCGACAGAAAATATGAAGTCACGACGCGGGATGGAAAAGAGCGTTTAATGGACGGTTTCATGATTAAGGACACGAAGATAATGGCGAGAGACATGATGACAAACAAACTAATAGTCTCGTTTATGAATTTGCCGGTTTATATCAAGGACGGCGCTATACTGGAAAAACTGCGTAGCTGGGGTGTAGATGCCGTCTCGGATATCAGAAGGAGAGTGTGGCCGGGGACGGAAATCGTAGATGGGACGAGATATTGTAAGGTGAAGTTCACTGACACCGTGCAGTCTTTGCCGTATTCCACCAAGTTCGAGACACTGGAGGGTGGCGAATATTTCAGGGTGATTCATGATAAGCAGGTCAGGGTATGTCGCTTATGTATTCAACCTGGACATATTTTAAAGGACTGCCCTGACTTTAGGTGTTTTAAGTGCGAAAACCAGGGACACTATGCAAGGGAATGTGTCGGAGTGAGGGATAGGGCAGTTTGCGGTGGATGCCGGTTAAGAGCAGGGGAGTGCAACTGTGGAGAGGTTTTGGCTGTGGAGAGAAGTCAAGAACTGATCGATGAAGCAGCTGTATCACCGCATGGAGAAGAAAATGGTAGAGAAGGGGACGTGGTGGAGAGGAGATGAGGAGAGAGGGAAGGTGTAGGAGCAGAGGGCGGATGACATTGGGAGTAGTATGGATTCGGAGATGAGAAGGGGGAGTTTTCAGGAAGAGGGACAGGTTGGGCTGGGTGGGCACACTGGGGACTCGCATGTTTTGGGGGAAAGCTCAGCCCTTGCGAGTACCTCGGGGGGTGAAGATATGGAGGGGAGTTTTATTTTGATGACAATACCAGAGACGGAGCTAGACACGGGGAGCACAACGGATGTGGGAGTAAAGAAATTGAGTTGGTTGGACGACATGGAGGCGATATCTGATACGGACGATGGGGAAAATATAGAAAGAACAAGGGGAGGATACAGGAAGAGGAAAGCGGCGGCGGGGGGGGATGGAAGAGGAAAGAAACAGGACAACAGGTAGAGGACAATGAAGTTATATTTTTTAATTAGATTATTTACTGAAATGGTTAATTTTATGTCCCTAAATGTAAATGGTTTAAGGACAATGGATACATTTCAAAATATAGTTCAAATGAAGAATATGGATATTTATGTCTACAAGAGACGCATTGGGACAATGATTGTGTATTGAAAGTAAAGAAAATATGGAGGGATTTTATTTTTGTGAATAATGGTAGAGGGAATTCTAGTGGGGTTGCTATTTTATTGAGGAAGGATGTGGTGGACAGTGGTACATGTAGATAAATGGGAGGATTTTACATTTTAGATTTTGAGTATATGGATATGATTTTTAGAATTATAAATGTTTATGCGCAAAATAACGAAATAGAGCGTAAGGTTTTATTTATTGAAGTGGGACGATGGTGTGTGGGAAATTGCATTGTGGTGGGGGATTTTAATGTGAAAATGGACAGATTAGATATGACAAGGGGAGCTATTTTTAGAAATGATGCATCTGGGGGGTTTTAAAGAAGATGATTCAAGAAAAACGTATTGACATATGGAGAGATGACAATCCCGATAAACGAGAATTTTCGAGAAGGCAGGTGGTTTTAGGGGATTTAAAACAAACAAGAATAGATTTGGTTTTAGTTAAAGAAGGTTTAAGGGATTTTATGGAAGATATGAAGTATGTTTTTAGAACTTTTAGTGATCATGCATGTTTAATTTTCTCAGTGGGTTTAGACAAGGAAAGAACAGGGGGTGGTACGTGGTGTATGAATGCGGGTTATTTGGGGGATGAGGATTATTGTAAACAACTTAAATCTTTGATAACATGTGAAATGTTGCAGAAAGGGAATGATGTGTTTATGGTGGGACAAGGTTAAGGAAAAAATAAACGTTTTTAGTATAAAATATGCAAGGAAAAAGAGGCAGGATGAAAAGAAAAAATGAGTTGAGAGCTAAACTGGATGAAGAGATGGGGAAGTGTGACAGTGAACCTAATTATAATATAGAAAGGTTTTTAGACTTGAAAGCAAAATTTAGTAAATATGACATAGTGGGGAGAACAAGTATTTGATACACTGCCGATTTTGCAGGTTTGCCTACTTACAAAGCATGTAGAGGTCTAATTTTTATCATAGGTACACTTCAACTGTGAGAGACGGAATCTAAAACAAAAATCCAGAAAAATCACATTGTATTATTTTTAAGTAATTAATATGCATTTTATTGCATGACATAAGTATTTGATCACCTACCAACCAGTAAGAATTCCGGCTCTCACAGACCTGTTAGTTTTTCTTTAAAAAGCCCTCCTGTTCTCCACTCATTACCTGTATTAACTGCGCCTGTTTGAACTTGTTACCTGTATAAAAGACACCTGTCCACACACTCAATCAAACAGACTCCAACCTCTCCACAATGGCCAAGACCAGAGAGCTGTGTAAGGACATGAGGGATAAAATTGTAGACCTGCGCAAGGCTGGGATGGGCTACAGGACAATAGACAAGCAGCTTAGTGAGAAGGCAACAACTATTAGAAAATGGAAGAAGTTCAAGATGACGGTCAATCACCCTCGGTCTGGGGCTCCATGCGAGATCTCACCTCGTGGGGCATCAATGATCATGAGGAAGGTGAGGGATCAGCCCACAACTACACGGCAGGACCTGGTCAATGACCTGAAGAGAGCTGGGACCACAGTCTCAAAGAAAACCATTAGTAACACACTATGCCGTCATGGATTAAAATCCTGCAGTGCACGCAAGGTCCCCCTGCTCAAGCCAGCGTATGTCCAGGCCCGTCTGAAGTTTGCCAATGACCATCTGGATGATCCAGAGGAGGAATGGGAGAAGGTCATGTGGTCTGACTAGACAAAAATAGAGCTTTTTGGTCTAAACTCCACTCGCCGTGTTTGGAGGAAGAAGGATGAGTACAACCCCAAGAACACCATCCCAACCATGAAGCATGGAGGTGGAAACATTCTTTGGGGATGCTTTTCTGCAAAGGGGACAGGATGACTGCACCGTATTGAGGGGAGGATGGATGGGGCCATGTATCGCGAGATCTTGGCCAACAACCTCCTTCCCTCAGTAAGAGCATTGAAGATGGTTCTTGGCTGGATCTTCCAGCATGACAACGACCCGAAACACACAGCCAGGGCAACTAAGGAGTGGCTCTGTAAGAAGCATCTCAAGGTCCTGGAGTGGCCTAGCCAGTCTCCAGACCTGAACCCAATAGAAAATCTTTGGAGGGAGATGAAAGTCCATATTGCCCAGCGACAGCCCCGAAACCTGAAGGATCTGGAGAAGGTTTGTATGGAGGAGTGGGCCAAAATCCCTGCTGAGGTGTGTGCAAACTTGGTCAAGAACTACAGGAAATGTATGATCTCTGTAATTGCAAACAAAGGTTTCTGTACCAAATATTAAGTTCTGTTTTTCTGATGTATCAAATACTTATGTCATACATGTTAAGTTCATGTTTTAAGTATCCCTATATTTCTGTTATTACGGGGCTATCACTCAGTCAAGAGTGCGCCTGCGCAGGAAGTTAGTTCGTGGATGGACCTAGCCGTGAGTGTAATGGCTACCTTGTAGTGTGTTCATACAGTATAGTAAACTTTGTTAAACTGGAACCTTGTCGTTGTGTCATTTCGAGTTAACATTGGTAGCAGAGGATGGCTAATAACTACAATGTGCCACCTCGCTTCGACGAGAAGAGGTCGTACGAAAGTTGGAAAAATGAACTTGGAATCTGGACACGGGTTACTAATCTGGACGCGAAAAAGCAAGCACTTGCGGTGATATTATCGCTCGAGGGAAGAGCGAGAAATACAGCACTGGAAATATCCGTTGAGGATTTGAACAATGATGATGGTATGGGAACTTTGATCAGAGCACTGGATTCTGTATTTCTTAAAGAAGAGAAAGACCGTGCCTACGAGGCATATTCAAACTTTGACAGTGTTTCGAGAGATATTTCGGTTGCAATGACGGACTACATCATTGATTTCGAACAAAGGTACAATAGGATGCGCAAGTACGACATGGTTCTCCCGGATGCAGTGTTAGCTTTCAAGTTGCTAGATACTGCCTGTCTAGATGGTAGGGAGAAACAGTTGGCTTTGACTGCTTGTACTGTACTGACTTTTGCATCAATGAAGTCGGCACTAAAAAGAATATTTGGTGAAAAGACGTCTGTCGCGCCGTTAACAGATGGAATGCAAGCGAGTGACGGAGCATATTACACTGAGCAGCAGAGAAAAGGCGCCAAAAAGTGACGTTCTCAAGACAACCTGAAGAGGGCGCCATTTCCCGGAACAAATCCACTGGACAAATATGGAAGGAGATCAAAATGTGCTGTTTGTCAAAGCACTTACCATTGGGTTAAAGACTGTCCTCATAAAAATGAACAAGTTAAACTAACAGAGGAAAATGTAAACACAGATATAGAGCAGTGTAACATTACACTGTTTTCAAATTAATCTGCTTCTGATACTGAGATTTTTATAGTTGAATCCTTAGGATCTGCTGTGATTGATACTGCATGTACACGCACAGTGTGTGGTGCAAAATGGCTTGATAGCTATGTTAGTGAACTAAATATGAAAGAAGTACAAAATATGATTGACACGCCAAGCAACAGAGCTTTCAAATTTGGAGATGGGAGAATTGTCCATTCTACCAAGAGAGTTAAGATACCAGCAAAAATTGGTCAGACTAAGTGTCACATTGAAACAGAGGTGGTCCCTGTAGATATCCCCTTACTATTAAGCAAAGCTTCCCTCAAAAAGGCAGGGGCTGTACTAGACATAAAAAATGACAAGGCAGTGATGTTTAAACAACCAGTGACTCTTGAACTTACTACCTCAGGCCACTATTGTGTAAACATTTTAGACAAAGACATCACACAGAGTCCATGCAAAAATGAGATTCGGACGGACACAGAGCACATGGAGATTCTGACAGTCACAGAGAACATGAACACAAAAGAAAAACACAAAGTATTGTTAAAGCTTCACAAACAGTTTGGACATGCTACAGTTGACAGACTTCAGAAGTTACTCAGCAGTTCAGGGAATAATGATGATGAGAGTATTTCCATTCTACAGCAGATAGTTAACAATTGTGAGACATGTAAAAAATACAGTAAACCTAAGCCCAAACCAGCTGTTGGTTTGCCACTAGCTTCCAAATACGAAACTGGAAAGAAAGTGTACTACAAACGAGTTGACTGTCAAGAGTGGAAGGGACCGGGAGTAGTCATTGGCCAAGATGGTGTGGTGATATTTGTGAGGCACGGAGGCATCATTGTCAGGGTGCATCACTCAAGATTGCGGAAAGTAAATGATCAACAAGATAGAGGGGCTGTTGCTGAGAAACATCCTAATGAAAAGGAGACAGTAACAGACACAAACCTACCAGATGTCATATCCAATGATATGGACACTGAAACTGACACAGGAAATGGAGCAGAGACCTTCAAACATGCCACAGATAATACTGTTGAGCGTTCAAATGAGGAAAACATTCAACAACAGCCACGTGTTAAGACAACATGGATGTTCCAATCTGAAAACTGGACAAACTGTTAAATACATGGACAGAGAAAGTGGTATTCCACATACAGCAACCGTCATTGGACGAGCAGGAACAGCCAAAGGAAAACACCAGAACTGGTACAACTTGCAGTACTCTGAACCAGTTACACTTTCTGGTACAACAGGGTCAGCTGACCTGTCACTTGTAGATAATCTCAGAATTGAACCAATGGAAAATCGAGAAAAACAGAATGACATTCAAAATGATGATGTACTTGAAACAAAGGACGTGTCATTTGACTCAGCTAAACTAGATGAGCTCAGTAATTGGAGGAAAAATTGAGTGTTTGAGGAAGTTACAGACATTGACCAAAAATGTGTCTCAACAAGGTGGGTGTACCCTTAAAGAGTCCTTAACTGGAATAGTGCCTAAAGCACGTCTAGTGGCTAGAGGTTTTGAGGAGCTGGCTGCTAAACAACTCCCAAAAGACTCACCGACATGCGCCTCAGAGTCACTCAGATTGCTGATGTCCGTGATCTGCCAGAAAAAATGGAAACTTAATTCCATAGACATCAAATCTGCATTTTTGCAGGGAACAGAGCTGTCAAGGGACATTCACATCCGACCTCCGCCTGAAGCTAAATGCGAAGGAACACTGTGGAAACTAAAGAAGTGTGTGTATGGACTGGCAGATGCATCACTCTACTGGTACAACAAAGTCAAGGCAACAATGCTGAATACAGGTGGAAAACTGTCACAAGTGGATCCTGCAGTCTTCTATTGGCTTGATCAAGACTGCAATGTGACTGGAGTACTTGCCTGTCATGTTGATGACTTTATCTGGGGTGGCTCACAGACCTTTGCTACAACTGTGATTCCACACCTCAAATCTGTTTTCCAGGTCGGCCGTGAGGAACATGATAATTTTTGTTATGTTGGCATAGAGTTTATTACAGTTGATGGGACAATACTGATGCAACAGGAGAGCTATATCAAGAATCTTCAACCCATTCACATGGATTCTTCAAGAGCCGTACAAAGGAATTCCCCTCTATGTGGAATTGAAGCTGATCAATTGAGGTCAAAGATAGGACACATTTTATGGGTTGCTAGACAGAGTAGACCTGATGTAATGTTTGATGGTTGCAACTTGGCATCTAACACAAAACACGTACAAACCACTGTACAAACCATTCATGAGGCAAACAAAGTTGTTCGTAAACTGAAATCACAACAAGTGACTTTAAAGTTTCAGCATGTTGGAAAAGATTACTCTTTGAAACTAGTTGTCTTCAGTGATGCTTCGCTAGGGAACCTTACAGATGGAGGCACACAAGGTGGACATCTAATTGTGTTAATGGGTGAAGGAGGAAGATTCTCACCTATCTGTTGGCAGTCAAAAAGGATCAGAAGGGTTGTCCGAAGCACACTTGCTGGAGAAACACTTGCTCTTGCGGATGGAATTGACAATGCGATCTTTCTTGCAACTCTGTTCTCAGAGCTTACCACTGGTGAGACAAAAACGGCACGTTCTACCTGTAGTTTGTGTCACTGACAACTACTCATTAGTTGATGCTTTGAAGTCAACCAAGTCTGTCACAGAGAAAAGACTTCGTCTTGAGATTAGCAGCATCAAGGAACTTATTCAAGCACAGAGAATCCAGCGGATTCTGTGGTCGACCACAAAGGAACAACTTGCTGACTGTCTGACTAAAAAGGGAGCATCCGGTCTTGTGCTCCTACAGGCTCTCAGTAATGGAAAGTGTCAGCTTGAGTAATACAAATAAAAACTGTCACACAACCCATTTGTAATGGGGAACTTGATTAATACCTGGACATTTAATTATGTTGTTGATGTTTAATTTGTCTTTAAAGAAAAGGGGGAGATTGTTAAGTTCATGTTTTAAGTATCCCTATATTTCTGTTATTACGGGACTATCACTCAGTCAAGAGTGCGCAGGAAGTTAGTTCGTGGATGGACCTAGCCATGGCTACCTTGTAGTGTGTTCATACAGTATAGTAAACTTTGTTAAACTGGAACCTTGTCGTTGTGTCATTTCGAGTTAACAATACAATGTGATTTTCTGGATTTTTGTTTTCTGGATTTTTGTTTTCCGACTCTCACAGTTGAAGTGTAGCTATGATAAAAATGACAGACCTCTACATGCTTTGTAAGTAGGAAAACCTGCAAAATCGGCAGTGTATCAAATACACTTATCTACAGTGGGGAGAACAAGTAAGGGGGCTATAAGAAGCAAAGCAAAGTAGTTTTTGGAGGGGGAGAAATGCACTTCCTTTTTTCTTGGATTAGAGAAGAGTACTCAAAGAAGAACATATCTTAGACAGATTGAAAATGTAAAGGGTGAAGTAGTAGATGATTATGTAGAGATTTTAGAGACAGTGCAGAATTTTTACAAGGACTTGTTTAAGAAAGGGGAGGTGGATGAGGGGTGTGTACAAGAGATTTTAGGTAGCGTGGAGGTGAAAATGAATGTGTGATGGGAAGATTACAGTAAATGAAGTTACGGATGCGATAAAGGGTTTACAGGTGAATAAGAGCCCTGGAGTAGATGGTATCATTGCAGAGTTTTATAAAATTTATGAAAGAAAATCTTTCAGCACCTATTTTATTGGAGGTTTATCACTATATGGAGGAGAATGATTGTGTATCAGAATCGATGGTGACAGGGATGATAACTATTTGATATAAAAACAAAGGGAGTAAGGTAAAATTGGAAAATTATAGGCCTATTAGTTTATTAAATGTGGATTACAAGATTTTAGCCAAAATCTTAGCGAATAGGATGAAGAGAGTTTTACATGATATTATTGCACCAACACAGAATTATAGTGTTCCTGGGAGGGATATAGCTGACACAATTAGAGACGTGATACACAAAATGAATGGGGATAAGATGGGGGGTATTGTTTTAAGCATAGATTTAAATAAGGCTTTTGATAGGGTAGAACATGAATTTATGTTTAGGAAAGATTTGGCTTTGGTAATAAAATAATAGGGTGGAATAAATTATTATATAGAAATGCAAAAAGTAGGGTGAAATGCAATGGGGTTTTAACTGATTATTTTACTCTGGAGAGATCTGTGAGACAGGGATGTCCTCTATCTGCTTTACTTTATGTTTTATCAGCTGAACCTTTAGCGACTTTTCTTAAGAAGAATAATTTTATTAATTGTGTACAGACTCCACAGAAGGGTTCTAGTTTGATTCACCAATATGCAGATGACAACTATAACAGTTAGAGATGAGGACAGTGTAAAAAGGGTAAGAGAGTGTTTTAAAGTATATGGAAGAGCATCAGGAGCAAAAGTTAATATGGAAAAGTCTGTTGAAATGTATATTGGGAAAGTAAATGAGGGGAATTTTCCTTTTAAAGAGGTCAAAGATTATTTTAAGGTGTTAGGAGTTTTTATAGGCGTAAAAGAAAAGAAAGCTAGGGATTTGACATGGAGTGGGGTGATAAATAAAAGTCAGGAAGGTTGTAAATATGTGGAAGGTGAGGTTGTTAAAATTAAAGGGGGTTATTGTTATAAATTCTTTACTGATTTTTGTTCACGTCATGAATGTCTTAGATGTGCCAGAATGGATTTTAACTGAAATTATTAAGATTTGTTGAATTTTTATGGGATGGGAAGGGGGTGAATATCACTTTTAAAACATTGATTGCAGGTTATGAGGAGGGGGGGCTTGAAGTTAGTGGATCTAAAGGTGAGGAAAATAGCGATAAGAGTGAAAATGGTTCGGAAGTATTTATATGGAGAATTAGATTACGGGTGTAAAAAGTTTTTTACAGAGTATTTGCAGGAGGTTGGGAGGATCGGGGATAATGGTTTATTAATGTGTGTAAAACAAGAAATGTTGGGAAAAATACCTTTGTTTTATAAGGAAGTTTGAGGCTTGGGGACAGTTTTTACCACACATTTACTATGAATGTAACATTTTGGAAAATATTTTAAACCAGCCAATCTTTTTGAATCCAAAGATCAAGTATAATAATGCAATGTTGTATTGTAAATATTTTATGAGAGCTGGGATGAGACAGATTGGTGATATTCTATATGAGGTCATTCCGGGGTTTCTACCGGTACACGCAATTTATGACAATGTTATTGAGGTAGATGATGAAATAAGCAAAACTACAGTAGAAAATATGTATAAGAAAATTTTGGGGTGTATTCTGGAGGAGTGGGTGGTTTTAATAAATACAGAGGTGGTTAAGAGAGCCAGGGGTTTACCGGTTTTATTTTATGAAAATAATGGAGTGAAACATGATTTGTCAGGCTTGAAAGTTAAAACAGTCTATAGTAAATGTATTTTAAAAGAGATAAAAGTTCCTGCTTCGGAGAAAGTGTGGTCGGAGGTCTTTGTAGATTTGGATGTCAAATCAATATGGAAGAATGTTCATGTAAAATGGAATTCCATAGAATGTGAAGATAATGATTTTAAAATAAAACATAATAAGATTTTTACTAATGTGGTTCTACATCAAATCAACAGAAATATTAAGAGAATGTGGCATTTGTCATATAGGGGTGGAAAACTTTATGCACTTTTTCATTGAATGTAGTAGATTAAGAGGGTTTCATTAATTTTTAAAGGAGCTTTTAGTAAAACATTGGGGGGGAGGAGATTTTTAATGATGTGGAAAGGAGGAGATTTTTTCTTTTTGGTATAAATGGGAAAAGTAAAGTTTTGAACTTTAATTTGGTTAATTATGTTTTAAGTCATGCTCGATATGCTGTAAGATTATGAAGGAACTTGGGTCATTATGAAGGGAAATGTGTGAGTGTGGAGGTATTTTTTAAGAGTATGTTGGAGAAAAATAGAGATAATACATAGATATGGTGGATGCAACTTTGAAAAACAATGTGTGGGGGAGTACATTTATTCCAATTTCATCAAATGGAAAACTTCTGTTTAATTATTAATTGATTGCATTTTCTTTTTGATTTTGTAAAAGGGTGAATTGTTCACCCTTTAATGATGATTGAAACGATGTAAAATTGTCTGTTTCTCATAATAAAATATAAAAAAATACGCCCAATCTCGGAAGCTAAGCAGGGTCGGGCCTGGTTAGTACTTGGATGGGAGACCGCCTGGAAATACCAGGTGCTGTAAGCTTTTTGCTCCAGTAGAGGGTTCTCTTGTGTCATGCATGGAGCAACTGCCTTTTATTTATGGCCCTAATAATATTGTGTCTTTTTATTGGACTAAATGCAGTTTGTTAGTGCTTCCCTGCCCTGATCAAATCAAATATTGGACAGTGCGTTTCCCTCAAAATGTAGGCAGTACATTCAGCATTTATTTTTGGTCTAGGAGACTGTCAATGTGTGTAGTCCATTAGGGCCCAGTAAAATCCCTTCAATGTTTTGCCTGATTCCCCCAAAGTCCCCCTTTTCTCCATTTACATTTCCCCGTTGACCGTTTGTCCCTGTTTCTGCAGGTTTTCAACCTCAAAAGTACACCTTTGTAATAGAAATGTAACACGTTTGGATGTTCTATGTCCACGACATTGTTTAAAGCCTATCAGGAGACCACTTTTGAGGTCTGGGAAAAATGGAAGACATTTCGATTTTGGGGTGTAGTTACCCTTTAAACCCAAGTGTGCGCCAGAAAGAGACCTTTGTTTGGTTAAGCGGTGTTGCTGTAGCGCTCATGTGATTGCGGAGTTTGCAAAACAAATGGCCACTGGATTGATGCAAATAATCATGATATAATTCTGCCAGGCTGGCATAGGCTACTTTGCAGTTAACATTTAATTGAGAAGGTTTTGGGGGAAGCCTTTCCTTCTCTACCACAAGAAGGTTATCATTAGCCTCATCGCTAACGGCAACACAAAGTGTAGACATGCGCGCGCTCCGCACACATGCGTACAGAAACTGGGCAGTCCTGTGCCGTTCCTGAAAGTTGCATGGAAAACCGAACCGCTGATGCATTTTGTTCAAGTCTTATGATTCACTTGGGCAAATGAATGCATTTTCTAACAAGTTGAAGGGATTTAATTGATTTCCTCCTTAGTTAAATACATTTTAGAATATTGTTGAATTTCGGTTTAATGTCTGGATTCCGTGATTCCGTGTGGGCGAGCCGTATTTTATAGGGCCCTCGTCTATGAAGTTGTCATAAGTGTCAACATAGGATATGCCCTCTCCCCCCCACAAGAGTCAAATGTAGGGCGTGGAAATGTAAGCAAGGTTTGAGCTTTTTCAGAGTGTGTCACAAAGTGTACATTTCGCTGTCTCCTTATGAGTGGGCGACACATTGACTTTATATAGTGTACCAAGAATTGTCCGCTTACGGCCATACCAGCCTGAATACGCGCTTCCGGTGAATAAGACAGGTGCAGGTAATTACGCTGAGAGTGTTTGCTCGAGAGCTATTTGTTTGATATTCTTAGTTTTTTGACGGACAATATCTGATTTTGAATTCAAATAAGTTTAGTGAGTTTTTTTCCCCCCTTGCAGTTCTGCTGCTTGGGGGTGAGTTTGAGACTTTTTTCTGATTTCTTAATGACGGACAACATGGCAACGAATAATGGAACGGATAAAGACAAAGGCAATGCACAAAGGACAAAATTTGGACCTGAAGGTGGCTTAACATACGGCAAGGAACGAACGGTGGCAGTGGAATTGATGGGAGAAGACAAGATAACGACGATGGAATTACTAAGATCAATTAAAGATGTGTGCGGAGAGTTGGTGGGGTGCAGAATTAAAGGAGAAAGGAAATATGAAGTCACGATGTGGGATGCAAAAGGTAAAGAGCGTTTAATGGATGGGTCCAAGATCAAGAATACGAAGATAATGGCGAGAGACGTGATGGCAAACGAACGCATAGTCTCGTTCATGAATTTGCCAGTTTATATCGAGGACGGAGCTATACTAGACAAATTGCGGAGCTGGAGTGTAGCTGCCGTCTCGGAAATCAGAAGGAGTGTGTGGCCGGGGATGGAAATCGTAGATGGGACGAGATACTGTAAGGTAAAGTTCACGGACACCGTGCAGTCTTTGCCGTATTCCACTAAGTTTGAGACTCTGGAGGGTGGTGAATATTTCAGGGTGATACATGACAAGCAGGTTAGGGTGTGCTGCTTGTGTATTCAACCTGGACATATTTTAAAGGACTGCCCTGACTTTAGATGTTTTAAGTGCGGAAACCAGGGACACTATGCGAGGGAATGTGCTGGAGCGAGAGATAGGGCAGTTTGCGCAGGATGTCGGAAGAGAACTGACGAGTGCAACTGTGGAGAGGTTGCAAATGAGGAGGAGAGCCAGGACCTCTTTATGGAAGCTGATGAAACACCGCGAGGAGAAGAAGAGGATGGGAAAGAGAACGTGGAGGAAGGTGGAGAGATGGAGAAGATGGAGCAGAAGACGGATGAAACAGGGAGCAGCATGGGTTCAGAGATGAGAAGAGGGAGTTTCCAGGAGGGGGGGGGGGGGGGATAAAAAAAAAAAAAAATTGGGCTGGGTGGAGGCACTGGGGACGCACAGGTTTTGGGGGAAAGCTCAACCCTTGCGAGTACCTCGGGGGGTGAAGATATGGAGGGGAGTTTTATTTTGACGACAGTACCAGAGACGGAGAGCGATACGGGGAGCACAACGGATGTGGGAGGAAAGAAATTACGTTGATTGGACGATATGGTGCTTGGAGGAGATATCTGATACGGACGATGGGGAAAAGATAGTCTTTCTAAGGGAAAGATACAGGAAGAGGAAAGCGACAGGGGGTAGAAGGAGGATGAAGGAGGAAAGAAACAGGACAAAAGGTAGAGGACAAGGAAGGTATATTTTTTCATTTTATTATTTTTTGAAATGGTTAATTTTGTGTCCTTAAATGTACATGGGTTAAGGACAATGAATACATTTCAAAATATAGTGCAAATGAAAAATGTGGATATCTTATGTCTACAAGAGACGCATTTGAACAATGATTGTGTATTGAAAGTAAAACAAATAGAGGGATTTTATTTTTGTTAATAATGGTAGAGGGAATTCTAGTGGGGTTGCTATTTTAGTGAGAAAGGATGTGGTGGACAAAGTGGTACATGATGATAATAATGGGAGGATTTTAGTTTTAGATTTTGAGTATATGGATATAAAGTTTAGAATTATAAATGTTTATGTGCCAAATAACGAAATAGAGCGCAAGGTTTTATTTATTGAAGTGGGACGATGGAGTGTGGGAAATTGTATTGTGGTGGGGGATTTTAATGTGAAATTGGACCGATTGGATATGACAAGGGGAGCAGCTTTTAGAAATGATGCATCTAGAGGGGTTTTAAAGAAAATTGTTTGAGAAAAAAACTTATTGACATATGGAGAGATGACAATCCCGATAAACGAGAATTTGAGAAGGCAGGTGGTTTTAGGGGAATTAAAACAAACTAGCTAATAGATTTGATTTTAGTTAAAGAAAGTTTAAGGGATTTTATGAAAGATGTTAAGTATGTTTTTACAACTTTTTGTGATCATGCATGTTTAAGTTTCTCGGTGGGTTTAGACAAGGAAAGAATAGGAGGTGGTACGTGGTGTATGAATGCGGGTTATTTGGGGGATGAGGATTATTGTAAACAACTTAAATATTTGATAACATGTGAAATGGAGGATAAGCAGAAAGGGGATGATAAGTGTATATGGTGGGACAAGGTTAAGGAAAAAATACAAGTGTTTAGTATATGATATGCAAGGAAAAAGAGGTAGGATGAAAAGAAATGAAAACGAGTTGAGAGCTAAATTGGATGAAGAAATGGGCAAGTGTGACAGTGAACCTAATTATAATATACAAAAGTTTTTAGAGTTGAAAGCAAAATTGAGTAAATATGACATGGATAAGTGTAAGGGGGCTATTATAAGAAGCAAAGCAAAGTGTTTTTTGGAGGGGGAGAAATGCACTTCCTTTTTTCTTGGATTAGAGAAGAGTACTCAAAGAAGAACATATCTTAGACAGATTGAAAATGTAAAGGGTGAAGTAGTAGATGATTATGTAGAGATTTTAGAGACAGTGCAGAATTTTTACAAGGACTTGTTTAAGAAAGGGGAGGTAGATGAGGGGTGTGTACAAGATATTTTAGGTAGTGTGGAGGTGAAAATGAATGTGTGATGGGAAGATTACAGTAAATGAAGTTACGGATGCGATAAAGGGTTTACAGGTGAATAAGAGCCCTGGAGTAGATGGTATCATTGCAGAGTTTTATAAAATTTATGAAAGTCTTTTAGCACCTATTTTATTGGAGGTTTATCACTATATGGAGGAGAATGATTGTGTATCAGAATCAATGGTGACAGGAATGATAACTATTTTATATAAAAACAAAGGGAGTAAGGTGAAATTGGAAAATTATAGGCCTATTAGTTTATTAAATGTGGATTACAAGATTTTAGCCAAAATCTTAGCGAATAGGATGAAGAGAGTTTTACACAATATTATTGCACCAACACAGAATTAGTGTTCCTGGGAGGGATATAGCTGACACAATTAACACAATTAGAGACGTGATACACAAAATGAATGGGGATAAGATGGGGGGTATTGTTTTAAGCATAGATTTAAACAAGGCTTTTGATAGGAAAGAACATGATTTTATGTTTAGGAAAGATCTGGCTTTGGTAATAAAATAATAGGGTGGATTAAATTATTATAAGGAAATGCAAAAAGTAGGTTGAAATGCAATGGGGTTTTAACTGATTATTTTACTCGAGAGCTCGGTAAGACAGGGATGTCCT
Organism: Salmo trutta; assembly: GCF_901001165.1. Taxonomy (NCBI): domain Eukaryota; kingdom Metazoa; phylum Chordata; class Actinopteri; order Salmoniformes; family Salmonidae; genus Salmo; species Salmo trutta. The sequence goes on along the minus strand of NC_042957.1, from coordinate 64,228,208 downwards.
TTATTGAATGTTTTATCAGTTGAACCTTTAGCGGCTTTTCTTAAGAAGGATAATTTTATTAATCGTGTACAGACTCCACAGGGGGGTTTTAGTTTGATTCACCAATATGCAGATGACACAACTATAACAGTGAGAGATGAGGACAGTGTAAAAAGGGTAAGAGAGTGTTTTAAAGTATATGGAAGAGCATCAGGAGCTAAAGTTAATATGGAAAAGTCTGTTGTAATGTATATTGGGAAGGTTAATGAGGAAAATTTATTTTAAAGAGGTCCAAGATTATTTTAAGATGTTAGGAGTTTTTTTAGGGGTAAAAGAAAAGGAAGCTAGGGATTTGACATGGAGTGGTGTGATAAAGTTAGGAAGGTTGTAAATATGTGGAAGGGGAAGCTGTTAAAATTAAAAAAGGGGAAAGTAATTGTTAGAAATTCTTTATTGATGTCATGAATGTCTGGATTCCGTGATTCCGTGTGGGCGCGCCGTATTTTCTAGGGCCCTAGTCTATGAAGTTGTCATAAGTGTCAACATAGGATATGCCCTCTCTCAAATATAGGGCATGGAAATGTAAGCAAGGTTTGAGCTTTTCACCCTATGAGTGAGCGACACATTGACTTTATATAGTGTACCAAGAATTGGCCCTTCGCTTACGGCCATACCAGACCTGAGTGAGCACTTCCTGTTTGGAAGGTGAGACAGGTGTAGGTGATTGAGCTGTGAGTGAGTTTGCTTGAGAGCTTTTTTGGTTATTTTTCAATGTTTTTTGAAGTATAATTTAGATTTTTGCATTTTGGGGGAGAGTTTTTAGGTCTCATTTTGGTTTACTATGACGGACAACACGGTAATGACTAACGGAATGGACAAGGACAAAGAAAATGCTCAACGGAAGAAACATGGAGATGAAGGAGGAATGAAATACGGCAAAGAATTTACAGTGGCAGTGGAGTTGATGGGAGAAAAAGTTACAACGATGGAATTACTACGTTCGATTAAAGATGTGTGTGGGGAGGTGGTGGGATGTAGAATGAAAGGAGAAAGAAAGTACGAAATTACAATGCGAAATGGAAAGGAACGCTTAATGGATGGTTTAATGATAAAAGACAAGGATCATGGCGAGACATATGATTGCAAACGAGCTAGTAGTATCTTTCATGAATCTTCCAGTATACATCGAAGAAAGTTATACTGGATAAGCTGAGTAAGCTGGGGCGTAACTGCTGTCTCAGAAATCAGGAGGAGAGTTTGGCCAGGGACGGAGAGAGTGGATGGGACGAGATTTTGTAAAGTAAAATTCACTGAAACAGTACAAGCATTGCCATATTCGACAAAATTTGAGACACTGGAGGGAGGAGAGTATTTTAGAGTAATACATGATAAGCAGGTCAGGGTTTGTCGACTGTGTATCCAGTCTGGGCACATAGTCAAAGACTGACCTGAGTTTAAATGTTTCAAGTGTGGGAAACAGGTTCATTATGCAAGGGAATGTGTTGGAGGGAAGGAAATGGCTTTTTGTGGTGGATGCCGAACGAGACTAGAGGAGTGCAACTGTGGAGAGGTTTTGGCTGAAGAGGGGAGTCAGGAACTTTGAGGAAGCAGTTGTATCACCGCAAGAAGGAGAAGAATATGGAGAGGACGTGGTGGAGGATGGAGAGACAGAGAAAGGAAGAGGGGAGAAAATGGAACAGAAGACGAATGAAATAGGGAGCAGTATGGATACAGAAATAAGAAGAAGAGGGAGTTTTCAGGAGGAGGGGGGGAGTGGGCTGGGTGGAGGCACTGGGGACTCTCATATTTTGGGGCGGGGGGCTCGGGCTATGTGGGTGCCTCGGAAGGAGGTGAAGTGGAGGGGAGTGGGACGCTGACAACGATACCGGAGACGGAAATGGATACAGGAAGCACAATAGGCACAGGAAAGAAGAATTTGAGTTAGTTGGAAGAGATGATTTAGAGTCAATTTTGGATTCAGAGGACATGGAAAAGATAGATAGAACAAGGGGAGGCTACAGGAAGAGAAAAGCGGCGGAAGTGAAAAAGGACGGAAAAGGAAGAAAACATGACAACAGGTAGAGGATAATGAGAAAATATATATATTTTTTTATTATTTATTGGAATGGTTAATTTTATGTCAATCAATGCAAATGGTTGAAGAACAATGGAAAAATTTCAAAGAATAGTAAAAATGAAGAATTCGGATATTTTATGCCTTCAAGAAACACATTGGGACAATGTATGTATTTTAGAAGTTAAAGAAATATGGAGAGATTTTATTTTTGTAAACAATGGCAGGGGAAATTCAAGTGGTGTTGCTATTTTATTGAGGAAGGATGTGGTAGATAATGTAAAACATATGATAAAAACTATTTTAGATTTTGAATATATGAGTATGGTTTTTAGAATTATAAATATTTATGCGCCTAATACTGAAATAGAGCGCAAGGATTTATTTTTAGAATTAGGAAAATGGTGTGAGGGAAACTATTGTAGTTGGGGATTTTAATGTTAAAATGCATAGACTGGATATGACAAGAGGAGCTATTTTTAGAAGGGGGTTTTAAAGAAGATTATGTTAGAAAAAGGAATGACTGATATATGGAGGGACAAAAATCCAGACAAAAAGAGAATTTTCTAGAAGGCAGGTGGTTTTAGGGGCATTGAAACAAACAAGGATAATCTGGTTTTAGTAAAAGAAGGGTTAAGGAATTTTATGAAAGATAAAGTATGTTTTTACAACTTTTAGTGATCATGCAGGTTTAACATTTTCGGTGGGTTTAGATAAGGAAAGAACAGGGGGTGGAGTATGAATGCAGGGTATTTAGGAGATGAGGAATACGGGAAACAACTTAAAGCATTGATAGAATATGAAATGGAAGACAAGCATAAAAGGTATGATAAGTGTCAATGGTGGGAAAATGTTAAAGAAAAAATAAGTCTTTAGTATTAGATATGCAAGGAAGAAGAGAAATAGGATGAAAAAAGAAAATGAGTTAAGAGCAAAATTGAATGAAGAAATAAGTTAATGTGATAGTGAACCTAATTATAATATTGAAATGTCTTTGGATTTAAAAGCACAATTGAGTAAATATGAAATAGATAAGTGTAAGGGTGCAATTATCAGAAGTAAGGCAAAGTATGTTTTGGAGGGGGAGAAATGTACTTCCTTTTTTCTTGGTTTAGAAAAGAATAAAACAGAGGAGAACATATATTAGAGAGATTGAAAATGTAAAGGGTGAAGTTGTAAATTATTATGTAGAGATATTAGAAACAGTGTAGAATTTTTGAAGGATTTATTTAATAAAGGGGAGGTGGATGAGGGGTGTGTAAAGGAGATTTTGGATAGTGTGGATGTGCAAATTGATGTGGAGGACAAACAAATGTGTGATGGGAAGATAACAGTGAATGAAGTTAAAGATGCGATTAAGGGTTTACAAATAAATAAAAGTCCTGGAGTAGATGGAATAATTGCAGAGTTTTTCAAATATATTAATGTTTTTTAGCACCTATTTTATTGGAAGTTTATCAATATATGGAGGATAATAAGTGTTTCAGATTCTATGGTGACAGAGCTGATAAAGATTTTATATAAAAATAAGGGGAGCAAATTGAAACTGGAGAATTATAGGCCAATTAGGTTATTAAATTCAGATTATACGATTTTAGCTAAGATACTGGCAAATAGAATGAAGAAAGTTTTAAATGATATTATAGCACCTACACAGAATTATAGTATGCCTGGTAGAGATATTGCTGATACAATTAATACAATTAGAGATGTGATTAAAAAAAATGAATCATGGTAAGGGGGGGATTGTTTTAAGCATAGATTTAAATAAAGCTTTTGATAGGGTGGAACATGATTTTTTGTTTAGGGTAATGGAAAAATATGGTTTTGGTAATAGAATGGATACAATTATTATATAAGAAGGCAAAAAGTAGGGTGAAGTGTAATGGGGTTTTAACTGATTATTTTATTCTTGAGAGATCTGTGAGACAGGGGTGTCTTTTATCAGCTTTATTATTTGTTTTATCGGTAGAACCTTTAGAAGCATTTCTTAAAAAATATAATTTTATAAATTGTGTACAGACTCCGCAAGGAGGTTTTAGTTTGATTCATCAATACGCAGATGATACCACTATAACAGTTAGAGATGAGGGAAGTGTAAAAAGGGTGATGGAGGGTTTTAAAGTATACTGCTCAAAAAAATAAAGGGAACACTTAAACAACACAATGTAACTCCAAGTCAATCACACTTCTGTGAAATCAAACTGTCCACTTAGGAAGCAACACTGATTGACAATAAATTTCACATGCTGTTGTGCAAATGGAATAGACAACAGGTGGAAATTATAGGCAATTTGCAAGACACCCACAATAAAGGAGTGGTTCTGCAGGTGGGGACCACAGACCACTTCTCAGTTCCTATGCTTCCTGGCTGATGTTTTGGTCACTTTTGAATGCTGGCGGTGCTTTCACTCTAGTGGTAGCATGAGACGGAGTCTACAACCCACACAAGTGGCTCAGGTAGTGCAGCTCATCCAGGATGGCACATCAATGCGAGCTGTGGCAAGAAGGTTTGCTGTGTCTATCAGCGTAGTGTCCAGAGCATGGAGGCGCTACCAGGAGACAGGCCAGTACATCAGGAGACGTGGAGGAGGCCGTAGGAGGGCAACAACCCAGCAGCAGGACCGCTATCTCCGCCTTTGTGCAAGGAGGAGCAGGAGGAGCACTGCCAGAGCCCTGCAAAATGACCTCCAGCAGGCCACAAATGTGCATGTGTCTGCTCAAACGGTCAGAAACAGACTCCATGAGGGTGGTATGAGGGCCCGACGTCCATAGGTGGGGGTTGTGCTTACAGCTCAACACCGTGCAGGACGTTTGGCATTTGCCAGAGAACACCAAGATTGGCAAATTCGCCACTGGCGCCCTGTGCTCTTCACAGATGAAAGCAGGTTCACACTGAGCACTTGTGACAGACGTGACAGAGTCTGGAGACGCCGTAGAGAACGTTCTGCTGCCTGCAACATCCTCCAGCATGATCGGTTTGGCGGTGGGTCAGTCATGGTGTGGGGTGGCATTTCTTTGGGGGGCCGCACAGCCCTCCATGTGCTCGCCAGAGGTAGCCTGACTGCCATTAGGTACCGAGATGAGATCCTCAGACCCCTTGTGAGACCATATGCTGGTGCGGTTGGCTATGGGTTCCTCCTAATGCCAGACAATGCTAGACCTCTTGTGGCTGGAGTGTGTCAGCAATTCCTGCAAGAGGAAGGCATTGATGCTATGGACTGGCCTGCCCGTTCCCCAGACCTGAATCCAATTGAGCACATCTGGGACATCATGTCTTGCTCCATCCACCAACGCCATGTTGCACCATAGACTGTCCAGGAGTTGGCGGATGCTTTAGTCCAGGTCTGGGAGGAGATCCCTCAGGAGACCATCCGCCACCTCATCAGGAGCATGCTCAGGCGTTGTAGGGAGGTCATACAGGCACGTAGAGGCCACACACACTACTGAGACTCATTTTGACTTGTTTTAAGGACATTACATCAAAGTTGGATCAGCCTGTAGTGTGGTTTTCCACTTTCATTTGGAGTGTGACTCCAAATCCAGACCTCCATGGGTTGATAAATTGGATTTCCATTGATTATTTTTGCATGATTTTGTTGTCAGCACATTCAACTATGTAAAGATAAAAGTATTTAATAAGATTATTTCATTCATTCAGATCTAGGATGTGTTATTTTAGTGTTCCCTTTATTTTTTTGAGCAGTGTATATGGACAAGCATCGGGTTCAAAGGTTAACATGGAGAAGTCAGTAGTAATGTATATTGGGAAGATTAATGAGGGGAATTTTAAGCTGTTAGGAGTGTTTTTAGGGGTGAAGGAAATGGAAGCTAGGTATCTGACATGGAGTGGAGTAATAAACAAAGTTAGAAAGGTGGCAAATATGTGGAGGGTGAGGTCTTTGAAATGAAAAGGGAAAGTAATTGTAATAAATTCATTGTTGATGTCAATTTTTATTTATGTAATGAACGTTTTGGATATACCAGAATGGGTTGGACAGTGCATTTCCCTCAAAATGTAGGCAGTACATTCAGCATTTGTTTTTAGTCTAGGAGACTGTTAATGTCTGTAGTCCATAAGGACCCTGTAAAATCTCTTCGAAGTTTTGCCTGATTTCCCCCCCCCCCCCAAATTCCCCCTTTACATTTCGTCCCTGTTTCTGCAGGTTTTCAACCTCAAAAGTACACCTTTGTAATAGAAATATAACACGATTGGATGTTCTATGTCCACGACAATGTTTAAACCCTATAAGGAGAAAAAAAGAAGACATTTTGATTTTGGGGTGGTGTTACCCTTTAAACGCAAGTGATGATACCATCTGTACTGTGCGGGATGGAGGGAGTGTGAATTGTCTGATTAAGTGTTTTGATGTGTATGGGAGAGCTTCTGGGGCAAGGTGAATGTTGAAAAATCTCAAATGTTATGTGCTCCTGATACGGTTGTGTCTACATGTAACATTCCTTTTAAGACTGCTACGGAACATTTGAGAATTTTGGGTGTGAATATTGGGGTAGAGGAGCGGGAGGCGAGGGACTTTACTTGGACAGGGGTGATTAATAAAATTAAGTTGACTTTGAATTACTGGAAACAAAGGAAATTAAAATTCAGGGGGAAAGTGGTGGTGGTGGTGAATGCTCTGTTGATGTCAAAATGTGTCTATACTTTAGGGGTTCTAGACATGCCTGTATGGGCTCTGAAGGAAATTAATAATGTAGTGTCTGGTTTCCTGTGGGGTGGGAAGGGTGTGAAGATTGCTCATGATGTGATGATAGCAGGTTATGATAGGGGTGGGTTGAGATTAGTAGATCTGGAGGTTAAGTTAAAAGCCATGCCGGTTAAGAGAGTAAAACGTTTTTTGTATGGGGAGGAGGGTCAGGGGTGGAAGGAGTTTTTTAGGCATTGGTTGCATAGGAGTGGAGGATGCGGTGACTATGGGTTGTTAATGTGTCTAAAGCCTAGCATGTATGCAGAGGTGCCTGCGTTTTATCAGGTGTTCAGGGCCTGGGCGGAGTTTTTACCGCAGGTTAGCTATGAGTGTGACTCTATTGGGATGATTTTGAATCTACCGGTTTTTATGAACCCATTGCTGAAATCTGAGGGAAAGATGCTGGAGAGTAAGGTGCTTATGAGGGCAGGTATGATAAGAGTGAGGGACTTTAGGTATGAGGTGGTGCCGGGGTTCCTGCCTGATCAGGCGATCTTAGATACTGTCTGGGGTGTAGATGAGGATGTCAGGAAAGGGACGGTGTTGAGAATGTATGAGAGGATAAAGGAGTGTTTTCCAGGGGAGTGGGTGAGGCTGCTGGACAATCACTTGAGTAATGGGGTTTTAGAGACCTTGCCTGAGATGCAGGTGAAATGTGGGGAGTCTGTGCAATCCTTATCCTCTACCCAGGTGTTTCCAGGGTTGGATGTAGAGCGGTTGTGGGAGAATATGGTAGTGAGGCTCAACAGTCACATTTTGATTTTATGTTGAGGCACAATCGGGTTTTTACCAAGGTGGTGTTACATCAGGTAGACAGGTCAGTGTCTCGTGTATGTAGAGTTACGGATGAAAATCTGATGCACATGATGTTTGAGTGTGTCGAGGTAGCTGGGTTCTATGTGAGGTTGAGGGACATGTTAGAAAGGTACTGGGGAGTAGAGTTAATAGGAGGGGTTGATTGGAGGTGTTTGGAGTGTGTCAGCATGTGAGGGGGGTGAATTGACTTATTGAATTTTGTGTCACATTGCAAGGTATGCTGTATATTCGAGGAGGAACTTGGCAAGGTTTGAGGGCAAGAGGGTGACAGTGTGGAAGGTGTTTGAAGGTTTGGTCAGGAAGGATGTGGGATTTATGCATAGGTCTAGGATTGTGGATTCATTGCTGTGGGGGAGGATGGTGGTTTGGTGTATGGGTTTTGATGTGCAAAGTTTTAGGGAGATAGCATTAACAATCTTGAAGGCATTGTTTTGAGTATTTCTTAGCTTTTATTTGATAGGGGGTTGCTTTTAACCTCAAGAAAACAAATTCCACAAAAATAGTCTTGTATGCAATGTTTGTATGTAGTTGGTTTTGGTATTTTTATTTCTTTGGGTTTTTTGATTTGATAGGCAGGTAAACAATTCACCCCCTATGTTGTTTAGTCGTGTTGATTGAATTGGTTTTTGCAAATTGAATTGAAAATATTGTCAAATAAGATTTGTAGAATAAAAATAAAATATGCCCGATCTCGGAAGCTAAGCAGGGTCGGGCCTGGTTAGTACTTGGATGGGAGACCGCCTGGGAATACCAGGTGCTGTAAGCTTTTTGCTCCAGTAGAGGGTTCTCGTGTCATGCATGGAGCAACTGCCTTTTATTTATGGCCCTAATAATATTGTGTCTTTTTATTGGACTAAATGCAGTTTGTTAGTGCTTCCCTGCCCTGCCCTGATCAATTTAAATAATGGACATTGCGTTTCCCTCAAAATGTAGGCAGTACATTCAGCATTTGTTTTTAGTCTATGAGACTACACACATTGACAGTCTGCCTGATTGCACACCCCCCCCCCCATTTCTCAGTTTACATTTCCCCGTTTGTCCCTGTTCTGCAGGTTTTCGCTGTCAAAAGTACACCTTTTTAATAGAAATATAACACGTTTGGATGTTTTATGTCCACGACATTGTTTAAAGCCTATCAGGAGACCACTTTTGAGGTCTGGGAAAAATGGAAGACATTTCGATTTTGGGGTGTAGCACCCTTTAAACCCAAGTGTGCGCCAGGAAGAGACCTTTGTTTGGTTAAGCGGTGTTGCTGTAGCGCTCATGCGATTGCGGAGTTTGCAAAACAAATGGCCACTGGATTGATGCAAATAATCATGATATAATTCTGCCAGGCTGGCATAGGCTACTTTGTAGTTAACATTTAATTGAGAAGGTTTTGGGGGAAGCCTTTCCTTCTCTACCACAAGAAGCTTATCATTAGCCTCATCACTAACGGCTACACCAAGTGTAAACATGTGCGCGCTCCGCACGCATGCGCACAGAAACTGGGCAGTCCTGTGCCGTTCCTGAAAGTTGCATGGAAAAACGAATCGCTGATGCATTTTGTTCAAGTCTTATGATTCACTTGGGCAAATGAATGCATTTTCTAACAAGTTGAAGGGATTTAGTTGATTTCCTCAGTTCAATACATGTTTTAATATTGTTGAATTTCGGTTTAATGTCTGGATTCCATGATTCCGTGTGTGCGCGCCGTATTTCATAGGGCCCTAGTGTATGAACTTGTCATAAGTGTCAACATAGGACATGCCCTCTTTTCCCCCCACAAGACTCAAATATATGGCCTGGAAATGTAAGCAAGGTTTGAGCTTTTTCAGTGTGTGTCACAAAGTGGACATTTCTCTGTCTCCCTATAAGTGAGCGACACATTGACTTTATATAGTGTACCAAGAGTTGTTCCTTCGCTTACGGCCATACCAGGCTGAATACGCCCTTTGTGATTAGCGCGAGTAAGAGGAGAATCTGTTTTTGAGCAAGAGGAGATTTTGTCTGCCTAAATCGGCATTTATAGTATAATTGAGATTTTGTTTTTGGATTAAGTTTGCTTTTTATTTTGTGCGTGTTCCCTGGCAGCTGAGTGCTGTTAGGGGGACTCACCCCAGTTTGTGTACGGACTGATCTAATGGCTGAGACCCACGCGAGTATAATGACGATGAAAAAAGGAAAGGAGGCTGGTTAATCTACAAAAGAGCAGAAAATGAGTTATGAAAAAACCTTTGCGGGGCATAAAGGAAGTGTGTGGAACGGTGTGTGGCTATAGGTTCAAAGCGGACAGGAAATATGAAGTCACGGTGGCGAATGCAAGTGCAAAGGAGAGAATGCTGGATGGTTTCAAGATAAGAGACTCCAGTATTATGGCAAAGGACTTGTTGAGGGATGAGATGGTGGTTTCGTTCCTAAACCTGCCAGTATATCACGGATCAGACGATAGTGGAGAAACTCAGTATGGCGAGTGTTGGCGATATCTCAAATGAAGAGGCGCTTCTGGCCAGGGACAGACATAGCGGATGGAACGAGATTTCTCAAAGTGAAGTTCACAGACACTGTGCGTTCGTTGCCGTATTCAACCCAACTTGAGACGCTGGAGGGGACTAAATATATTTGTGTTATGCATGATCGGCAGGTGAGGGTATGCAGGCTGTGCATTCAGCCAGGGCATGTACTACGAGACTGTCCAGACTTTACATGCCACAAGTGTGGAGTGCAGGGGTATTACACACGGGAGTGTGCGTGGAGGAGAGAGCGGAGCTGTCCAGGCTGTGGAAGTAGTGCAGCGCAACGTTCCTGTCCCAGGAGGGAGTGGTTCCTGAGACCCAATATGAGGATCTCAGCGAGGATGGTGCAATGGAGGAGAGTGGCAAGGACAGGACGGGAGAGGAGAGTGGCGATGAGGAGAGGGGGGAGGAGAGGAGACGACCCAGGAGCAGATGGAGGATGGAGAGGAGAGGGGAGCTGTACCTGTGGTGGAGGAGGGCTCCAGAGAGGATGAACTAGGGTCGACCTTGGATGATCTGTATGGAGATGGAGGAGAGGGGTGGTGAGGAGGAAACGAAGGAAGCCGCTGGTCGAGGGGGTGTCTTTAGGATGGTGAGTCCTGAGCGGGAGGAAAATGGAAAGGGTCTGATGAGGAGCAGATGGGGGTGGAAGTGGATGCGATCCCTGAAAGGTGGAGGGAGAACATATTGAATCTGTGCGCAAAGAAAGGGGAAAAAAAGGACTCAACATGATGGAATACATATATTTTCTCCTAATTATGTCCATAATGGTGAGTGACTTCTGTAAACATTAACGGACTACGTAGTGTGAGAAAGATGGAAGCATTCTCTGTGGACATATGCTTACAAGAGACGAATTGGACTGAGACATGTATTAAAAGCGTAAAGCAGAAATGGAATGGACACATCTATATGAGTAACGGAACAGTACGTTCATGTGGGGTTGCTATACTTATAAAGAAAGGAGTGGTGAGTAACCTAAGACTAATAATGAGCGACAACGAGGGAAGGGTGGTGGGAGTAGGATTTGAACATAAAGGGACAGAATATGCTCTATACTGTATATATGCACCGAATACGGAGAGAGGGCGATCTTTTTTGGAACATTGCGACAGAAGTGTGTGGGGAACTGTATAATGGTAGGAGATTATAATGTGTGGGTAGATAGGCTAGATGCATCAAGAGGGGTGCATTTCAGATCAGACTCCTCACGAAAAGTACTGAAGGAAATAATGAGTGAGAGAGGAATGGTTGATAAATGGAGAGAAGAGCACCCAGAGGCTAGAGTTTTTTCAAGGAGGCAGATGGTGATGGGGGAATTGAAACAATCAAGGATAGATTTGTGTTTGTTAAAGAGGGAGGTAGAGCACCTGGTCGGAGGGGTGGAGTATCAGTTAACGGCGTTCAGTGACCATGATGCTCAGTCCTTTAGGCTAGGGCTGGAGCAGAGAGTGGGAAGAGGGGGCTTATAGTGTTTTAATGCAAGCCTGCTTAGGGAGAAAGGGTTTGAGGAGGTGGTAAGAGAATGTGTGCTTGGCCATGAAAGAACAGATGTATGAGAGTGAAGTGTAAATTAAAAGCGGTGACAATAGCTTTCGCAAAACAGGTAGGGAGGGAGAGGATGAGGAAGCAGGGAATAGACCATGAGAGGGTGGATGGTATCCCAGGGTATAATAGAAGAGTATTTGAGGGTGAGGCAGGAACTGAGGGAAGTAGAAAGGCGGAAATGTGAAGGGGCTGTAGTGAGGAGTAAAGCACAATATGTGATATAGGGAGAAAGGAGCACAGCCTATTTCTTAGGTCTAGAGAAGAGAAAGCAAGAAAAGGGAAACATTTTAGAATTGGTGAATGAGAATGAGGGAAAAATGACAGATTTAGTAGGAATTTTGGACACTGTTCAAGCTTTTTATACAGATCTGTATACATCTGGGGGAGTGAATGAAGAGTGTATGAACCAAGTGTTAGGGGCGGTGGAGGACATAGAGATAACAGAAGAAGGGATGAAGTGTGATTCAGGACTGACAGTGGAGGAGATTAAGGCAGCCATAATGGGGTTAAATCTAAATAAAAGACCAGGGTCTGATGGTTTGACACTGTTCAGAGCTTTTATTGATATACTGTCCCCTATCCTGGGTAGAGTGTATGAGAGTATGGAGAGAAGAAGGGTCGTGCCGGACTCTATGGGATTGGGGGCGCTAACCCTATTATATAAAGGCAAAGGTGAAAAGAATAGTTTGAAGAACTACAGAGCGTTGACACTGTTAAATTGTGACTATAAGATTCTAGCGAAAGCTCTGGCCAACAGGATGAATAAGATCATGGCAAGCATAATTGCACCCACCCAGGAATATGGGGTCCAGGGGAGGGATGTGGCTGATACACTGTGTACAATAAGGGATGTAGTGAAGGATATGAGGGAGGGAGGTGGTGTGGTGCTCTGTCTAGATTTAAATAAGACATTTGACAGGGTGGAGGATGTATTCCTGCTAAAAACAATGGAGAGGTTAGGAGTTGGGGAAAGAATAAGGAACTGGGTGAAATTGTTGTATGAGAATGCAAAAAGTATGGTCAAATGCAATGGTCTGCTCACAGACACTTTCCCACTGGGTAGATCGATAAGGCAGGGATGTCCACTGTCAGCATTATTGTATAGTTTGTCTGTAGAGCCACTGGCAGCATATATTAAGAAGGAGAAGCAAATCAGGGGAATAAGCATGCCAGGGGGGGAGTAAGTGTAATTCAACAGTATGCAGATGACATAACATGTACAGTTAGAGATGTAAACAGTATGAATAAAATAATGGATGTTTCAATGTTTATGGTCAGGGTTCAGAGGCAAAGGTAAACATGGATACGTCTGGAATGCTGTGTATAGGAAAAGGGAACACAGGAAAATGTGACTTTCCATTAAAAGCAGTAAAAGGGGAAGGTGAAAGTGTTAGGGATATATTTTGGAGGAAGAAAGGGAGGCAAGAGATTATACATGGCTGGGAGTGTTGAATAAAATAAAAACAACATTGAATTATTGAAAGCAAAGGGTATTGAAACTGAGGGGAAAAGTTGTAATAGTGAGTGCATTGTTAATGTCAAAATATGCATATGTGCTAAGTGTATTAAATCTACCAGAGTGGGTATTGAAGGAAAGTAAGGCGCTGGTGTCAGAATTTCTGTGGGGAGGGAAGGGGGTAAAGATAGCGCACGATGTGCTGATAGCGGAGTATGAGAAAGGAGGGCTGAGGCGGGTTTCCCACACATTTTGATTTCATGCTGAGACATAACAGAGTATTCACAAAGGTGGTGTTGCATCAGGTGGACAGAACTGTGTTGCGTGTGTGTGATGTGTGTGGAGCGCAAGATGAAAATTGAATGCATATGTTGTTTGAATGTATGGAAGTGAAGGGATTTCAGGATAGGTTGAAAGAATTAGTGGAGAAGTACTGGGGGGGTAGACTTGGTGAGGAGGTTGATGTTATTTGGTTTGGTGGAAAGGAGTGAATGTATGGTGTTTAAATGACGTACTGTCACATGCCAGGTACGCCATATATTCAAGGAGAAAATTAGCAAGGTTTGAGGAAAAGAGGGTAACTAAGGAAAATATTTGAAGGATTGGTAAGGAAGGATGTGGGGCTGATGTATAGGACAGGTCAAGGGGATTTTGAGAAGTTTGTTCAAAAGGATTGTGGGTTTATCAGAACAGGGGAGGATGGAGGATTGGAGTTTGGTTTTTGAAGCAATCATGTGTGTTTTTTTTTAAGTTTCTTTTCGTTGATTTTCCGGGGGGGCAGTGCCTGCCCGGTATTTTGAGTGCATGCCGGTCATATGGTGTGTAGGTACAAAGAATGTATTGTTCAGGATGTTTAGTGGTATGCCCATGTAACATTTTGATTTTGTCAATCATAGAGAAAGAATGGAGACTCCTGATTTTTGTTTTATGATTCTGTGAGCAGTACAGAGGGCATAAGGGAGTGATGAGACTGTATAATTTTGTTGGAGTGGAATAATGTGAATGTTATATCTATGATTGTTATATATATATATAAAAAATATTTTACAAATATGCCCGATCTCGGAAGCTAAGCAGGGTCAGGCCTGGTTAGTACTTGGATGGGAGACCGCCTGGGAATACCAGGTGCTGTAAGCATTTTCTCCAGTAGAGGGTTCTCTTGTGTCATGCATGGAGCAACTGCCTTTTATTTATCGCCCTAATAATATAATGTATTTTTATTGGACTAAATGCAGTTTGTTAGTGCTTCCCTGCCCCACCCTGATCAAATCATGGACAGTGCGTTTCCCTCAAAATGTAGGCAGTATTTTCAGCATTTGTTTTTAGTCTAAGAGACTGTCAATGTCTTTAGTCCAATAGGGTAAAGTGACCAGATTTCTGAAATTAAAACCGGGGACATTTCCAGTTCGGAGGTCAATATATCATTAAAATATCCAATGTTATTATCTAAGAAATAAAAAAAGGGGGACAATTACAGTTTCATGTATTTAGTCTAACAGGCACACTGTGATAGAGAAAACAACTATATTACAGAAACACTACAGACAAGACAGAACTGTCCAATCTGAACAGCCATTCAGTGGTCCTGGTAGTCTGGGAAGAATAAGAACAGAAGAGAACATGAGCAAAATTGAAACAGAAAATAGTATATGTGAAATACTTAACAACATAAGAAATAAGATGAGATTGGCAACTACATAATATACTAATACCAACCTAATCTGTATATTTCTCAGAAGAATGTATCTCCTTCAGGATTGCTCTGTCTTTGGCCAGCTTCTCCATGAACTCCTGGCAGGGGAGGTTGAAGTTTGTCTTCACAATAAGCATGACCTTGATGGTAGGAAAAGTGAACCTATTTCTTGCTGCTGTCCATACATCATTCATTTGGGAGAACACTCTCTCGACTGGTGCATTACAGGTGCATTACAGGTAAGCACATGACAGCAGACGCTAATCTAGCCAGGTTAGTGTGTGGGATGTCGTTCTCTTTGAAGTGGGTAACCACCGTGCTCCATCTCTGACTAAGCGGTGTCTCAGATGTTTTCCATGCTTCAAGCGATCCCCCCTTTAGGAACTATTGCAGGCCAGTAACATCGTCAAACAATGCATCCTCATTGATGGTCACATTGGGGCATTTTTCCTGCTGCCTTCTGGATCTCTTCACGCTGAGGTTGCCTTTTTAAAAGGAGACAATGTAAATCTTCTAGATTATCTGTGTGCTTTCCCCATGCTTGCAAGTAGTTCACAGCCGTAGTGAAGAATGATTGGGATGTTTTGAGAAAGCTCTTGTTAGACATTGCTCCATTTCCCTCTAGCTCTCTCAGAAGTCCTCTGACCAAAACTGGAATGAAGTTGTCATCACATCTTGCAGTCAATTTTGCCTCAACGTTTCTCAGAATTGCAGCTGACTCCACAGCACAGTGGTCCTAGCTTTCAAGCATCTTGATCGTGTCACTGAATGCGGTCAAGTTACCATGGACAAAGGCCAGCCAAAGTTCAGTCAGTGGATCTTCGAACATTGTTCGCAGGACAACAGGACATTTGTCTTCAGAAAAAAGGATTTCAAATGGCACATACCTTTTCAGCACTCATTCTAGAGCAGGGAGCATGGACAGCCAGCAAACATTGCTGTGTCCTAAAATGTTATGGTACTCCTGGCCAACAAACTCACAAAAGCTCTTCAGTCTTTCTACTCTGACGGTGAAAATATGAAAATATCCAAATATCTTTGTGAGCAGGTACTCAACATCAAGGGGAATCATATCCAAAGCTGTTCTGGCCATGTTATGAATGATGTGGGCAGGACAACCTAAGCCAATCACCTCCCGCTGCAGAGCACTTTTAACTTTGGTAAGGACATTGACCCTCCCCAGCCTATTCAGTCCTCCAAAGTTGGTATTTGTGTTGTCGGCAGAGAATGCCATGACTTTATTTTGCAGGTTACATTTTTGGATGACCACCAGGACCTCAGCTGCAATCTCCTCTGCTGTTTCTCCTTTCAATTCAACAAACTCAAGCAATTTTGTTTCCACAGATGTGTTGCCACCATATATCTTACAATATCTGACTACTATTGGCAGCAGCTTTACATGTGTATGATTGGACACATCAATGGACAGGGACACAAATTCAACCTGGTCTAGGTCCTGTGTTGCCCATGGAGCTAACACGTTACTCACTATGGCTTCACATTTTGTCCTAGCACATGTAAACTTCAGCTCATAAATCTTTCGTGTCAGTTGTGCTGTGCAGTCCATAGATCTGTAACTATGATTGTGTCGCATAGTGTGGTATGCAAAGACACCCTCCTGCACAGCTAAATCATATTCTTCTTTTAGAATGTGGTGACAGAGGGCATAACAACACGGGAAATCAGAGAGGCTTTATGCTTTTTTGTCTGTTGATGTTCTACCACTGCCGTTCTTCCCCCGCTGCCCATTGAAAAATAAGAATTACAAAGGGTGCAGTTAACCATTCTATCGTCTTGACCTGAGCGTATAAATGGAAAGTCTCTCAGCATGTTGTCATTAAAATGGCAATTCCATTTCTTGGAAAGAGCCATTGTACCTCCTCTGTCAGCTCTTCACTCTCCTTGTGTCACTCTTCTTACCCTCTTAACTTTTTCTTCTCCTCCAATCTTTCTCCACTCGTCTTCCTTTCCCACCTCACTCTTCCACACTCTCCTCGCTTCACTCTTTTTACTCCCTTAATTTTTCCTTCTTCTTCTCCAATCTTTAATAATAAATAGTACAGTATTAGATAACCAAAGTATTTTAACAGATTCCCATTACTTGCCCCATTTTTGTATTTTATCTCAAAAACATTGTTTGGAATAATAAATTGGCAGGCTCTGTAATCTCTTTCACTCTTCTTCCTATCCAGTCTTCCTCCTCTCCTTCCTCTCCACTCTCTAACAGAAAACATTATGCTAATGTTATGCATGAAAATGTCAAAATATTTTCATACTACTTATAATGCCAAACCATTAAAATTGTCATCTACAAATATTCTCATAATTGTGCATTAATTTAATATAATCATATTTTCAAAATAGCCCGTACACTGCATGTTTACATGTGAACGTTTTTTAACCTAGCTACCATGACAGTAACTGGCTAACCTAGCTAGCTAGCTAGCTAACTTAGTCGACAGAGCTAATGTTAGCTAGCATAACCAATTTAAAACCTTATAAATTTAGTATCTACATACTAAATTTAGTATCTACATACTAAATTGTGACATTATAACATCCTTAGCTAGTATTTCAAACGAGTGTAACTTACCTGGCTTGAAAAGATGTTTGTGGCGATGTTTTAGATTCACTTGACACTTGCTAGCTTCTGGCCGAGTTTTCCATAGCAGCTTTCTCTAAAACTAGCGCGAGCAAGTAGTTAGAAGAAGAGTGAATGAAGCTGATATACCGAGCAGCGCCCTCTGCTGGACAAAACAAGCACAACGCGATTCAGACGTCAACCGGTAGACTCTGCTCCCCGGTCTTTCTTGCCACGTAAAATATTATTTCACTTTGCAGTCTGTTTTTAACGCACAGATAAAAACGGGTACAGGCCACCAAAAACGGGGACTGGTCCCCGGAAAACGGAGACGTCTGGTAACCCTCTGTAAAATCCCTTCAATGTTTTGCCTGATTGACCCCCCCCCAAATCCCCACTTTTCTCAGTTTCTGCAGGTTTTCGTTCTCAAAAGTACACCTTTCTAATAGAAAAACAACACGATAGAACATTCAATGTCAATGACAATGTTTAAACTCTATCAGGAGACCACTTTTGTAGTTACCCTTAAACGCAAGTGTGCGCCAGGAAGAGACCTTTGTTTGGTTAAGCGGTGTTGCTGTAGCTCTCATGTGATTGCGGAGTTTGCAAAACAAATGGCCACTGGATTGATGCAAATAATCATGATATAATTCTGCCAGGCTGGCATAGGCTACTTTGCAGTTAACATTTAATTGAGAAGGTTTTGGGGGAAGCCTTTCCTTCTCTACCACAAGAAGGTTATCATTAGCCTCATCGCTAACGGCTACACAAAGTGTAGACATGCGCGCGCTCCGCACGAATGCGCACAGCAATTGGGCAGTCCTGTGCCGTTCGTGAAAGTTGCATGGAAAAACGAATCGCTGATGCATTTTGTTCAAGTCTTATGATTCACTTGGGCAAATGAATGCATTTTCTAACAAGTTGAAGGGATTTAATTGATTTCCTCCTTAGTTCAATACATTTTAGAATATTGTTGAATTTCGGTTTAATGTCTGGATTCCGTGATTCCGTGTGGGTGTGGGCGAGCCGTATTTTCTAGGGCCCTAGAAAAGTCAAATATAGGGCGTGGAAATGTAAGCAAGGTTTGAGCTTTTTCAGAGTGTGTCACAAAGTGGACATTTCGCTGTCTCTTATGAGTGAGCGACACATTGACTTTATATAGTGTACCAAGAGTTTCCCCTTCGCTTACGGCCATACCAGCCTGAGTGAGCACTTCCTGTTTGGAAAGTGAGACAGGTGTAGGTGATAGAGCTGTGAGTGACTGAGAGTGTTTGCTTGAGAGCTTTTGTGGATATTTTCAACGTTTTTCGACGTATAATATTTTGAATTCAAATAAGTTTATGTTTGGTTAGTCCCCCCCGAGTTTTCGGGTCTTTTTTTCTTAATGACGGACAACATGGTAATGACCAACGGAATGGATAAGGACAAAGGCAATGCACCTGAAGGTGGTTTAAAATACGGCAAAGAACAAACGGTGGCAGTGGAATTGATGGGAAAATACAGGATAATGACGATGGACTTATTAACATCAATTAAGGATGTGTGCGGAGAGGTGGGGTGCAGAATAAAAGGCGACAGAAAATATGAAGTCACAACGCGGGATGGAAAAGAGCGTTTAATGGATGGTTTCATGATTAAGGACACATTTACATTTAAGTCATTTAGCAGACGCCCTTATCCAGAGCGACTTACAAATTGGTGCATTCACCTTATGATATCCAGTGGAACAACCACTTTACAATAGTGCATCTAAATCTTTTAAGGGGGAGGGGTTAGAAGGATTACTTTATCCTATCCCAGGTATTCCTTAAAGTGGTGGGGTTTCAGGTGTCTCCGGAAGGTTGTGATTGACTCCGCTGTCCTGGCGTCGTGAGGGAGCTTGTTCCACCATTGGGGTGCCAGAGCAGCGAACAGTTTTGACTGGGCTGAGCGGGAACTGTGCTTCCTCAGAGGTAGGGGGCCAGCAGGCCAGAGGTGGATGAACGCAGTGCCCTTCTTTGGGTGTAGGGACTGATCAGAGCCTGAAGGTACGGAGGTGCCGTTCCCCTCACAGCTCCGTAGGCAAGCACCATGGTCTTGTAGCGGATGCGAGCTTCAACTGGAAGCCAGTGGAGTGTGCGGAGGAGCGGGGTGACGTGAGAGAACTTGGGAAGGTTGAACACCAGACGGGCTGCGGCGTTCTGGATGAGTTGTAGGGGTTTAATGGCACAGGCAGGGAGCCCAGCCAACAGCGAGTTGCAGTAATCCAGACGGGAGATGACAAGTGCCTGGATTAGGACCTGCGCCGCTTCCTGTGTGAGGCAGGGTCGTACTCTGCGAATGTTGTAGAGCATGAACCTACAGGATCGGGTCACCGCCTTGATGTTAGTGGAGAACGACAGGGTGTTGTCCAGGATCACGCCAAGGTTCTTAGCACTCTGGGAGGAGGACACAAGGGAGTTGTCAACCGTGATGGACACGACAATAATGGCGAGAGACATGATGACAAACGAACTAATAGTCTCGTTTATGAATTTGCCAGTTTATATCGAGGACGGCGCTATACTGGAAAAACTGCGTAGTTGGGGTGTAGATGCCGTCTCGCATATCAGAAGGAGAGTGTGGCCGGGGACGGAAATCGTAGATGGGACGAGATATTGTAAGGTAAAGTTCACTGACACCGTGCAGTCTTTGCCGTATTCCACCAAGTTCGAGACACTGGAGGGTGGTGAATATTTCAGGGTGATTCATGATAAGCAGGTTAGGGTATGTCGCTTATGTATTCAACCTGGACATATTTTAAAGGACTGCCCTGACTTTAGGTGTTTTAAGTGCGAAAACCAGGGACACTATGCAAGGGAATGTGTCGGAGTGAGGGATAGGGCAGTTTGCGGTGGATGCCGGTTAAGAGCAGGGGAGTGCAACTGTGGAGAGGTTTTGGCTGTGGAGAGAAGTCAAGAACTGATCGATGAAGCAGCTGTATCACCGCATGGAGAAGAAAATGGTAGAGAAGGGGACGTGGTGGAGAGGAGATGAGGAGAGAGGGAAGGTGTAGGAGCAGAGGGCGGATGACATTGGGAGTAGTATGGATTCGGAGATGAGAAGGGGGAGTTTTCAGGAAGAGGGACAGGTTGGGCTGGGTGGGCACACTGGGGACTCGCATGTTTTGGGGGAAAGCTCAGCCCTTGCGAGTACCTCGGGGGGTGAAGATATGGAGGGGAGTTTTATTTTGATGACAATACCAGAGACGGAGATGTGGGAGTAAAGAAATTGAGTTGTTGAGTTGGTTGGACGACATGGAGGCGATATCTGATACGGACGATGGGGAAAATATAGAAAGAACAAGGGGAGGATACAGGAAGAGGAAAGCGGGGGGGGGGTGGAAGATGAAAGAAACGGGACAACTGGTAGGACTATGAAGTTATATATATTTTTTTTTTAAATTATTATTATTATTTTATGGTTAATTTTATGTCCCTAAATATAAATGGTTTACGGACAATGGATACGTTTCAAAATATAGTTCAAATGAAGAATATGGATATTTATGTCTACAAGCAGCCCAACCTCACATTAAATTCGCGCATATATGTACAAAATGTATTTCAGCAGATTTCGTGCGTTTTTGTGCATTTTTGTGTGGTTCAAATCGTTCGAAAATACACGAATTTATGTGCTACTTAATTCGTGCGAAAAGACACGAATTTAACCAGTAGGCGACACACAAGCATTTGCAACAACCATAGACGCAATAGTCTGTATTAAATTGATTTATTTTACTTTATGAATATATAGGTATGTTGTATTTTTTAAAATCCCTATTAAAACATTGTAGTTGTATGCCTATATGTACTGTTTTCGATTTTTCGGAACTGACTTTTCAGTATAGAATGAATGTAAGCAATGCAGGATGGCGAATTGTGTTTAATTCGGTTGTATTTCCATGTATTTCTTACAAAAAAACGTGTAAACGATTTTTATTGACCAGAATGTAATTGAAAATACAATAGCAGCCTTGCCATTGTCCATCAATACCAAAACATTTTTTTTTGTACAACATTTTGGGAAACGTATGCAGTCATTGGAGTCTTAAATTTTGTTGGCCAACCAAAATTACCAAAACGTTAGCCACCTATACATTAGGCTATATATTCCCCTTTTTATTTTATTTTATATATATTCCCCTTTTTTATATATTCCTCCTCCGTGTGGAGGAGGATTATCTTCAAAGAAATACACATTGCCACTCAATCTATTCATCTTGTGACTTCTCCTTGGAAGAAGGAGAGAGGGACCCTAGGAGGGACGTAAAGGAGTTGATGAAATCCTGTTCAGACAGACAATCAGGTGAGAGGAGGTCCTATCTAGTCAATGATCTAAATTGATCAAAACCTGTAGACACTGTAGCCTTTAAGGACTGGAGTTGCACACATGCCATAGAACAACATGAACAAGGAAGTGACAGACTAATAGTGCATTGTTGGTAAATAGACATACTGACTGATCTGCAAGTAATAATAGGAATGTATTTGTTATTCAAAGTGATTTGTAGATCAGTCAGTCTGCGTGTGGAGGAGGATGAAGACCTTTAGTGACGTGCAGGACATAGTTAAACACGCTATCAATGACATGCAGCTTTTCTCATAGACGGGAGGTTACTATGTGAAGGAATGTGTTAGGATTGGAAGTTATCTTTATGTTTCTTTTGAGATGGTATGGCCTCTGAGGACCCACAAGACCAACTGGTTGAGGCTATTAAAAAGGCAGAACGCCTTGCTGAAGAGCTCAACCAAGAGAAGGACCCACAAGCCCAACTGGACGAGGCCATTAACGAGGCAAAAAGGCTGAGCTCAACCCAGAACGGGTAATGTAACAAGTCGTACATTACCGGTAATCTAACCCCTATAGCTCCCATACGTGGACAAATATTCCCAACACAACCCCAGCACCACAGCGTTATGATATATCATTGCTTTTTGTTTGTCAAAGTAGACCCCACATGGCACAAATGTGAATTTAAAAGTAGACTCCGTGATATGCCCTGAACACGGGCATCAATGATATTGCCCATTGAGCATGAGTCACAAGGGTGCACTTGTTAGCATCCTTGTGAACTTCTACACATGTTAGCTGTGTGAGTGAGCCAGAACGTGGGTCTACTGCAGATGTATTTCCTCAGCTGACAAATCACTTCACCTTATGTGAAAATAAAAGTATTGCTTGTGCTCCATATGTGCACAAGCAAGCCATGCTTGTGGGAGACCTTTATTAGTGGGCCAGCCATGATAATTGAAATATACTTTTTAGGAAAATAAGAAGAAAAAGACAAACAAGCCTCCAGGGATTAGGTTCAGATGGAGACAAAGGGATGAGAGAGGACAGATTGTTCCTCAAACCAGGAAGGCAACTACATCCACTTCTGTTGGTAAGTTTCATCCCGTCTAGGTGTTTAATTTTATTGGTCCCTGATCTGACTTTTTCCTTTCAAACATACTGTATCATAGCATATCAAACGTTTGTTGCCATGCCATAGGCCGGTCTAGTACCATCTACCCACAGCAAATAATACATTACATGCAGGTCTGATCCCACCTTTCATGGTCTCTAACTGT
The DNA here is from genome assembly GCF_901001165.1 of Salmo trutta. Taxonomy (NCBI): domain Eukaryota; kingdom Metazoa; phylum Chordata; class Actinopteri; order Salmoniformes; family Salmonidae; genus Salmo; species Salmo trutta. The sequence continues at coordinate 64,205,269 of NC_042957.1, read as the reverse complement.
TGTCGGTCTCTGATGAAAATACATATCTAACGAAAGGAGAGTCAGAACTGCAGCAAATCTTTTGAATTAAAAACCTTTTTTATTACCAATTTTTTTCAGCTCCAAGGGCCAGTACATCAAGAGCCAGACTAGTGCAACATTTTGGGCCAGTCGCTGAGGAGGAAGAATCAGGTATTGATCTATACAATTCCTTGTTATTCAGTGGCCTTGTAAATTATGTATTGTATTTTTATTAAATCTGTAATCGGTAGTTGAAACAATAACAAAGCACACTCCCCTCCCCTGTTTTGGTTAAAAGCTGAGTGATGGGGTTGGTGAAATGTAACCACTTTCAATTTATTGACAGAGCTATTATTGTAATAACTTACCATCAATGTTATTAAAATAATAGTTTTAACCAGTGTTTTTTTTACATTTACTTTGTTTGCAAACATTGACTAAAACAAGCTTATTGTTTGGATTCTGATGGGTTATGACAGTTGAATTAAACTCATGAGGCATTAATAAGTTAGAATCTTCTAGAATCAATGGGTATATATCATTAATATAAGTCCAAAAATGGCTTTATCAACTTCTGAATGCCCCTTTAAGTCTAATCCTTTCCTTTTTTGCATATCTTATTTTCGAGACAAGGACCAGTGGATTGGAATCCACTCCAGTTTTAAACATTGATGAATAAATAGGTATGTTTAAATTGTTTTACTTTCAAAATAGGGGTTATCTTGGTGTTACTGAATTATACTGCACTACATCTTTATTTTGACAGTGATGCAATATTTTTAAATGTGGCTCAAGTCTCCAGAATTTCAGATTTGAGATCAAATGTTTGATGAGGTTACAGTACAGAATTTCTCCTTTTATTTCAGGGTATTTTCAGACTTTTCTGATTTACCGTTTCGAAATGAAAGCACTTTATATGTCTAGTTGCAGGTTTTATTAGTCGTATGTACAGGATACTGATGGTAACCACATCCAACGAAATGCTTACTTGCAGGTAGCTTCTCGACAAAGCAATTCAAAATACTGGAGTATAGAGACAAGTTCAACATTTTAGCATCACTGTCCAAATATTTCTGTAGGAGAGTGCAATAACAAAATTCTGGCAGAGCTTTTTCCTGCACATTTCCTTTAATATGAAGCAATCTGCCATTCCACATTATGGAATTAGTCTTAGTTGAATTCATTCAAATCCACTATTGGAATGTTTACACAGTGTCGTTCCTTTTGCAACCGCTGTCTGTAATTGTGAAAGCTGGAAGCATTTGCCGTTGAGGCGAGTTTACTCTGTAGTCAAAATACACTGACTGTACAAAATACTCCTAATATTGAGTTGCACTCCCTTTTGCCCTCAGAATAGCCTCAATTCGTCAGGGCATGGACTCTACAAGGTGTCGAAAGCGTTCCACAGGGATGCTGGTCCATGTTGACTCAAATGCTTCCCACAGTTGTGTCAAGTTGGCTGGATGTCCGTTGGGTGGTGGACCATTCTTGATACACACGGGTAAATGTGGATCGTGAAAAACCCAGTAGCGTTGCAGTTCTTGACACAAACCGTTGGACCTTGCACCTACTACCATACCCCTTTCAAAGGCACTTAAATATTTTGTCTTGCCCAGTCACCCTCTGAATGGCACTCATACAATCCATGTCTCAAGGCTTAAACATCCTCCTTTAATCTGTCTCTTTATCTACACTGAAGTGGATTTAACAGGTGACATCAATAAGGGTCATAGCTTTCACCTGGTCAGTTTGTCAGCGAAAGAGAATGTTTTGTACACTCGGTGTGTTTTTGCTGTTTTAAGAACATTCAGAATTTCTATTCGACGATGGGATCAAGTTCTATTGTTTGATATTCCAATTTAGACTTTACTCAATATTTTGGTCTGCCCTGTGATTTAATTAACTGTAGAATCAAAGCTGAGGTTTTTGGCTTGTCACACCATAGATTGTGCAGAGATATATTTGCTGTCACCTACTTACAGCCCTATGTGCGTTTTAATAGATTAATTATATAATATTCTTAATTTAATCCTTTTCCCATTTTTGTGTTTTCAAAAAAGCAATACTTCCATCGAAAAATGAACATCCTCCTAGCTGACTTAGAAGACTCTGAGTGTTCAAATCCTGCTGTGCCTGGTGCATCACACAGTTAGAGTGTGAGGAAGGAACTCTCACAGGATAGGTGGAGGGAGTCCAGGCCTGAGATCGTAGATTCTCTGCTGGCTGCAGAGCATACTTCCCAGAAGATCTGTCAGTCATGCAATGTGAAAAGGGCTATTCTGCGATGTGGAGACTGTCTGCCGAAACAGCTTTACTGCGAAGACTGCAATGTCTCTACACATGCAAAGTTCCCCCTGCACAACAGACAGTCCATGATGGAGGGATTCTACACGCCCCTTCCTCCCACTACAGCCATATCACTCCACACTGATGGCAAATATGCACTTCATGAACAGGGTGTGTTTTCATTTATTTTGCGGCTGAATGTATTATATCAAATTTCAAATGTATTCTTGTTTATTGTTGTATATAAATATTGTCCCTAGATTGTTTCTTACCATTGGACGTACCAGAGGTGATATGTGGTTGCCTGACTAGCACCATCCATGTTGGCCCTGGGAAACATATCATCCTCGTAGGAATAAATGGTATGTGCAATATCTACAAGAACCAAACAGTGATGTAGCAATGCTATGTAAAACAACATTAATTCAGACTACATTTTTTTCCCTCAAGGTCGCTACAATGTTACAGTGCCAGTGCTGACATGCACAACCTGTCTTAGCACCTGGACAGCAAACTTGGCAGATCTGATAAAGAATGGGTTCTGGCCTGCCACTGTCAACTGTGACACCATATACCAGGTAGATCTGTTCAGCTCTTTTGAGGGGCTGAAAGTGTCAGCCCCAGGAATGTCCCATCTGGCGTTTATGTGGATTTTGGAGCAGCGAACTGACTTTATTTGGCAGGGTAACAATACATTACTCAGCTTTACCAATGTATGACTTCAGGTTAACTATGTTACATTTTGTTACAACACTTTGTGTAACTTAACTTTATTTCCAGTACTACAACTACGTTAAAAGTTCAGGTCTCTTGCTACAGTATGTGTTAGCCTCCTGCACCACTGTCCTGCCATGCCCCTTATCTGTGCCCCTCTTGCATCCAATATTTCCTGCTCTTTACAACATAAGTACTCATCCTACTTTTGCATTGGCTTTCACCTGATTTGCTGTCAACACTATGTACTGGCCCTGCTTTAACTCAAATCCAGTCAGCCATAGTGAATTATAGTATGTTTTGTTTATACTATTGTTGTAAGTTATTTAATATGTTCTATATGTATTTTTCCCTTACCAGAATGGAATGATCTGTGGGGACACTTTTCAAAAAAGCTTCTTTGAGTGGACGTACTGCCGCTCTGAAATTGATCAGGTCTGTGATATACAGTACTTTGACTGCCCAGCCTGTTCACCCAGCATGCTTGCAGTGTCAGTGGATGGGAACAAGAAGCTGTATCGATTCAAAAAAGGGTATGTAAAATGATTCATAATTTATTAAATAACACCGTACTATCATTTAAACAATCCAAACAAGGTTTGCCTTTTCTTTGTCCAGTGTGAACGTTTTCAAATGCAGTTGAGTTTATTTTAGCTTAAATGTTTTGAGTTTGTAATGAAATTAATTATCAACATTGTCAAGTGTCCCACAATCAGTTACTGAGGTTGATTGCTATTTCATATGTCATATTTAATGTATTTCACGTATCCTTTCAAGGACTGATGACAAAGGATTCTTTAATGGCGTGTTTATCTGCAAGGATGAGGATGTGTCTGACTTTGAACTATGTCCATAGAAAGACTAAACATGTACGTTTCCTGTGTATCTTCTAATATGTGAAATAGGACTGGCCTCGGGCCATCTGACTCAAAGGCAGACTCGTTATACACTATTCCAATAAAAACATTATTTTGGAGAGATGGTAATCCTCTCTCTTCAAGTCCATGGTCGTTACACTACTCCCTCTGTTCAGAAATGCAACACACTTTACAAGTGCTTCTTTTTGACAGTCAATCTCCAACTTCTGATCTCCATTGTAGCGAACACAGGGGGTAGCTTAGCGCCCTCAGCTAGATTTTAAAAACCTAACCACTGTCCCGTTAACACTTCCCCCCAAAACAATTTTTCTACCTATACTCTTCTGCTTCCTTGTCTAGGGTTATGGAAAAGGGGCATGTGGAGCATCCAGTGGACAGCAGCTAAAGAGTCGTCGAAGACAAACTTGATGAAGAGGGACTCGAAGTTGCCGTCTGCCGCCACGGAATACATCTAAGGAGCCTAAACATGATGCGTGGAGAGATATTTGCCCACTGTTCTTGCAGAAGTAATTGTCTGGCAGCAGGAACATACAATTCATGTGTACAGATGTGATTTGCAAATTTTGTCCATACCTGACCAAAGTTGCCCTTCATTGTCTAGAGCTCGCCACTCTTCTAGACATGAAGCCACTTCTTTCCGTCATGCATGCAAAGGCACATCCTTTGAAATGCGAGGTAAGTTTTTCTTTATTAAACTGTTCTTAGAGAATTTCCAGCTTCAGTCCTTTACAAGGCTTCCCATTTAGATGTTTGTTATTCACATAATTGCAATATTAAGTCAATATTTTTTTTAATGTAAATTAAGATTAAGTGGGGAGGACGGAATCAGGAAGGAGCTGGCACAACTCTGGTGGAGGAAGTGGAACAAGGGAACAGCTTGTTGTCGAGGGCTGCAATCTGTTCCAAGCAAATGTCCAAAGGAGGTAAACAATTTGTTTAAGGTTGTTCTATTCAGCTATGTTAATACTTATCTGGAATAAGGACTTCTATTTGGCTTTTCTAGCAAGAACAGACATGCTAACCATCCAGGCCATGGGGTAGAACAGAAGGAAGAAGAACAACCTGCAGAGTATTGTCCAGAAGATACTTGAAGGTGTATTGTGTGGAACAATACATTTATTTTAGAAGTATTATATCTATGCATTTAATTTATTTTAAAACAATTATTCTGTTTTGTTTTTGTCAATTCTCAGACAACAGCAAAAATCCAGGAGACCCAGACTCTTGAAAAGTTTGAGATTTGGGTGTAGGCGATGAGACTCTACAACTGGACAACGGAAGTTCAGCAATGGGCTAATACAGGTAAATGAATACAAAAATATAAATAATCCTAAATGTAACTCTCCTGGACTGTCACCTTGATGTGGTGGAGAGGCTTGCGTACTCCAATGACCCTGAGCTAGCCCTTAGAGGGTGTATTCCACCGGCAGGTGCAATCAAGCCGGACAGGTGGCAGGGTAGGAGGCAGACAAAACATTCCCTGGTTCTCCAGGTTGGGGCTCACTCACCCCCCACATAACAAATCATTTATTACAGAAACCTTCACAGGCCCTATGTTCCTCCAGGAAGTGAGTGCAACTACTCACCGTTGGAGATATGTTATTAATTTATAGATTTATTGTATTTCAGAGGAAACAAATGAGAACATGGATGGTCCCCAGGTACTACAGAGAACAACTGAAGTCCTGTTTCTTAGCATCAAACAAAGAAAACAGAACCTCTACCGTCAGACAGGTTTGTTACATTTCATGAATATTGAATTGCACACACTTCATTTCTCTTTCATTTCAAAGCCTTGCAATTGAACAAATAATTCCATTCTCCTTTTGTTTTGATGACAGATGGATGCAAGAAAAGACACCCTCTGCACAGAAAGATATTGGAAGAAAAGGCCAAATTGACAGCTGCCATAGAGGAGTACAACACCCTTGTACCAGATTCAGCAATACCATCTGCAGATGAGATCCTTTCTGCAGACCTTCATGCATGGCCTTGGGAGCTGCATGGACAAAGTAAGTAGTATGTTTGTGTGTCACAATAACTGTTTCTGTTTTGCTATCTGTGTTTGTTCAGTTGCATAAACAGACAGCACTGCCAAAGTTACAAATCCACATTGCATTCTTATGAATTTACAGCTGACCTACTCACAAAGAAAATAGCCTTTGACCGGGTCATGCACCTGAGACGGCTGAAGGAGGAAGAGTTAATTGTCCTAAAGGAAGTCAAGCAGCACTGGGAAAGCCTAAAGAGGGAATCTGAGAATGTACAAGGCCTTGCTTCACATGTGGCACTTGACCTAAGCAGGCAAAGTAGGGGAACTTTCATTAATATGTACAATTGATGTTGGCACCCTGTAATTGCTATTGTATTTAAGGAATACTTCATTGTATTTACCCTACACATTACGATTGTTGGTGTTTGGCTGGCAATTGAATCAGTTGGAAGCAGAGGTCTCTTCTCCATGCTTCAGAGGAGAGTCAGCAGCCTCAGAAGACACCAGGACTCTGTTAAACTGATATACAGCAAAGCTATGGACCAAGACACCTCCCTCCTAGAAAATAGCTTCATAGATGACCTCCTGGTAGAGGACCTAGATGACATCTATGACAGCATCCACTACAGCTCTGATGAGGAATCTATCACAGACTGACAGTGTTCGTTTGGGTGGGTGCAGTTTGCACTGGATGAAAAGTGATTCCATTTGTTTTGCATATGTGCTTGATCTGCCTTCCTAAGGAAAAAGTTTGAACATTTTATGGAAAATAAACTTATGTTTCTTCCTTGTTGACAATGTGATCATGTGGCACAGATTTGAGAAGGGCGCTCGTCTGTTACTGCTTTTGCCCGGTTACATGACCAGGTCCAATGCACCCCTTTAAAGGGCCAGTCTGCAGTTGCAACATCCACTTTTGGATTCTTGAAGAATATAATTTATAAATGCCTCATGAACATAGGGTACGGCAGTTGAACTATCAGATCCCCAAATATTTTTTTCTACTCCAATGTTTGTAAACAAAGTAAACATACACTAGCATGTGTCAAACTCATTCCACGGGTGAGACGAGTGTCTGCGGGTTTTTGCTCCTCAAATGATTGATGAATTAAGGTCACTAATTAGTAAATAACTCCCCTCACCTGGTTGTCTAGGTCTTAATTGAAAGGAAAAAACAAAAACCAGCAGACACTAGGCTCTCCATGGAAGGAGATTGACACCACTGGACTATAGCCTGGAAACATGGTTTAAACTATGGTTACATTTCTCCAGCCCCATCCCTCTGCTTTTTACAGAACCACTGGACTATAGCCTGGAAACATGGTTTAAACTATGGTTACATTTCTCCAGCCCCATCCCTCTGCTTTTTACAGAACCACTGGAATATAGCCTGGAAACATGGTTTAAACTATGGTTACATTTCTCCAGCCCCATCCCTCTGCTTTTTACAGAACCATTGGCAGGGAGAACGATTTGTTTCACCTGGTGATTTCCGATTTAAACATTGTTAAACTAATGTACTGTGCTTGTGTGTGCTTATTAGTTTAGTTAATAAAAAGGTCATCCTTGTCTTCAAGTAATCGTTTGCATCCTGATGGAGCTACATTAGTCATGGGCTTTAAAGTCAACGATTCCTTATGTATGTATGAGATGTAGTACTGAGTACTTTGACCAGTTACTTCTTTACTCTCAAGGAGTTTGAGAGGGCTACTTTACTTGTACTTGAGTACAAGAACTGACTCCCATCAGCTGCAGATGAAACCGGTTAGTTGAAAAATGTTGCCTAGGATCTACATGCATTCGCAATGAATCATCAAAAGTATGGACACAGAATGATTGAAGTGATTATTGTATTTTATTATGCTGACCCAATTATGACCTATGACATCTTTTGGGAAGAGTAAGGCATAGATAGCCCTTGTGTGTTAAGCTGCAAACTTGGAAATGTTCCTATTGAAATGGGGATTGTCCCATCCTGAACAGGCCAGTTGCAAGTAACATGCTACTATTAGCAACACCGTATTATTAAAATTAGATGAAAAAAATGAAAGTTATGCAGGCAGGTCTGACATAGTGGGAGAATTGTGAACATGCACGTATATATGTGTTGTCACAGCGTTTGGCCACGTCTTCGGTTTGGTCGATCGGTCAGAGGTTGTTTTGGTTAAGTTCATTGCAATGCCCGTGACGTAATAGACTGTTTCTACATTTTCTGATCACATTTTTAAACTATTCATAAATTATTCTTGCGCAATGTTACTTTCATTTGAATGTCGTAAACAGTGTCGGATTCTATTAAATAATTGATCCAACAGAAATTCTTATGTGACAGAAACCGGAAAAGTTGTGAACTACAAAGGTGGCGCCATTTTGTAGTTTTTTACTTACCCTAACCGGTTTGTTTTTTTATCAATATCTTCGGCAATATCATTCTAATTGATGTGTAGAATGATCTGTACATTCATTAGGACATACATAACGCTGTACTGCATCAGCACATGCCAATTCAATGTCTGAAGTAGTGCACTTTCTGAAATGTGTTTTTCGTCAAAACTATTTCAGTTTGACGTGTGATTCTTTTGATTTAATAAGGACCCCTTACTACACCTTCATGTCAAATAACTTTCGGATATGTTAATCTATTCTTGATAAAAAAAATCAAAGTTTGGGGAAAAAGTCAACTGTTGGTGGCGCTACTGAGCACCATGGCCACCAGGGGTATGGGATTGCATAATTATGTTTAATTCATGCACAGGATTATTTGTACCAAGCCATAACACTAAGCCCCCCCCCCCCCAACTCTTACAAAGATTTCCTAGGGGTGTATAAAGGTTCATGGCAGAAAACAAATGCACGTATAGAAATGCTTATATAAACATTGTTACATCGATATTGACGCTTCTAGAAGTTCAAAAATAGACATTCAACAGTCTATATGTGGCCTTTCAACCCCTATACCCATAACCACACCTCTATTGCCATGGTCCTCAGCCCATCATATTCCTGATAAGCAACAATGATAAATTAATTCTCACTGCCTATTAAAAAAAAGCAGTTGTGAAATTATTTGGCTTTCACCTTAATTAAATATTTTCCTGTGTGAATTTAAGTATGCTCTCTCTAATTCTCTCTCTCGGAGGACCTGAGCCCTAGGACCATGCCTCAGGACAACCTGGCATGATGACTCCTTGCTGTCCCCAGTCCACCTGTCCGTGCTGCTGCTCCAGTTTCAACTGTTCTGCCTGCTGCTATGGAACCCTGACCTGTTCACCGGACATGCTACCTGTCCCAGACCTGCTGTTTTCAACTCTCTAGAGACAGCAAGAGCGGTAGAGATACTCTCAATGATCGGCTATGAAAAGCCAACTGACATTTACTCTTGAGGTGCTGACTTGTTGCACCCTCGACAACTACTGTGATATTATTTGACCATGCTGGTCATTTATGAACATTTGAACATCTTGGCCATGTTCTGTTATAATCTCCACCCGGCACAGCCAGAAGAGGACTGGCCACCCCTCATAGCCTGGTTCCTCTCTAGGGTTCTTCCTAGGTTTTGGCCTTTCTAGGGAGTTTTTCCTAGCCACCGTGCTTCTACACCTGCATTGCTTGCTGTTTGGGGTTTTAGGCTGGGTTTCTGTACAGCGCTTTGAGATATCAGCTGATGTAAGAAGGGCTATATAAATACATTTCATTTGATATTTTTCGTGGACAACTAACCTAGAGACCAAGCAGATAGACGGTCTGCCTCTATGCGCTAAACATGTTGCATGCCAATATCACTCAGGCGTAGGCCTATATCCAACATATTTAATGCAGGTAAAGTAATACATGTAATAATAGCATTATGTATACTGTATATATAATCTTTATATATGTAATCTGTTGATTTACACGTAGGTCTATGTATTATAATATATAGCCTAGCTGCGCCTAGCCTATGGGCCTATAATAAACTTGGATAAGAATTGCGAAGTTCAAGGTCAGTAGGCCAAAATGCTTTCCCAAAATGCAACATTCTCATCACTTTTGATGATTCTTTTCTCATTACTGAGACATTCACTGAGTACTAAAGTTGATCAGCCCAATCCACAACTAATGTATCAACATTGTACTATGTGCCTAGGTCTCTGGTCAAAAGTAGTGCACTTTCAAGGGAATAGGGTGGCATTTGGAAAGAAATGATCCAGTACCTTTATCCATTGAACTAACATTCTTCCAGAAGACAGAAGTAAACAAGTGAACATTTAAATCTCAGCTTTGCATTCATTTGTTCCAAACAGAATGTTGTAGCTTTGCTATATTGGAAAAGGCCCATGTAAAATGAAGAACTGTGTATGTTAACTTGTGCGCCTTTTCTAATAGTGTGCCGGCGTTTTATTTCAGGACTACGGACAGCTACTGTTAGCAAGTGCGGCAGAAATGCAGGGTATGCCGTGGCGAGTTCAGAACCACGGCAGTGGAGACTGGAGTGTCACTAACAACAAAAACGAAGACCACAAACTTATGTTTGCCTACTGTAAACATTGGCATTTCAAATCACGACATGAATCTGATTTTCAACAACTATCTGACCTACTACTGTTTGATACATATAGCTTGATTTTTTATGTTTGTTCTTTATTATATCAACTGATTGCTTCTGTATGGGGTGCTTTGGCTGAAAGACCAACACGTTTGATCTGGAGAAAAATAGACCATTTGCAAGTTTAATAGTCTTTAGTAAATATAATTGTATCTACTCCATAAGATAATCAGCTATGTGCATTGTGTTATAGAAATAGGCAGACTAAAGGTACAAAATTAGTGAAATTAAACGTATATTTAATAACATAGTAAAATGAATCAAAAATACTAAACTTCTGACTACTTTAATACACGTAAGTGAATTTATCACAATACTTTTGGTCCCCAAAATGGGGGGGGGGGGCGCGCTCTATGTACAAAATGTGCTGTAATTTCTAAACGGTTCACCAGATATGGATGAAAATACACTCAAATTAAAGCCGAGTCTGCACTTTAACCTCAGTCATTGTATAATTTCAAATACAAAGTTCTGGAGATACAGATCCAAAACAACAAAAAATGTGTCACTGTTGCAATATCTTTGTAGCTCACTTTATATGAAGAATATCTAAATGCATATTCTCATGAAACTGATTGAGATCAAACGGTTGGCATGCTGATGCTCCATGAATGTTTCAATGGTAAATCATGGTGAATTTGGCCAACCATTTATGATTGACAGTGATACATGTGAAGGGAGAGTGAGGAATAAATTTGTGCATAAAGTAGGTTAAAACCTGTTAGGGACAGACGTTCCGCTAGCGGAACACCTCACCAATATCCAATGGTATAGCGTGGCGCGAATTACAAATACCTCAAATGCAAAAACTTCAATTTTTCAAACATATGACTATTTTACACCAAGACAAGACTCTCCTTTATCTAACCACATTGTCCGATTTCAAAAAGGCTTTACAACGAAAGCAAAATATTAGATTATGTCAGGAGAGTACCCTCTCAAAAATAATCACACAGCCATTTTCAAAGCAAGCATATATGTCACAAAAACCAAAACCACAGCTAAATGCAGCACTAACCTTTGATGATCTTCATCAGATGACACTCCTAGGACATTATGTTATACAATACATGCATGTTTTGTTCAATCAAGTTCATATTTATATCAAAAACCAGCTTTTTACATTACCATGTGATGCTCAGAACTAGCATACCCACCGCAAACTTCCAGTGAATTTACTAAATTACTCACAATTAACGTTCACAAAATACATAATTATTTTAAGAATTATAGAGACAGAACTCCTTTATGCAATCGCAATGTCCGATTTTAAAATAGCTTTTCGGTGAAAGCACATTTTGCAATATTCTGAGTACATAGCCCGGCCATCACGGCTAGCTATTTTGACACCCACCAAGTTTGGCCCTCACCAAACTCAGATTTACTATAATAAAAATGGGATTACCTTTGCTGTTCTTCATCAGAATGCACTCCCAGGACTTCTACTTCAACAACAAATGTTGTTTTGGTTCGAAATAATCCATAGTTATATTGAAATAGCTCCGTTTTGTTCATGCGTTCAGGTAACTATCCGAAGGGTGACGCGCCGGCGCATTTCGTGACAAAAATGTTCAAAATATTCCATTACCGTACTTCGAAGCATGTCAAACGCTGTTTAAAATAAATGTTTATGCGATTTTTCTCGTAAAATAGCGATAATATTGCAACCGGGCGATAGTATTTATTCAAACACTGAAAGTAAAACATGGAGTCGTCTCGTGCACGCGCGCTCCAGTGTCATTGTTCTCAGAAGGACTACTCACAAAAACCCCTGCTGTTTTTCGCCCAGAGACTGGAGAGCTCTCATTCCACTTTCTGGCGCCTCCTAAGAGCCAATGAAAGCCTTAGAAAATGTGACGTTACAGCAGAGATGCTGTATTTTTGATAGAGATGCCCTAGAAGGAGAACAAATTGTCAGACAGGGCACTTCCTGTTTAGAATCTTCTCAGGCTTTGGCCTGCCATATGAGTTCTGTTATACTCACAGACACCATTCAAACAGTTTTAGAAACTTTAGGGTGTTTTCTATCCAAATCTAATAATTATATGCATATTCTAGTTTCTGGGCAGGAGTAGTAACCAGATTAAATCGGGTACGTTTTTTATCCGGACATGAAAATACTGCCCCCTATCCCTAACAGGTGGAGAAACGCGGTCCTCGGCCTTGATCCAGTCATCGTCCCATTTCTTGCCACTGTAAGACAAGAAAGAAAACATAAGGAATGTCATGTTTTTAAGCAGAAATAGAAAATAAATCATTCAATATGTAATCGTGAGCAAGGGTTGCACCTATTCCTTTCAAAGGGTTTTATGATTTTTGGTTAAACCTAATCGGATGTTTGTCAAGTGCCTCCTTCTCCTCTCAAATATAATATTTCAACTACATAAAGTACCCAAAAGTATTCATACCCCTTGGATTTCGCCACATTTTATTGTGTTACAATGTTGGATTGAAATTGATTTAATTTATATATTTTTTGGGAACAAGCAACTCAAAATGGTGTACTCTAATGTCAAAGTGGAAGAAAATGTAGATTTTTTTATAAAGGCATGCCTAAATTAGTTCACAAGTTAAATTTGGCTTAAATCACATAATATGTTATATGGACTCAATAGGGGTTAACATTATTTTTGAATAACTACCCATACCTCTGTACCCCATACATAGAACATCTGTAAGGTCCCTCAGTCAGGTATTGAATTTCAAGCAACAAATACCAGGGAGCTTTTCGAAAGCCTCATAAAGGGCAGTGATTGGTAGATGGGTCACAATAACAAATCAGACATTGCATATCTCTTTAAGCATGAAGTTAATAATTATGCTGTGGATTATGTATTAAACCACCCAGACACGTCAAAGATAGTCGTCCTTCTGAACTGAGCTGCAGGACATGAATGCAACTGCTCAGGGGTGTTACCATGAGGCCATTGGTGATTTTACAGTTACAGGCTGTCATGGTAGAAAAACTAGTAACGCCACAATAATGACTTAAACTACAGTGAAAAGAATACAAATATACAGAAGAGAAAAAAAAATCGAATCATGCATCTTGTATGCAACAAGGCACTGGAGTTAATACTGAAAAAAACTGCAAAGGAATATACTTTCTGGCCTAAATGCAAAGCACTGGGAGAGGAATCCACCTTTCAGAAGTACAATAACCTACAACACAATGACAAATCTACACTGGAGTTGCTTACCAAGAAGACAGTGAATGTTCCTGAGTTGCCAAGTTCAAGTTTGGACTTAAATCTGATTGGAAATCTATTGCAAGACTTTTAAATTGTTGTCTAGACATGATCCCCAACATATTGACAGAGCTTGAAGAATTATAAAAAGAATAATGGGCTAATTTTGCACAATCCTGGTGTGTTAAGCTCTAAAAGACTTACAGCTGTAATCACTGTCAAAAGGCGTTTCCAAGGGGTCTGACTACTTTTGCAAGGCACTGTAACATCCAATACCAAGGTACAGCCAAAACCATATGTATTTGAGGAGTGACGCTAAAATGTGAAATTTGGATCGATACTCCAGAATTTAGTATTTTAAATAAAAGGTTTCATTTACTATAACTTTAATACACTTTAAGTGAATTTGTCCAAATACTTATGGCTTATTCAAATTGGGGGGGACTATATACATAAAGTCATTTTATTTCTAAATTGTGAAAAGGTGACCTGTACTATCGCCTCATATGAAACATTTGATTTCAAATCCAAAATGCCGGAGTTTAGAGTCAAATTGTACATTTTAGCGTCACTGTCCAAATACATATGGTGTTGAGTGTACAGTATATCCTCAATACATATGGTGTTGAGTGTACAGTATATCATCAATTCATTCTAGATTAGATGAAGTAAACATACCATGCAGAGCATGGCTTCCACCTCACTTTCTGCTCCTGACCCTTTATTATGCAACAAATACAAATGTCTGTTTTATTTTAAAGCTGCACTATGCAGAAATCGCACCGCAATGTCATGGTAGCTAATATCAGCTGTTTGAAGCTGTTGTACAAAACCAAAGTAAGACTCAATAACAAAACTTAAGAACGGTAAGCATAGAAATAAGGCACACTATAGAACAGATCTACTGCTTCTTAGACTTGCTTTCAAGTAGAATGATGATCTGTAACTAACATTTCTATGTGAATTTGGTCGGGCCACCCAGAAAGTTACATATTGCCACTTTAACTACAAGGTCTATGCACTGCAAGTTAACTACAATTGTTGTTGCACTAGGATTAGCCTGTAAATACAGTCACAGGAATTTCAATGTTCTGCAGATTTCCCTCCTTTGAAGTTCTATTGGCAAGAATCTTGAGAATAGGGAAAATCGTTTGCCCCGGATGCACTGGACACTCAAACAAATGCATGTATATATTTAATCACCACCCACCAGAACATGAATAAAGTTAGCAGGACAGTCAATTGCATTATTCATTTTCCATCTATGCCTAGCCTTAGACTACACTCTTAGAAATTGTTATTTGGCTGTCACCATAGGAGAACCCTTTTTGGTTCCGGGTAGAACCCTTTTGGTTCCATGTAAAACCCAATAGAGTTCTACCTGGACCGAAAAGGGTTCTCCTTTAGGGATAGCCGAAGAACCCTTTTGGAACCCTTCTTTCTAAGAGTGTACAGTATGCCTGCCTCCTGAAAATTAGGAGACCATCAATCACTGGAATTGTTTTATACATTTATTAAAAGCATAATTGAAGTTATTGACATCATTAACATTTATGAATAAACAATATAATTTACATTCTAATTTACCTTTTTGCATGTAGTCATATTTCCTCTTCCTTGGTCGGGGTTGGATGGGGTTGACTGTGTCATGCTCAGCGAGTTGGAGGGTTTTTTGAGGGTGACAGGACTTTCTCTCCGTCTTCTTTGGTTTGGTGTGGGTGTAGCTGGTCTCCTGGGCGGTGGGGGATATCGGGGGTTCAACCTGGTTGAGGATGAGGGTGTAGCTGGCATCCTGGGTGGTGGGGGATATCGGGGGTTCAACCTGGTTGAGGATGAGGGTGTAGCTGGTCTCCTGGGCGGTGGGGGATATCGGGGGTTCAACCTGGTTGAGGATGAGGGTGTAGCTGGTCTCCTGGGCGGTGGGGGATATCGGGGGTTCAACCTGGTTGAGGATGAGGGTGTAGCTGGTCTCCTGGGCGGTGGGGGATATCGGGGATTCAACCTGGTTGAGGATGAGGGTGTAGCTGGTCTCCTGGGCGGTGGGGGATATCGGGGATTCAACCTGGTTGAGGATGAGGGTGTAGCTGGTCTCCTGGGCGGTGGGGGATATCGGGGATTCAACCTGGTTGAGGATGAGGGTGTAGCTGGTCTCCTGGGCGGTGGGGGATATCGGGGGTTCAACCTGGTTGAGGATGAGGGTGTAGCTGGTCTCCTGGGCGGTGAGGGATATCGGGGGTTCAACCTGGTTGAGGATGAGGGTGTAGCTGGTCTCCTGGGCGGTGGGGGATATCGGGGGTTCAACCTGGTTGAGGATGAGGGTGTAGCTGGTCTCCTGGGCGGTGGGGGATATCGGGGGTTCAACCTGGTTGAGGATGAGGGTGTAGCTGGTCTCCTGGGCGGTGGGGGATATCGGGGGTTCAACCTGGTTGAGGATGAGGGTGTAGCTGGTCTCCTGGGGGGAAACTGTATCAGACAGTTCTTGGGCAGCAACAGGAGGAGGGTTTGAGGGTTGTATTGTGGGGGTATGGGTGTTGATTGCCACTGCGAAATAGAACATATTAAGGAAATGGGACAGACAAGTGGGCAACAGTTTCCAATTGGCAGAGGTGAGCATGTATATTTAAGCAAAAAGGCCCGAGGGGGTGTGGTATATGGGCAATATACCACGGCTAAGGGCTGTTCTTACGCATGACGCAATGCGGAGTGCCTGGATGCAGCCCTTAGCCGTGGTATATTGGCCATATACCACAAACCCGAGGTGCCTTATTGCTATTATAAACTGGCTACCAATGTAATTAGAGCAGTAAAAATAAATGTTGTCATACGGTCTGATATACCAAGGCATTCAGACAATCAGCATTCAGGGCTGGAACCACCCAGTTTATAAATAAACTTCTACACAGGATATGTGTAAAGAATGTGTTGAAATGTTGCTCTCCTGAACTAACTCCTCTACTTTAATAATAACAATAATTATACATGAAACATACATAGCTTTACAATTGTAGAAACTAACAATCAATAATCTAACTAAACAACAGCAGACTAAACAAAAGGAAGAAAAACATTCAACAAAATACTTTGGCGCAAACATGCATTTTTTGTCCTGATCTTGTCCACATTCTGATTGTACCCACATTTTTAGAAATGCGTCTACACATGGTCTTATCAGTCCACTGTGTCCGCATTGTGAACAGATTTACTGGTCCCGCCTTGTATGCTAATTCTTTGACAGATATTCTTTCAAAATAATACTTATTTATTTTAAGACACATATATATATTCCATGATTTTAGAAGGCAGGATGATTTAAATGGTTTTACTGTCAACTCCAGACGTGGTCAGGAATATCTGATCAAAATGCTTCTTTTAATCGTCTACACCTGTCTGAAAATGTGGGAACAATCAGACTGTGGACAAGATCAGGACATATAATGCATGTTAGAACCAGGTATAAACGGGGCTAAATAGAGGTAAGAAGGGCCCAAGGAAAGGGTGTGATGTGTGAGTGAGATAGCAGGTGAGTGAGCAGGTGTTGCGCATATGTGTGAAACAGAAAAGGTGTGTGTGGGAATGGTAGGCCATGGTGAAGAGGTGGGTTTTTAGGCAGGACTGAAAGATGGACTTAGAGTGACGGATGGCTGGAGGAAGGGAGTTCCAGAGCCTAGGAGCAACCCTGGAGAAGGCCCTGTCACTGAAACTCAGGAGCTTGGACCTGGGGATTTTTTATTTTACCTTTATTTAACTAGGCAAGTCAGTTAATAACAAATTCTTATTTACAATGACGGCCTAGGAACAGTGGGTTAACTGCCTTGTTCAGGGGCAGAACGACAGTTTTGTACCTTGTCAGCTCTAACCACTAGGCTACGCTGCCGCCCCAATGACAAGTTGGCCAACTGTGGTTGAGCGGAAAGAGCATGAGGGCTGGTAGGAGAGAAGAAGGTCAGAGAGGTAAGGGGTAGCAAGGTGGGGGAGAGCTTTTTTAGGTCAGGAGGATCTTGTAATTCATGCGGTGGGAGACAGGGAGCCAGTGGAGTTCACAGAGGATGGGGGTGATTGATATGCTGCCAGGATGATTTAGTGGGTCAGAAGATGGGCTGCTGAGTTTTGAACCATTTGGAGCTTATCGAGGGTGTCTGTGTTAGTGCCAGGGAGTAGTGAGTTGCAATAGTCTATTCAGGAGAAGAAGAAAGCATGGATGAGAGTTTCGGCCCGCAGGACAGGAGAGAGAGAGGCTGACTTTGGCGAATTTGCCTAAGTGGAATAATTCGTTTTTTACAGTCTGACGGATGTGGTGGTTGAGGGATAGAGTCTTAAGGTAGACAAACATACATATTTCTGTCCAAATACCTTTCACAATTGCCTCATACAACCTTTGGATTGCTGCCATTGAGGTCTGATTCACCATACCGCTGTGAGGACACAGTGCAGTCGACGGCAAAATGTTATCCTTCTTCCTCTTGCAGAGGAGTAGCAGGGGGTGCACTCCTACCTTGTGGAACCCATGTACCTGGAATCATTAATGACAAAATAACTTCCAGAAACACAACAAATATCAGTCAAATAATGACATTTAGATTTACACTCTTAAATGACACAATGAGACAGCAACAAATAAGTGCATAGGGCCTATCATATCCCTAAGCTAGAAATGCAGAAATCTTTTTAGAGGAAAACATAAAGCTTACCAGCTTGTTTGCTGCATTAACCAAGGTAGCATATCTTCCATGTTTCATTGTCTTATTTGCCCATTCATCTGTAGCCTTCCTTTTTTGGGCCTCTAACTTGACCTTTAGCTGGATTGTTGCACCACAGAACTTGCACTTCTTTGATGCTACTCCTATTGATGTGTTACAACTAGGACACAGTTTACGGCTGGAGCCATTCTGCATGAAAGGTGGATACAAAAGTGTCAGAAAGAATAGTCCTATACACAACTTTGACTGATGGAATGCACCAGGGAGGTCCACTCTGGCAATGGGCTTGAATTGACAAGGAGAACTAGAGACTGAGATAAAAACTATACTAACAATAGCAATTAATAAAGAGAGTTTGGCCAACTAAGCAGCTAATGTTGAGCTCACATTAAACATCAAGCCCTGACCCTTCTCAAACCCACTAAAGAAGTGCTGTGTGTGTGTTTGAAGGTGACATGGGTTTCAATGACTCAGATCTGATAATGGACCTTGTCTAGTAATAAAACTAAGCCTGAGGCTTTAACATGCCACACTGTAACGTGTCATACTAACTGTTGACTACTATTGTAACCTAGATGTAGGCTACCTGCCATAGCCTCAGGTGCACAGT
The DNA here is from genome assembly GCF_901001165.1 of Salmo trutta. Lineage (NCBI taxonomy): Eukaryota > Metazoa > Chordata > Actinopteri > Salmoniformes > Salmonidae > Salmo > Salmo trutta. Next base: position 64,186,318 of record NC_042957.1, on the reverse strand, counting down.
GCAATGAGTGTCATTAGTTGGCAGATGAAACAATACCTGGGCCAGTGGGATTTGGTTACTTATTTTACGATACAATTTTTTAAATAATCTCCTCCAGTTGGTTTGCATTTTAAAACTACAACCTGGTTTGTTTTTGAAAACACAAGAAATGGGGAGAAAGCTGAATTAAAAGAGAAAAAGTCTCCACTTACTTAAAATGCAGCCAGAGGATGGATCAAGAGATCTGTATCAAGAGGATGGATAGAAAGAAGAGAGAGATAGAGAGACTAAAGGTGTCAGCCGTGGGTCTGAGTGGTCTGAAGAGAAGGGTGGTAGGTGTGGGTCTGAGTGGTCTGAAGAGAAGGGTGCTAGGTGTGGGTCTGAGTGGTCTGAAGAGAAGGGTGGTAGGTGTGGGTCTGAGTGGTCTGAAGAGAAGGGTGGTAGGTGTGGGTCTGAGTGGTCTGAAGAGAAGGGTGCTAGGTGTGGGTCTGAGTGGTCTGAAGAGAAGGGTGGTAGGTGTGGGTCTGAGTGGTCTGAAGAGAAGGGTGGTAGGTGTGGGTCTGAGTGGTCTGAAGAGAAGGGTGCTAGGTGTGGGTCTGAGTGGTCTGAAGAGAAGGGTGGTAGGTGTGAAGAGTCTTTATTTGGAGCTGCAAAGTAAAGAGAATAACAAGTTTAGAATTGTATTTCACAGCTGTATATGTAGGATACTTATTTTAATTTAAAAAATTAACTGTGGATTTAAATGTACTTAATTTGTAAGTGGATTACATCACAAAAACTACAGGTGGTGTACAAAAATGTAAAGAATGTGAATGATGGATAACAAGATGACCATTGGATAGATACACATGCACTGTGGATGGGAGCATTGCTGTCTGGTGGTCCCAATTCATCCATTGGTTGGAATTGTTTTCTCCACAAGATCTAAAACTGTCTTTAGAAAGGCTTTGCAAAGACAAGTTGAACTAGCTCTATTAGACAGGGGTGTCAAACTCATTCCACAGAGGGCCAAGTGTCTGCTGCTTTTTGGTTTTTAATTTCAATGAACACCTGGACAACCTAACCAGGTGAGGGGAGTTCCTTAGTAATTTGCGACCTTCATTTATCAATCAAGGGTGGAGCAAAAACCTGCAAACACTCGGACCTCCCATGGTAGGAGTTTGACTCATGTGGATTAAAGTAATTAACCACTCAAACTAGTTTAATCAGGTGTGTAGATGTTGCCCAGAACAAAACCCTGCACCCACCATGAAACACCAGACCGTAGCCTAGCTAAAGCTAGCTAGCTAGCTGAAACTGTTGAGTAGGCCTATAGCTAAGATTTTGATTGAAAACTTTGACAGATCAGTGAAAATGCATAGTGATTTGAGAAATGTCGTAAAAAGCAATAAATCAATCTCCATAACATTATATACTAACGATTACAACCACATGGTTTATTTGCATACTTCACTTACCGGGAAAGAGAATGATCGCATGGGAGGATCGGGTACGTTCCAAGTTGCCTTTTTTGTTGAAGTCCTGATGCGCATTTGTGTTGTAGGTCAAATTACACAGAATCTGCACAGAATAAGAATATACATTCAAACTGCCTGGAAAAGCGTTTCTTAGATTAATTTAATTTGATATTCTTATATAAATTGAACAACACAGAAAGTAACCTCCCCTGCAGCCGATTGTGTTGACGAGCTGGAACGCGCTCCGCATTACATTGGGTTGAAGTTGCATATGTACAGTACTGATCTTGGGTCAGTTTTCTGTTATTTTCTCGTACGATTTGGGGAGAGAAAGCAACATCACCCGCAAGGGTTTTGATCGGCCAACATGTTTTCTGACTGCAATGAGCGCAACACCCAAAAATATTAAGTGAAATCAAGCATAGAAAACTGTATTTGCCATTGATAATGTATTTAAATGTTCCCTGGCAACGATCCCAAAGAGTGCCATTACTCGGAGTAATCTCAACGGTTTCAAAATGCCTACCTGTTGAATATCATCTTGTCTGCAGCAAATAAATGTATCGGAAGAGTGGAGTGGATGATTAAATACATTTCTTTCAATTGAAAAAAATATATATAATAATCACCCATAAAATAAATCTGAAGACAGATGTAGGCTATGTAGGCTGCTATTACACATACTAATGCCTCGTTCAGGTACTATCGAAGTTCTCGGGAATTCCTAGTTCCGACTGGGAAGTTTCACTTGAATGACCCTCCAAATAGGAATTACTAGTGGGAAATTAGAAATGTGTGTGGCCAATCTTATTGGTTTAAGAATTGTTCAGACTTCAAAAGCACTTGAACACAATCATGTCGGAGTTAAAACTACCCATTTTCCCGTTTCCCGCGAGAATGTGAAGCCAGCATAATAATGCATTCAAGTGCCAGTCGGTACTAGGAAACTGACATTTCTGACTTGCTAACTGGTTGAACGCGTTACAGTAGCCTAAGTATATAACATGAGTGACATGAACGTAATAATCATAATAGAATGGCTTTGGAAGTGCCATAAGTGTAAGCCAACATAATTCATTACATTCACCTGTTTAACATGTAATACATGCATTATGAAGAAAATTGTGTGATTTAGGCTCCACGAATTATGAAATGGGTTATTAATTAAGAAAATCGTGTACTGTTGCCTACATGACAAAAAGGCCTTCTGATTACAAGTGCACCCGTATCCAAAGTATTAAGCGAAATCAAGCACAGAAAACAGCATTGACATAAATAATAAAATTTTCCCACGAATTAAGTTGCACGTAAATGTGCGTCTTTTCTCAAGAATTCTGTTCCGAAAGTCTAAAACAGTGCATATAGGCATACAACGACACGTTTTAAAACAGGGTTAAACAAAGACAACATTTATGTATATTCATAACGTTGAATTAGCCATTAAGAACAGCAAAAATGAAATTTGTGTCTTATCGCACGAAATAAGAAACACATAAATTCGTGTCTTTTCTCACGAATTAAGCCACAAAAACGCACGAAATTTGCTGAAATGCAACATGTGCATATATGCACGAATTGATCGTCAGACTGTTGCTACAAGAGACGTATTGGGACAATGATTGTGTATTGAAAGTAAAACAAATAGAGGGATTTTATTTTTGTTAATAATGGTAGAGGGAATTCTAGTGGGGTTGCTATTTTATTGAGGAAGGATGTGGTGGACAAAGTGGTACATGATGATAATAATGGGAGGATTTTAGATTGAATATATGGTTGATTTTTAGAATTATAAATGTTTATGCGCGAAATAACGAAATAGAGGGTAAGGTTTTATTTATTGAAGTGGGACGATGGAGTGTGGGAAATTGTATTGTGGTGGGGGATTTTAATGTGAAAATGGACAGATTAGATATGACAAGGGGAGCTATTTTTAGAAATGATGCATCTAGAGGGGTTTAAAAGAAGATGATTTTCAAAAAAAAAAAACGTATTGACATATGGAGAGATGACAATCCCGATAAACAGGAATTTTCGAGAAGGCAGGTGGTTTTAGGGGATTTAAAACAAACAAGAATAGATTTGGTTTTAGTTAAAGAAGGTTTAAGGGATTTTATGGAAGATATGAAGTATGTTTTTAGAACTTTTAGTGATCATGCATGTTTAATTTTCTCAGTGGGTTTAGACAAGGAAAGAACAGGGGGTGGTACGTGGTGTATGAATGCGGGTTATTTGGGGGATGAGGATTATTGTAAACAACTTAAATCTTTGATAACATGTGAAATGTTGCAGAAAGGGAATGATGTGTTTATGGTGGGACAAGGTTAAAGAAAAAAAATACGTTTTTAGTATAAAATATGCAAGGAAAAAGAGGCAGGATGAAAAGAAAAAACGAGTTGAGAGCTAAATTGGATGAAGAAATGGGCAAGTGTGACAGTGAACCTAATTATAATATAGAAAAAATTTTAGAGTTGAAAGCAAAATTGAGTAAATATGACATGGATAAGTGTAAGGGGGCTATTATAAGAAGCAAAGCAAAGTGTTTTTTGGAGGGGGAGAAATGCACTTCCTTTTTTCTTGGATTAGAGAAGAGTACTCAAAGAAGAACATATCTTGGACAGATTGAAAATGTAAAGGGTGAAGTAGTAGATGATTATGTAGAGATTTTAGAGACAGTGCAGAATTTTTACAAGGACTTGTTTAAGAAAGGGGAGGTGGATGAGGGGTGTGTACAAGAGATTTTAGGTAGTGTGGAGGTGAAAATGAATGTGTGATGGGAAGATGACAGTAAATGAAGTTACGGATGCGATAAAGGGTTTACAGGTGAATAAGAGCCCTGGAGTAGATGGTATCATTGCAGAGTTTTATAAAATTTATGAAAGAAAATCTTTTAGCACCTATTTTATTGGAGGTTTATCACTATATGGAGGAGAATGATTGTGTATCAGAATCAATGGTGACAGGAATGCTAACTATTTTATATAAAACAAAGGGAGTAAGGTGAAATTGGAAAATTATAGGCCTATTAGTTTATTAAATGTGGATTACAAGATTTTAGCCCAAAATCTTAGCGAATAGGATGAAGAGAGTTTTACATGATATTATTGCACCAACACAGAATTATAGTGTTCCTGGGAGAGATATAGCTGACACAATTAATACAATTAGAGACGTGATACACAAAATGAATGGGGATAAGATGGGGGGTATTGTTTTAAGCATAGATTTAAATAAGGCTTTTGATAGGAAAGAACATGATTTTGTGTTTAGGAAAGATTTGGCTTTGGTAATAAAATAATAGGGTGGAATAAATTATTATATAGAAATGCAAAATCGAGCCTAATGGGAAACTTGTGTTTAAATATTAATTGGTCTTAGTGGTTGATTTGGGTTGTATTTATATTTGTTTTTCCTTTTATTTCTCTATTGTAAGAGGATGAATTGTTCATCCCTATTTATTATCGATTTCTTGTTGTAACTTATCTTTTATTATCAAAAAAGACAACAACAAAAAAAGGTTCCCGATCTCGGAAACTAAGCAGGGTCGGGCCTGGTTAGTACTTGGATGGGAGACCGCCTGGGAATACCAGGTGCTGTAAGCTTTTTGCTCCAGTAGAGGGTTCTCTTGTGTCATGCATGGAGCAACTGCCTTTTATTTATGGCCCTAATAATATTGTGTCTTTTTATTGGACTAAATGCAGTTTGTTAGTGCTTCCCTGCCCTGATCAAATCAAATCAAATATTGGACAGTGCGTTTCCCTCAAAATGTAGGCAGTACATTCAGCATTTATTTTTAGTCTAGGAGACTGTCAATGTCTGTAGTCCATTAGGGTCCAGTAAAATCCCTTCAATGTTCGGGCCTGGTTAGTACGTGTATGGAAGACTGCCTGGGAATAGCAGGTGCTGTAAGCTTTCTGTCCAATGAAATGCACTGCAAGCAAATAGTGTAGACAATAGCAGCAGGAAATAAATTATCAAGTTTTCCCATTCTATATTGTTTTATTTTCAATACAAATGGACTGAAATTAAAGCGCTCTCATATGCTTCTGAAATAGGCCACATGATAGAACTTGAGATGAAATTCAGTTCATGCAAGATGAGATTACTGTTTCACCACCGTTCCTGCCAATGTGAGTGGCCTTATTGTTGATAGTGGATGAGAATAGACAAACACCAATACCTCAATCAAATCCAAACAATAGGCTATGTCTATAATGTCAAGCTGATCAATAATATATTCTCCCTATCCCAGTCTGCTGTCCCCACATGTTTCAAGATGGCCACTATTGTTCCTGTGCCCAAGAAGGCAAAGGTAACTGAACTAAATGACTATCGCCCCGTAGCACTCACTTCTGTCATCATGAAGTGCTTTGAGAGACAAATCAAGAATCGTATCACCTCCACCTTACCTGTAACCCTAGACCCACTTCAATTTGCTTACCGTCCCAATAGGTCCACAGATGATGCAATCGCCATCACACTGCCCTATCCCATCCGGACAAGAGGAATACCTATGTAAGAATGCTGTTCATTGACTATAGTGCAGTATTCAACACCATAATACCCTCCAAGCTCATCATTAAGCTTGAGGCCCTGGGTCTCAACCCCACCCTGTACAATTGGGTCCTGGACTTACTGACGGACCACCCCCAGGTGGTGAAGGTAGGAAACAACATCTCCACTTTGTTGATCCTCAACACTGGGGTCCCACAAGGGTGCGTGCTCAGCCCCCTCTGGTACTCCCTGTTCACCCATGACTGTGTGGCCATGCACTCCAACTCATTCATCAAGTTTGCAGACGACAACAGTAGTAGGCTTGATTACCAACAACGACGAGACAGCCTACAGGGAGGAGGTGAGGTGTCAGGAAAACAACCTCTCACTCAATGTCAACAAAACAAAGGAGATGATTGTGGACTTCAGGAAACAGCAGAGGGAGCACCCCCTATCCACATCGACGGGACAGCAGTGGAGAGGGTGGAAAGTTTTAAGTTCCTTTGCGTACACATCACAGATAAACTTAAATGGTCCACCCACACAGACAGTGTGGTGAAGAAGGCCCAACAGTGCCCCTTCAACCTCAGGAGGCTTAAGAAATGTGTCTTGTCACCTAAAACCCTCAAACTTTTACAGATGCACAATTGAGAGCATCCTGTCGGGCTGTATCACCACCTGGTATGGCAACAGCACCGCCCACAACCTCAGGGCTCTTCACAGGGTGGTGCTGTCTGCACAACGCATTCCCAGGGGTAAACTACCTGCCCTCCAGGACACCTACAGCACCCAATGTCACAGGAAGGCCAAAAAGATCATCAAGGACAACAACCACCCGAGCCACTGCCTGTTCACACCGCTGCCATCCAGAAGGCAAGATCAGTACAGGTGCATCAAAGCTGGGACCGACAGACTGAAAAACAGCTTCTATCTCAAGGCCATCAGACTGTTAAACAGCCATCACTAACACAGAGAGGCTGCTGCCTACATACAGACTTGAAATCATTGGCCACTTTAATAAATGGATCGCTAGTCACTTTAATAATTCCACTTTAATAATGTTTACATATCTTGCATTACTCATCTCATATGTATATACTGTATTTTATACCATCTATTGCATCTTGCCTATGCTGCTCTGTCATTGCCCATCCATATATTTATATGTACATATTCTCATTCATTCCTTTACACTTGTGTGTAAGGTAGTTGTGGAATTGTTAGATATTACTGCACTGTTGGAACTAGAAGCACAAACATTTCGCTACACTCGCAATAACATCTGCTAACCATGTGTATGTGACCAATAAAATGGGATCTCTAAAGATAATTAGAATAGGTAAGCCTACTGTAATGTTATAGGGTTGGCACACAGTGCAGAATTCATTAGAAATTGAATCATGAAATCACAAAAACATGTTCTTTACATTTTCCACAGTGGTGTAAATCTTGAGGACAGGACAACCTCTGGTTGTTGTTGAGTTCCACCTGGCATACGTTCTCTGCTGAGGTCACAGAGCTGAGGAATGCAGTGTGGAGTCTATATAATGAACTGAGACATACAGCTATGCATTTGGGACAGAGAGGCATGGGGACGTGCATAACATTCTGACTCCCACACCTCAGTCCAGCTAGCCAAAATATTTTAATGGAGTTCTGGCTCCAAGCTGGAACCTAATAAGACATTTCACATGTATATAGGAGTGCCATTGACAGGCTATAGCCTAGCCTACATTTCAGTCTCCACTTTGTGTTGCATTGAAGTTGTTACAGGCCTGAAGAGAACATAGGTCGCTTTACCATTACAATCTTTTATCAGAAATCAATTTCATACGGTCTCAATTGCAGGTTGATTTGAAAGCCAACACAAAGTTCTCTGTGTCCACAGAGTCCAGAGTGCAGCGTCCAGAGCCTTTGCAAGACAGTCTCTTTATGGCCGAGATTAGCATGTAATCCCCTTTTGTGGAAGGTTAGTGGATTTGGGGGTTGGGAGTAGGGCAGGAAACTAGCTGTTATGTAAAAGCTATTAGCGGTCTGGAAGACAAAGCCCTATTATTGGCCTGAGAGGCGATCCCCAAGGACATTTGGGGACTGAGGTGCTCGTTCAGAATTAGGGGGTGGGGGGGGGGGGGGGGCGAGATTTGTCCCTTGATCAGAAATACTAATTTGTTCTATAATACATGTAAAGTAGGATATCTAATACACTGTATGACACAGAAGTTGTCATACTGGCTGTATTTCTGCCTGCTTGAACAGCGAATAGCCCAGATACACAAGAAAACATTAAAATGACCCCGGGAATCGATAGAACATCGCTCAGAGATGCACAAATACGATATAACATCAAAAATGGGTTTCTTTAAGAGGAGGCCATTTTAAGAGTACTGTAGGTCTACATGTGTGACGGTTGTCTACTTTGTACCCTTTAGGATGAATTCTCTCACCATTTTCTCACTATAGTTTGTCAGTTCACATGAATATTGAGAGAGATTAACATGCCCTATTTAATACTACAGACATTAAAACAGGGAAGGAGGGCTGGCTGAGACAGCCCTCCAAGTAACTATACAGGGACACGATGGTATCATTCTATGAAGCCTATTTTATCTAGCCAATATATCCCACGTTTGCTTGGGCATGTTCTCCATGAGGCTCTTGTATGGGAAAGAATCATAACACCTCTTGCACAATTATTTTTTAATGGTTCACTGTAAGCATGTGTTAGTCATCATGGAGAACACTTGTAATGCTGATCTATGACATCTTACTATAAGCTGCATCTATATATTAATTACAGTTGTATATTACTATGAAATTGCCATTTGTAATAGGTCTCATTTTCATTATATCAAGTATAGAATTAATAAATAGTTCAGCCAAATAATATCATTTCAAGTTCTAATTTGATGTAAAACACAAAATGGAAGTCAAGTTTGAGTCTCGGTCCAGGATAAGTAACGTCACAATGGACCCTGGTCGTAGAGGGAGAAAGGGAGACATGAAGTTCCCCATTGTTGATGTACAGCTGCATTTTGAGCCCAGAGACTGTTATGGGGTTTATTCAAAACAGAACAGTCATGGAGGTAATGTGAAACTACACAACAGAGAACATAGACCAGGGGATCAGTTAGCTTACATGTAAGCCATCTTCCACTGTTCTGAATAAGCTCCTGAAACAAAGAAGTAGGCTATAAGAGGAAATTCCTCATCTGACCGTTTGGCTACTGATCATCTAATCCAGATTGTATATTCATCTAATACACACAACTCTAGTCCTTGAAGGCTGCAGTCCTGCTGCTTTTATGTATCATCTCCTTGTCAAATTATAATTTATTTTTATTCCTTATGTCTGCCCTGAGACGCCAAGTATTTTGAAAGGAGCAAAAAGGAAGTCAATATTGACAGGCTTTGTTTCTACTTTTCAGTCCATCACAAGTAAGAGACAGTAAACCCATCCGGAAAACCAGACACTGAGAAGCATTGGACTTGAGATGGAAAAGACGATGTATTGATCTGACCTCTTGTTTTTTTCTGAAGTGTCTCAGTGTCTGTTTGTCCGACTCCACTGCTCCTACCCTCATTTGTTGTGGTCTAAAGGCAGGATATTGCTGAGCACAGTACCACCAGTCTACCATTCTTAGGGCTTTGAGATTAAGCACCTTTTGTTGAGGGATCCACAAATTAAAAGACAACAACTCGCTGCAACCTTAATCATATATCTTCTTTTTTCTGTTGTGTTAACACTTCCGCTTACAAAACGTAAGTTTCACATATTCAATTAAGAAGCACCTTAACATACTTTGAACCTCAGTGTCAGTCAAACTCAAAACCACTGAAGTCCTCTGAATCAGCATTCGCTACAGCAACAATCACATTATAGATTTGGAATACAGTGACAAATATTAGCATTGGGAAATAAATACCATCTCATCGTCTAAATAATTGGCAAATAAATACTTTTTTTTTTAAAGTGTCAATGGAAAGTGCAAAGCCGCGATGTGTCCTGTTGGCATAGGTAGCTATAGGGACACACATTAAACAAACAGAAACAGTGAGAACAGACTGGGCCTTTTCCAGTGTTCACCTATGGTTCTCTAGTATTACAGGCCAATCTATCTATCTATAAATCAATGTTGACTACTATAGGCCTAACCTCCATAAATACACTACATGACCAAAAGTACACGGACACCTGCTCGTCGAACATCTCATTCCAAAATCATGGGCATTATATGGAGTTGATCCCCCCCTTTGCTGCTATAAGCCTTCACTCTTCTGTAAAGGCCTTCCACTAGATGTTAGAACATTGCTGTGGGGACTTGTTTCTCTTCAGCCACAAGAGCATTAGTGAGGTCAGGCACTGATGTTGGGCCTGGCTGTCAGTCGGCGTTCCAATTCATCCCAAAGGCGTTCGATGGGGTTGAGTTCAGGGCTCGGTGCAGGCCAGTCAAGTTCTTCCACACTAATCTCGACAAACCCTTTCTGTATGAACCTCACTTTGTGCACTGGGGCATTGTCATGCAGAAACAGTAAAGGGCCTTCCCCAATCTGTTGCCACAAAATTGGAAGCACAGAATCGTCTAAAATGTAATTGTATGCTGTAGCGTTAAGATGTCCCTTCACTGAAACTGAAGGGTCGAGCCCGAACCTTGAAAAACAGCGTTCTCCTGGCATCCGCCAAACCCAGATTCATCTGTCGGACTGCCAGATGGTGAAGCGTGATTCATCACGCCAGAGAACGCGTTTCCACTGCTCCAGAGTCCAATGGCGGCGAGGTTTACACCACTCCAGCCAACGATTGGCAATCTTACGCTCCCGCCATGGAAATCTTACACTCGGTCATGGAAATTTCATGAAGCTCCCGACGAACAGTTCTTGTGCTGACGTTGCTTCCAGAGGCAGTTTGGAACTCGGTAGTGAGCATTCGGCGTTGCCGTTCTGTGAGCTTGTGTGGCCTACCACTTTGCGGCAGGACCGTTGTTGCTCCTAGATATTTTCACTTCACAATAACAGCACTTACAGTTGACCTGGGCAGCTCTGCCAGGGCAGAAATTTGACAAACTGACCTGTTGGAAACGTGGCATCCTATGACAGTGCCACGTTGAAAGTCACGCAGCTCTTCAGTAAGGCCATTCTACTGCCAATGTGTGTCTATGGAGATTGCATGGCTGTGTGCTCAATTTTATACATCTGTCAGCAACAGGTGTGGCTGAAATAACCAAATCCACTAATTTGAAGAGGTATCCACATACTTTTGTGTGTGTGGAGATATATATAGTGCATAAGTACTTATTGAGTCTATAAAGTACTCCATCTAGTCCAGTACTCTTTAGTTGGCATAATAAAAAGGTACACAAATGTAGTTAAATCTATAATCTGGCAATATGTACAGTGTGCACAAAAGGTATGGCTCCCCCGACAGACTTAACACTAAGCGGATTGAACACAGACTGCTAGATAGTCTAAGCAAGTTCATGATCTGTACAATGTTGGTTCTGTACGTGGTATCAGCGTACAAACAAACACTTTCAAACACAGCGTAGGCCTACTCATTAAGCTGCAAGACCAAATCTATGGTACATACACATACCATTCTAATTGCTATGATTACTTGAATTTAGTAGAAAACAAAAGAATAGAAAAACCCTGCTTGTTAATATTTTTTGCACCCACTGACCTCAAGCGAAGAGCTGGTACAATCGAGCTAAATGAGGCATAATAGCAGTCGGATGCTAAGAGGTGATAGCATCAGGACTCAAAAAATCCATTTATCAACATCTGACCTGGAAATGTTTGCACCAAAAACAAACTTGTAGATAAGGATGGAAAGTAGTCCAAGGGATGGACGGTAGATAAGAATAGTGCTTATTGATGAAACCATCGGAGCGTGTCGAGGTGATAGTGTTGACAGGATTGAAGGAGACAACAGGGTACATGTAGTATAAGAGGTACAGGTGTTAGTGCACGTGTGCGCGCGCACACACACACACACACACACACACACACACATACATACATACATAGAAAACACCCTTTGGGATCTACTATTTGAGGCCCTCTCCTATAGCAATATCCTCTTGAGCAGTCCATTCAAAGGTGCAGAAAAAACAAATACTGCCATCACTGTCCCCAGAGTCAATGACCCTGACTCGGCCACTTGTTCTCACTTAGGTCCTCTTTGGTCTTCTGGATGCAGGTGAAGATCTCCTGGAAAAGGGCCTTGTACTCCGGCTGAGGCCCGTTGTCTTTTGGGACAGCTGGGAGCCCGATGGAGGTGGCCGAGCTTGAGAGGCGCCGTCGGGGGTAACTGACAGTGCCGTGGGAACTGTGGGGTGTCTGCACGGCCTTGTGACTGAACCCGTCTGCCCCCAACTGGCAGCGCCGCAGAAGCTCCTCGTATTTGACCTGCAGGAGGCAAACGTTCAGTCACTCATTGGCAACTTTAAGCAATAATGATAAATGAAAACCTTTACCTGTAGTGCACTATACTGGGCGTCCACCTCATTGAGCAGGGAGATTCCTCTCTGCTTCACCGCCTCTGCTCTTCTGATACATGTACGCTCATGCCCCCGCCGGATGTCGTCTGCTAGTGTCCCCTTCAGAACACTTTCGCTGTTGCACCTCTGCAGGCTGCGCCTCCCCTGCTCCCCCACCTCCTTCTCCTCCTCCCTTTGTACCAGACTGGGCTTCTCCTCTGGGGCGAAGAAGTCCGTGTCGGGCAGCAGTAGCCGGTCAGGTCTCCTGACGCTGGTGGAGTAGAATATTGTCTTTATTATGCTGAATATACAAACAACATGTACCAAGTATGAATAGAAAGTGTTATGATCATACCTGTTGGTGTAGTCGGCCTGCCACAGCTGCCGTAGCTCCTCCACCTCTGCCTCCAGCTCCCTCTGCCTAGCCCGGCAGCCTTCCAGCAGGGCCAGCCGCTGCTCCAGAGCCCCGTTCTCCCTGGCAGTCAGCTCAGTCTCCTGTTCCGCTGCCTCCCGCTTCCCCCGCTCAGAGGCCAGAACAGCCTGCAGGGTCTGGATGGAGCACTGGAGCACAGAGTTCTCCTCCTCTGGGTCTGGGTCCTGACAGGACGCCTTCCTTGCTGGCCAGGAATGCTCCACACGCAGGCTCTCATAGGCCATGTACCTGGGACAGGGAAAAAGACTAAGGGTCAACAAGATGGTGAAAGTGGTTATAGAGACCTGTTTTTTTATCATGTACAGTACCAGTCAAAAGTTTGGACACCTACTCATTCAAGGGTTTTTCGTTATTATGACTATTTTCTACATTGTATAATAGTGAGGACATCAAATCTATGAAATAACACATCTGTTATCATGTATTACCAACAAAAGTGTTAAACACTCATTCATCACACACTCATTCTCTCAACCAGCTTCATGATGTAGTCACCTGGAATGCATTTCAATTAACAGGTGTACCTAGTTAAAAGTTCATTTGTGGAATTTCTTTCCTTCCTAATTAATGCGTTTGAGCCAATCAGTTGTTGTGACAAGGTAGGGGTGGTATACAGAAGATAGCCCTATTTGGTAAAAGACCAAGTCCATATTATGGAAAGAACAGCTCAAATAAGCAAAGCGAAATGACAGTCCATCATTACTTTAAGACATCAGTCAATGTGGAAGGTCAGTCAATGTAGAAAATTAAGAACTTTGAAAGTATCGTCAAGTGCATTCGCAAAAACCATCAAGGGCTATGATGAAACTGGCTCTCATGAGGACCGCCACAGGAAAGACCCAGAGTTACCTCTGCTGCAGAGGTTACGTTCATTAGAGTTACCAGCCTCAGAAATTGCAGCCCAAATAAATGCTTCAGAGTTCAAGTAACAGACATCTCAACATCAATTGTTCAGAGGAGACTGTGTGAATCAGACCTACATGGTCCAATTGCTGCTAAGAAACCACTACTAAAGGACACCAATAAGAAGAGACTTGCTTGGGCCAAGAAACACGAGCAATGGACATTAGACTGGTGAAAATGTGTCCTTAGGTCTGATGAGTCCATATTTGAGATTTTTGGTTCCAACCGCCTTGTCTTTGTGAGATGCAGAATAGGTGAACAGATGATCTCTGCATGTGTGGTTCCCACCATAAAGCATGGAGGTGGTGTGATGCCGCTTTGCTTGTGACACTGTCAGTGATTTATTTACAATTCAAGGCACACTTAACCAGCATGACTACCATAGCATTCTGCAGTGATATGCCATCCCTTCTGGTTTGAGCCTAGTGGGACTATCATGTGTTTTTCAACAGGACAATGACCCAACACACCTCCAGGCCATGTAAGGGATATTTTACCAAGAAGGAGGAGGGATGGAGTGCTGCATCAGATGACCTGGCCTCCAATCACCTGAACTCAATCCAATTGAGATGGTTTGGGATAAGTTGGAACGCAGAGTGAAGGAAAAGCAGCCAACAAGTGCTCAGCATATGTGGGAACTCTTTCAAGACTGTTGGTGAAGCTCGTTCAGAAAATGCCAAGAGTGTGCAAAGCTGTCAAGGCAAAGGGTGGCTACTTTGAAGAATCTCAAATATATTTTGATTTGTTTAACACTTTTTTGGTTACTACATGATTCCATGTGTTATTTCATTGTTTTCACTATTATTCTACAATGCAGAAAATAGTACAAATAAAGAAAAACCCTTGAATAGTAGGTGTGTCCAAACTTTTGACTGGTACTGTATGTGCTTTATCAATGGTTTTGTATTGCATGCTAAAACAGGCTACTAAACTATGTATGTATGTTAGTGTATGTATACAGGCTAGACTTAAATCTTCCAGAGGGGGTTATCTGCAGGGGATTATGTCCGAAAAGCCTTGGCCCAGATTAGGTGACCTGGGGACGCCCAGTCAGCACACGGCTGATAATGGCGGTAATACATAGTCTAATAACTATGGACCCATCTCAATAGTCAAGTATCTCTCTGCCTGTCTCCTTTTCTTAATATGTACTGAAAGGGAATACACAGTACGCAGATCACTATGGGGAAGAGAGGAGAAAAGCCTTGGCCCAGATTAGGACAGATCTATGACTGATGGTTTGACACAATTGATAGTGCAATTTCTATAAACTTTCAGAAAGACCTGTGCCTTGGCCAGACACACAGTTCCTGGAATGATGTACTTTAGCTTGGCCAGTGACAAACATTCAGGCTAGCTGAAGTAAAACATTCCTCTCAAGGCACATGCTTGTTACTGTACTTTAAAATAACATTTAAGGTAACTTCCTGTTTATTATTGTGTTCCCTCTCTTAGCAAGCACATAATCTCCAAATTGTTTAGTTACTATAATCCGAGTGCAGGAAATTAGTGTTGTGACACAAAGTTCACGGTGACCATTCCCACTGCAGAATAAGGCCAGCTCATTTGGTTTCTCAGAGTTGATCTCTTGTCTCCATCTACTCTCTTCTCAGCCTAGTCTTGGTTTGCATGGTTGAGATGAGAATTAAATTGATCAACATTGATTTGAGCTGAATAAAGCTCTACACATCTGATTCTGTGGTGGAATGGCTATGTTTTAGAGTAACAATAACATTAGCAGTTTGTTGGTACCAGGTTCAATTGCACAGCTGCAGGACACTCACTTGTCTTTCTGCAGGTCATACAGCTCCTTGAGGCAGGACACACTCTGTGCTCCGAGGTTGTGTCTCTGTTCGGCCAGTTCTCTCCTGCTCCGGTCAGACTGGGCTGTCCTCAGCTCCTCCACCTGGGTCTGCAAGTCCTCCATGTGGGTCTCAAGACTGTTGATCGTTTCTGTCAGGCTGAGAGAAGACAAGCATAGAAGTGGTTCAAATTACTGAGCTTTGTGGAGAAAATGTATTAAGCCAAAACCTTGCCACTTAGTAAATTTGGGGTCTAAGTATTTATACTGGGTAAAAAATGTTTGCAGTTACTATTTTCAGAAAGGAATCAAAGTCCTGAGTCTCACCAGTTGATCCTCTGCTGGGCGACGCGGTTGTCCAGAATCAGCCTGTGGTTGCCCTGCTCCAGGTCTCTGGCCGCCACATCTAGCTGCTCGTATACCTTAGCATGCTGGTCATTCATGTGCCTCAGCAAATCCACCTGCTTAGTCAGGTACTGGGAGGAGGTCAAAGGTAATTGCCATTGAAATAAGATGGCTAGAACTGTTTTTGGGTCCACTAATAGGGTCCAGCATTTGTCAGGTGAGAGTTTATACTGTATGTAAGTATTAATCAAGCATTTAATTATGGTTCCATTATGACTGCTACAGTATGCGAGTTCTCTCATTCTTGCAATTTGATTCTCAGAACAATGATCCATTACGAAACAGGTCAATGCGTCTTCTGAAGAGGACCAGAAGCACCGAACACACTATTGGACTGGCAAAACACTGTGGCTTTGTGACCGGAATACTTTATGCAAGCATGGAGCTGGGACATATCACTTAGCATTATCAGGATGGGTCACTGCCACTTGTTAAAGGACTACTAAGTGATCCCCCTGTGTGCCCTCGAATTTAGGCTTAACCATCATGACATTCAAATCATTCGATTTTGATATTAACTGACTGGCAGACGAGGCATAGGAGGATAAAGCCCTAACCCACATCACTCAGTGAGCTCCTTCAGAGAGACACAGTTCAGTTGAGAAATACATCAATGGAACTTTGAGCTGGTTCAATTACATGTGAAAGACACTTTACTGATCTTGCAGTCAAAAATGTACAAAGATCTTAAGAGTCCAAAGTGAAACAAATAGCAGTGTCACAATACTGACAGATGAGTAACACTGTCACAGTAGTTGCATAGGTGACAATAGTACCTTGAACTTTACATATCTATCTAACCATTACCTGAAAATAAAAAGCCTATATTCCTCTGTTAAAGGATCCAACACTTAAATTACATACCCAAATCTAACTGCCTGTAGCTCAGGTCCTGAAGCAAGGATATGCATATTCTTGATACCATTTGAAAGGAAACACTTTAAAAAGTTTGTGGAAATGTGAAATTAATGTAGGAGAATATAACACAGTAGATCTGGTAAAAGATAATACAAATAAAAGAAACATGCGTTCACTTTTTGTTCCATCATCTTTGAAATGCAAGAATAAGGCCATTACATGACTTAGGACTCTAGGCGCAATTTAGCTTTTGGCCACTAGATAGAAGCAGTATATGTGCAAAGTTTTAGACTGAGCCAATGAACCGTTGCATTACTGTTCAAAATCTTCTATCAAGTCTGCCCAAATGTGCCTAAATTGGTTAATTGAATCATTTAAGTTCATAACTGTGCACTCTCCTCAAACAATAGCATGGTATTATTTCACTGTATTAGCTACTGTAAATTGGACAGTGCAGTTGGATTAACAAGAATTTAAGCTTTCTGCCCATATAAGACCTATGTCCTGGAAAATGTTCTTGTTACTTACAACGTCATGCTAATCACATTAGCGCACGTTAGCTCAACTGTCCCACAGGGGGGGGGGGGGACAACAATCCTGTAGAGGTTTTAACCCTCTAGTCTAAGACCTCTGTCTTGACGTTTAACCCCAGGATGTCTGACTATTACTGACTGTACCAACTGTCCCGTTCTATTTGAATTACTGGAGAGACCATCTAACTGACAGCAGGTCAACAAAGGACCTTAAAATTCTTTACAGTGCTTATTATGAGGCCAATGCCTTCAGTGCTTAGAGTTGTAATCCCATGTATCTGACCATCTCTATATGTGGTGTCTGTACCTGGCCTTAGGCTACTCTTGTGCTGTTCCACGGTAACAGAATGATGGTCTGTGCTGTTTGTGCCGTCATTCTGTTACCAAACGTTGCCTCTGCACTGTTCTTCAAGTAAACGTGTTTTGGTAAAATTTTCTGTGGAAACTGTTCAAAGTAGTCCTTGTACATGAAGTTTTATGTTTTTATTTTTTTTACTTTGCGATCATTGGTTTTTATTTTACGTACATTTGAAAGTGGAAAATTGGGAGTCTCAGCATCATTCTGTTACTGTGGAATTGCCATTTTTCGTTAATGTTAAAATCCCCTGTGGTTGGTTGTGTGCTGAACGAACACGTTGCGCCTGAACACCCTTTGAATGTATCACCCGTTTGTGTGAACTCATTGAGACTCCTCACCAAACACATACTGCTTGTTCCACCATGGTCGCCCAAAGCTAGCACCTGCGCAGTGCACATATTTGCCAATCTTTGTACAGATCTGTTGTTCATGCTTATATCTTTGGAAATGAAGTGATTGGGTGTACAAATCAGACCTGTTCCGCATGCCTGGCACCTATAGCTCAAGTTGACCCTTGTGAACAAGCAAGGAGTTCATACTTAAGAAGTGGTCACTAGACAGGATGGAGGAAAGGCAGAAAGGTCTGATACGAAAATGTAATGTTTGTACCACCACCCTAACTGAGAACATGTGTGTTTGAGTACTCAGCAGGATACATCCCGTGAATATAGTGAGGGTACTATTAGGCAACCCCAAAATGTTGGTCGTTAAACACATCATGATATATTTTACATTTAAGTCATTTAGCAGACGCTGCAGAGCGACTTACAGTAGTGAATGCATACGTTTCATACATTTTTTTTTTTTTGTACTGGCCCGGTGGGAATCGAACCCACAACCCTGGCGTTGCACACACCAACTGAGCCACAGGGAAGGCCCATATATCATGAGGTGTGACGCAGGAAAAAGCATTTGCACACCAAGTTCTCTTAGGCTATGCTGTCTAAACACAGCCTGAAATACCCTGTGTTGAGAGGCAGGATAACATCAGTAGTAACTATGTGAACGTTCACTACCTTGACTAAGCATAAAGCCGTTGGCCACTGCTCTCCTTACAGAGAGGAGGTGAAAGGTGTCCTAAAGGTGCCTTAACGATAGTAAAACAAATACCTGTCCATGCAATGCGCCATGCCAAGGACCAATGAGCTAATCCAGACAGGCTTTCACTTGATCCCATTAAACGAGAGGAAACTAACGATCGGAAGAGCCTGACAAGAAAAGAGGTTTGGGGGAGAGATTTGTCAACGTGGACTTTCGGCTCCCATTGACGGACTTGTTGGTCTGTGCGTATGGTTGTTTCCTAATGACGTCATACAGTTGAGCTAAGCTTCTTATTGCTTTTGAACACCGGAAGTCCTGTTTTTGTTTATATACAGGACAGGTGCAGTTCCTTTGGAAAGTATTCAGACCCCTTGACTTTTTCCACATTTTGTTACGTTACAACCTTATTCTAAAATGGATTAAATACAACAACAAAAAATCCTCAGCAATCTACACAGAATACCCCATAATGACAAAGTGAAAACAAGTTTAGAGATTTTTGCTAATTGATTCAAATAAAAAAACAGAAATACCTTATTTACATAAGTATTCAGACCCTTTGCTATGAGACTCACAATTGAGCTCAGGTGCATCCTGTTTCCATTGATCATGCTTGAGATGTTTCTACAACTTGATTGGAGTCCACCTGTGGTAAATTAAATTGATTGGACATGATTTGGAAAGGCACACATCTGTCTATATAAAGGTCCCACAGTTGACAGGGCATGTTCGAGGCACAGATCTGGGGAAGGGTACCAAAAACAATTCTGCAGCATTGAAGGTCCCCAAGAAAACAGTGGCCTCCATCTTTAAATGGAAGAAGTTTGGAACCACCAACACTCTTCCTAGAGCTGGGCACCCAGCCAAACTGAGCAATCGGGGGAGAAGGGCCTTGGTCAGGGAGGTGTGTATATACAAGCTAGACTTAACCCCCTCTGAAAGAATTATCTGCAGGGGATTATGTCCAAAAAGCCTTGGCCCAGATTAGGCGGTCTGGGTCTGTGTGACGTGGGGACACCCAGTCAGCACACGGCTGATAATGGCGGTAATACATAGTCATTAGACTATGGTCCCATCTCAATAGTCAAAAGTGTCTCTCTGCCTGTCTCCTTTAGGTTTGGAACCCCCAAGACTCTTCCTAGAGCTTGCCGCCCAGCCAAACTGAGCAATCGGGGGAAAAGGGCCTTGGTCAGGGAGGTGACCAAGAACCCGATGGTCACAGACAGTAAAAGGCACATGACAGCCTGCTTGGAGTTTGCCTAAAGGACTCAGACCATGAGAAACAATATTCTCTGGTCTGATGAAACCAAGATTCAACTCTTTGACCTGAATGCCAAGCGTCACTTCTGGAGGAAACCTGGCACCATCCATACGGTGAAGCATGGTGGTGGCAGCATCATGCTGTGGGGGTGTTTTTCAGCAGCAGAGACTGGATCAAGGGAAAGATGAATAGAGCAAAGTACAGAGAGATCTTTGAAACCCTGCTCCAGAGTGCTCAGGACCTCAGACTGGGGCAAAGGTTCACCTTCCAACAGGACAATGACCCTATGCACACAGCCAAGACAACGCAGGAGTGGCTTCAGGACAAATCTCTGAATGTCCTTGAGTGGCCCAGCCAGAGCCCGGACTTGAACATCTCTGGAGTGACCTGAAAATAGCTGTGCAGCAGCGCTCCCAATCCAACCTGACAGAGCTTGAGAGGAAGAATGGGAGAAACTCCCCAAATACAGGTGTGCCAAGCTTGTAGCATCATACCAAAGAAGACTCAAGGCTGTAATTGCGGCCAAAGGTGATTCAACAAAGTACTGTAATGAAACAGGCAGGGAGCAGGACTCGAACCCTCGACCTTCTAGCCCAGCACGACTTTGCCGCAAAAGCATGCTTGTGCGGCAGAGTTGATATCCGCGCTTATAAACCCAGGGTCGTTACACTACTCCCTCCTTTCAAAGAGCGCGTCCTCGCGCTAGCTTGCGACTCTACGTCTTACAGGAACGCGCTCACCGGCCAAGCACACGCACTGTGTGGCTCAGTTGGTAGAGCATGGTGTTTGCAAAACAAAAAAAATGTTTAAAATGTATGCATTCACTACTGTAAGTTGCTCTGGATAAGAGCGTCTGCTAAATGACTAAAATGTAAAAAATGCACTGCCGTGGATGCAAGGTCTAATCACTTCTGACACCAATGTAATGAAACAGGCAGGGAGCAGGTCTCGAACCCTCAACCTTCTAGCCCGATGTCCAGTGCGCTATCGACTGTGCCGCAAAAGCATGCTCATGCGGAAGAGTCGATATCAGCGCTTATAAACCCAGAGTCGATACACTACTGTGAAAAGAGTCTGAATACTTATGTAAATGTGATGTTTTTTATTTTTAATGAATTAGCCAAAATTGAAAAAAACTGTTTTTGTTGTCATTATGGGGTATTGTGTATGGATTGATGAGGGGGAAAAAACTATTTAATACATTTTAGAATAAGGCTGTAACCTAACAAAATGTGTAAAATGTTGTGGGGTCTGAATACTTTCCGAAGGACAGGTTAGCTAAGACTAAGTCAATTTGGTGAATGAATGTAGGGCTACTCCAGTGGTATAGTATCTGCAAAATGATAATTTATTAACAGTCAATATTCCAGCCATAGTGACCTTCAGAGCAAGGTTTAAAACCTCTGGCAGTCTCTATGGGGGTACCACAGGGTTCAATTCTTGGGCCAACTCTTTTCTCTGTATACATAAATGATGTCGCTCTTGCTGCTGGTGAATCTCTGATCCACCTCTACGCAGACGACACCATTCTGTATACTTCTGGCCCTTCTTTGGACACTGTGTTAACAACCCTCCAGACGAGCTTCAATGCCATTCAACTCTCCTTCCGTGGTCTCCAACTGCTCCTAAACACAAGTAAAACTAAATGCATGCTCTTCAACCGATCGCTGCCTGCACCTGCCCGCCCATCCAGCATAACTTCTCTGGACGGTTCTAACTTAGAATTTGTGGACAACTACAAATACCTAGGTGTCTGGTTAGACTGTAAACTCTCCTTCCAGACTCACATCAATCATCTCCAATCCAAAGTGAAATCTAGAATTGGCTTCCTATTTCGCAACAAAGCATCCTTCACTCATGCTGCCAAACATACCCTCGTAAAACTGACCATCCTACCAATCCTCGACTTCGGCGATGTCATTTACAAAATAGCCTCCAATACCCTACTCAACAAGCTGGATGCAGTCTATCACAGTGCCATCCGTTTTGTCACCAAAGCCCCATATACAACCCACCACTGCGACCTGTATGCTCTCGTTGGCTGGCCTTCACTTCATCATCGTCGCCAAACACATTGGCTCCAGGTCATCTACAAGACCCTGCTAGGTAAAGTCCCCCCTTATCTCCGCTCACTGGTCACCATAGCAGCACCCACCTGTAGCACGCGCTCCAGCAGGTATATCTCTCTGGTCACCCCTAAAGCCAACTCCTCCTTTGGTCGTCTCTCCTTCCAGTTCTCAGCTGCCAATGATTGGAACGAACTACAAAAATCTCTAAAACTGGAAACACTTATCTCCCTCACTAGCTTTAAGCACCAGCTGTCAGAGCAGCTCACAGATCTCTGCACCCGTACATAGCCCATCTTTAATTGAGCCCAAACTACTACCTTTTCCCCTACTGTATTTATTTATTTTATTTATTTTGCTCCTTTGCACCATATTATTTATATTTTAACTTTTAACTTTCTTCAAACTACAAATCTACCATTCCAGTTGTTTTTTCTTGCCATACTTTATTTACTTTGCCACCATGGCATTTTTTTGCCTTTACCTCCATTATCTCACATCATTTGCTCACATTGTATATAGTCTTATTTTTTTCTACTGCATCATTGATTGTATGTTGTTTTACTCCATGTGTAACTCTGTGTTTTTGTATGTTGTTGAACTGCTTTGCTTTATCTTGGCCAGGTCGCAATTGTAAATGAGAACTTGTTCTCAACTTGCCTACCTGGTTAAATAAAGGTGAAATAAATAAATAAATAAATAAAAAAAGTGATGAATTCATATTACACATCAATATGTTGCCGACTGATTCTAAATCACTGGAGAAAAAATTAACCTACAATGTGGTGTGCGTGTTTGTATTTGCTCTCAGTGGCTTAGTATGATCATATTTAGACTAGCTACCTCAATCTCCTGCAGCTGCTCCTGGTTGGTGGAGTACATCTGCTGCAGCCCCTGCTCCAACTCATGGTTCCGGTCCAGCAGGGTCTTACCCAGCTGAGCCGCCAAATGGAGATCTGTAAATACACACACGCAAACAAAACACATTCATTGTATATGTAACAGGGTTGGTTATGTTTCCAACTTGCCTCTAAAGAAAGGTGTATTTAATGTTCAAGCATTCTTATTGGTTGGTTCAATTCCGATGACAATAAGGCGTGTTATTGGCCCCGCTTGCAGATAGGGGGAGATCGCGAACGTCAGGTCTCCCCAGTATGAAAATGTGACGCAAGGGGTAGGTCACGTTCTGAATACTGTTTTCTATTTTACAATGTGTTACATTGCTGATTTATTTATACATGTGTGGGCATACGGTACCTGTTAGGGATTGGGTGGCTTTCTGGGATGTACTTTGGTATACGATTGCTGTATAAGTGTGTTAGCTAGCATACACCGATGGAATGGTCACATAAGCCCACTGCTAACACAGTTGTTTTCATGCTACAGATTTTTACCATCAACAGCCATCAACATCATTAAGCCCTGCACAACTAACGTGCTGTTTCCTATTTAACAACAGATACTAAATAATGCTCAATTGGGACGATTTATTTATACAAAACACTACGCAAGGAGAGTACGATTATCATCTGTTACATATACACACTAAACATGGATCAGTTCACACTTTCACAAATGTGTACACACACAGTATGTTATGCTCCTTTAGTCCAATATTGGGCTAACATTACTCCTTTTAGTCCAAGGACCTTACATGTTCTGTTTAAAGGTGAATTGGCTCTGGAAGTCAAAACAGCCAAAAACTCCATCTAAATCGATTCTCAATTGCGGTATGGTTCTAGAAACATAAATCCCTCTACTTTCATATCACAATATAATTTCCAAATGCAAAATACACACTTACTGTACACAGATTTAAGCGGTTTTAACACAGTTGCAGCCGACAGTATTTTTCAGTGACAACACGTTTGTGGCGTCTGACTTCCGTTTACACACGTGTTCGGAGACGCAGATAACTAATTTACACAGGTAGTCCATTTGTTGTTTTCTGTAAACAAGCACTGTAACATGGAAATATGGCTGTGTGGGAACCCTAACAAAATAAAGGTGTATCAATTTAACCTTTTGTTTTGTATAACGTGAACGTCTAGCAACCCAAAGGTTGCGAGTTCGAATCTCATTGCGGACAACTTTAGTATTTTAGCAACTTTTTCAACTACTTACTACTTTAAGCTACTTTGCATGTTAGCTAACCCTTAATCATTTTAGCCAACCCTTCCTTTAAACTAACCCCTTAGCCTAGCTAACATTAGCATCCTAGCCACCTAGCTAAAATTCGTAACATATTATATTGCAAACTCGTAACATATTGTACGTTTTGTAAATTCATAACATATCATACAAAATGTGTGATGGACATCCACAAATTAATACATAATATACAAAACGTATCATACTAAATGGAGTGTATTGGATTTACATACAGAATAATACAAAATGCTCTGAGACCAGGTTGCAGCCAGCCACGTAATGTAATGAATGTCATGATCAACAACATACAGGTGCACAATAATAATGCAGTACACATGTACATGCAAATAGTGCCCAAACAAACTACAAAAACTGTAGCCTACACACACAACAATCAACACATGGGAAGTGACAGCCTCAGGATATCCTGGCAACAAGAAGGCTCTCAGTAACTCTCAATATAGACCCCGCTATTACTGACTGTGTGAGTGTCACAAGAGTGTTACCATTTACAATAAGATATGTGTTCGATACAAAATCACTCATATTTTGTTGAGACTTTAATAAAAAAAAATAGTTTTTAAAATGGAATGGATGTGGGTCTATGAAATGGTATCATTTGAGGCTTGCGGTTGCAATGTGGCAATTGCATGTCTGCCACTGAAAATGTAATCAGCCTGAGTGCAATAATCGTGAGGCTATTCACTGATTTTGTCTAGGACAGTTTAAACTGACCTTGTAATTATGTTATATCTGTAACCTCAGATGACTGTAGAATAGTGGAGTCGTATTGCAATAAGAGGCTGGTGATTGTTCTCTCTCAGCTGCGGCTGTTTAGGGCGCAACCGAGCTATCCCTCCCTTCAACGCCCGCAACACAAGTCTCTTACCGTGCTCAAGGTCCTGTTTGCCATACCATGGCTCCTCATCCTTGAGCTCAAACTCTTCCTCCACTATCATATCGGTCAGCATTTTCCACTGACAATTGTATTCCAATAGAGAGTGCGCGCTCCACCCGGCAGAATCCTAAAACACCGGTGTGATAAACAGCCTGGAGTGACCAGACAATATCCTCTGGTGTTGTAGTCCGGTGTCTTTCTGCGGCAACGTGGCAATCTGCGCAGCCGGAGAACGAACTCAGCCCCCAAGGAAAAAGCAACAGTACTTTTTTAGTGACAGTTCATTGACCAATAATTAGAAAGTAGGTGGGACCAGAGCACCTTTTTGTCCAATGTTTGTTTGTTATGGTTCGGTCACATGGATTATTGCCCCGCCTATTCCCGCATTTACGGAAACGGGTTCGATAGCTGCAAGTGAGGAGAGGAGCATAATGTTATTATTTTATATTAACACATAGTTGTGATTGTGTATTCATCAGTGAGGTTATCTTAATTAGTATTTGTAAAGTCTGTTTGCTGACTAAGCCGAAATAGTAGAAATCCTGCGCGCGACTGCAGCACTTTTGCCATGGAATATGAATAGCCGTGAACTCCGTTTCTATAAACTCACCTTTCACTCAAGTGACACTCGACTCACTTTGCAAATCTGTGGTAATTAGATCAAAGTGAGTAGCCTGGAGAAATTAAACCACCACCAGGCATGACTGTGGAGAAACCAGCCGCAGGTGTTCGCACCTACGGAGGCCTGAACATCCTGAGGCACCTGGCGAGTCTGGGGGCTCACCCCGCCGCCGTGGCTTACTCCATGACCACCCTGGGAGCAGGCATGATTAACAGCATATTCAGCTTCTACTATGTCAAGCTGTTCATCAACAAGTACAAGATATCAGAGGGAGCTTTCCATCAGTCACAAGTGAATACTGTACTACAGTAACAGATACTGTAAACGTTATGAGAGGCAGGTAGCCCAGTGGTTAGAGTGTTGGGCCAGTAACCGAACCAAATTATTATTTATTAAACAGCAACTGTAGCCTTCGGGCCCTATGACTATGGTGCACTTGTATAATAATAGGCCTACATTGTGCACTGCCCAATAATAGTATGTCAATTCAAAATGGGAATAACTGGCTTGATATGTCAATGGAATAGTTGGAATATTTATATTTGAGTGTTTCAGCGAATGGTTAGTGAGGGAGGCCCTGCTCTCTCGCTTCCCCAGTTGTTTAGTTAATTTTCATTCCAATCTCCTTTGCATTAGCGTAGCCTCTCCTGTAGCCTGTCAACTATGTGTCTGTCTATCCCTGTTCTCTCCTCTCTGCACAGGCTACACAAACGCTTCACACCGCATGGCCGCTGCCACTCTAACCTGGTGGTCCCAGCGCGCACGACCCACGTGGAGTTCCAGGTCTCCGGCAGCCTCTGGAACTGCCGGTCTGCGGCCAACAAGGCAGAGTTCAACTCAGCCTATGCTACCCTCCAGTCCCTCGACGTCTTGGCGCTGACGGAAACATGGATTACCACAGAAAACACTGCTACTCCTACTGCTCTCTCCTCGTCTGACCACGTGTTCTCGCATACCCCGAGAGCATCTGGTCAGCGGGGTGGCGGGATTGGAATCCTCATCTCTCCCAAGTGGACATTCTCTCTTTCTCCCCTGACCCATCTGTCTATCTCCTCCTTTTAATTCCATGCTGTCACAATCACTAGCCCATTCAAGCTTAACATCCTTATCATTTATCGCCCTCCAGGTTCCCTTGGAGAGTTCATCAATGAGCTTGACGCCTTGATAAGTTCCTTTCCTGAGGATGGCTCACCCCTCACAATTCTGGGTGACTTTAACCTCCCTACGTCTACCTTTGACTCATTTCTCTCTGCCTCCTTCTTTCCTCTCCTCTTTTGGCCTCACCCTCTCACCATCCCCCCCTACTCACAAGGCAGGCAATACGCTTGACCTCATCTTTACTAGATGCTGTTCTTCTACCAATCTCACTGCAACTCCCCTCCAAGTCTCCGACCACTACCTTGTATCCTTTTCCCTCTAACTCTCCTCCAACACTACTCACTCTGCCCGTACTCAGATGGTATTGCGCCGTCGCAACCTTGACTCTCTCTCTCCTGCTAATCTCTCCTCTTCCATCCTATCATCCTATCTTCCTCTGTTTCTGCTGCTAAAGCCACTTTCTACCACTCTAAATTCAAAGCATCTGCCTCTAACTCTAGGAAGCTCTTTGCCACCTACTCCTCCCTCCTGAATCCTCCTCCCCCTCCCCCCCTCCTCCCTCTCTGCGGGCGACTTTGTCAACCATTTTGAAAAGAAGGTTGACGACATCCGATCCTCGTTTGTTAAGTCAAACGACACCGCTGGTCCTGCTCACATTGCCCTACCCTATGCTTTGACCTCTTTCTCCCCTCTCTCTCCAGATGAAATCTTGTGACTTGTGACGGCCGGCCGCCCAACAACCTGCCCGCTTGACCCTATCCCCTCCTCTTTTCTCCAGACCATTTCCGGAGACCTTCTCCCTTACCTCACCTCGCTCATCAACTCATCCTTGACCGCTGGCTACATCCCTTCCGTCTTCAAGAGAGCGAGAGTTGCACCCCTTCTCAAAAAACCTACACTCGATCCCTCCGATGTCAACAACTACAGACCAGTATCCCTTCTTTCTTTCCTCTCCAAAACTCTTGAGCGTGCCGTCCTTGGCAAGCTCTCTTGCTATCTCTCTCAGAATGACCTTCTTGATCCAAATCAGTCAGGTTTCAAGACTGGTCATTCAACTGAGACTGCTCTTCTCTGTGTCACGGAGGCTTTCCGCACTGCTAAAGCTAACTCTCTCTCCTCTGCTCTCATCCTTCTAGATCTGTTGCCTTTGATACTGTGAACCATCAGATCCTCCTCTCCACCCTCTCCGAGTTGGGCATCTCCGGCGCGGTTCACTCTTGGATTGCGTCCTACCTGACATGTCGCTCCTACCAGGTGGCATGGCGAGAATCCGTCTCCGCACCACGTGCTCTCACCACTGGTGTCCCCCAGGGCTCAGTTCTAGGCCCTCTCATTTTCTCGCTATACACCAAGTCACTTGGCTCTGTCATATCCTCACATGGTCTCTCCTATCATTGCTACGCAGACAACACACAATTAATCTTCTCCTTTCCCCCTTCTGATAACCAGGTGGCGAATCGCATCTCTGCATGTCTGGCAGACATATCAGTGTGGATGACGGATCACCACCGCAAGCTGAACCTCGGCAAGACGGAGCTGCTCTTCCTCCCGGGGAAGGACTGCCCGTTCCATGATCTCGCCATCACGGTTGACAACTCCATTGTGTCCTCCTCCCAGAGTGCTAAGAGCTTTGGCGTGACCCTGGACAACACCCTGTCGTTCTCCGCTAACATCAAGGCGGTGACCCGATCCTGTAGGTTCATGCTCTACAACATTCGCAGAGTACGACCCTGCCTCACACAGAAAGCGGCGCAGGTCCTAATCCAGGCACTTGTCATCTCCCGTCTGGATTACTGCAACTCGCTGTTGGCGGGGATCCCTGCCTGTGCCATCAAACCCCTACAACTCATCCAGAACGCCGCAGCCCGTCTGGTGTTCAACCTTCTCAAGTTCTCTCACGTCACCCCGCTCCTCCGCTCTCTCCACTGGCTTCCAGTTGAAGATCGCATCCGCTACAAGACCATGGTGCTTGCCTACGGAGCTGTGAGGGGAATGGCATCTCCGTACCTTCAGGCTCTGATCAGTCCCTACACCCAAAGAAGGGCACTGCGTTCATCCACCTCTGGCCTGCTCGCCTCCCTACCTCTGCGGAAGCACAGTTCCCGCTCAGCCCAGTCAAAACTGTTCGCTGCTATGGCACCCCAATGGTGGAACAAGCTCCCTCACGACGCCAGGACAGCGGAGTCAATCACCTCCTTCCGGAGACACCTGAAACCCCACCTCTTTAAGGAATACCTGGGATAGGATTACGTAATCCTTCTAACCCCCCCCCCCCAAAGAAGATATAGATGTACTATTGTAAAGTGGTTGTTCCACTGGATATCATAAGGTGAATGCACCAATTTGTAAGTCGCTCTGGGTAAGAGCGTCTGCTAAATGACGTAAATGTCAATGCTCAATGGTAGTGAGGAATGTACGTAAAATGGTATTATTGGCCATGCAGCTTGCTCACACTTTATTAAGTGGAACGAACAACACATGACAGCATATACAGTCCTTTGACATGTAATTTGGGAAATTGTGCAATATTAGCAACTTTTAGATACACATTTCTATGCAGACAAGACAATGATTATGTCATCCATCTTCGTCATCTCTTCATCCTGACAGGTGGTATATATGGTGTGGAATGCAGTGAACGACCCTCTGTTCGGCTACCTGCAGGATAACTCCCACGTACCGTGCTTCTCTCAACGTCGTCTCTCCATCCTATATGGTGCTCCCTTCTACGCAATCGCCTTCCTGCTCGCCTGGTTTCCATGGTGAGAGTACGCCCCCGGCGACTGGATGAGCGGCGTCCACTTGATGGTGGCATTGTGTGCGTTCGACGGGATGCTGACGTTTGTGTTGCTGGCGCAGTGCGCCCTCTTTGCAGAGATATCAGGCCACCACCAGAGCAGGCTGAGACTCATCAAATACAACCAGGTAGGAAAGGGAGGTGTTTTGTGGTGTGTTTTCTTTTACACGTTTTATTTTAGCCTGTATATGGTATTTATTTTGTTGTCTGAAGTCAGTAAAGTGTTCTCACGTTTGTCTCCTCTTCCCCCTCCTCTCCCCAGGTGGCGTCACTTATAGGTTCCTCCAGTGTTCTATTCTGCGGCCTCCTTTCCCAGAACATGGATGACTTCCCATCCTTCCAGGGCTTCACTGTCCTGGTGGCCGTTCTGGCTTGTGGCTGCATGATCTACACGGGCCTACACAGCAAGAGCCGCTTTGACACCAAAGGGTCAGCACCAGGGTCAAACTACCAAGGTTCTGGCCAATCAACTCTTTCCTTCTCTTTGGTGACCTCTATGACCTTGCAGATCCTGACCAATAGGAACTCATGAACATGCTCATGAACTTCTTTCAGGTCAGAAAAAAGACTGGGATACAGCCACTCAATGGGGCCACAGAATGTGGTTTGTTCTGTTAATGGGGATGTGTGTATATGAGTGTGTACCACAGCTGACCATTACATTTATATTTCCTATCCATTGCACTTTTTCCAGGTCTTCATGGTGGCATTCTGTAATAACTTCACTATGATCTTCGCCGAGCATCTGATACCCCCCAACGTGCTTCCGTCACTGGCCAAGAGCTTCATGTATGGAGCTGGCTTCATCTGTCCTCAGGTAACATACCACAGCTCAAAAAAACGTTATACTGAGAGGAGGGAGTCACTAACCTCACTCAGCATCACCAATGTATTGCATTGAGTGCCTTGCCAAGTGCTGACCACACACTAGACCACCTATTTTATAGCATTGCCTCACTGATTTATTTCCATAGTGTTACTTACTGCATCTTATTGTCATCTCTCTGTGGTGCGTCTCTCTCAGTTGGTTGTGCTGAGCAGTCAGAGCCTGCTCCACGGCCTAGGTTACTACAAGATCATCCTGCTCACCTTCTACGTGGAGGCTGGCATGGCTGCCGTCATGCTGGTGCTGGGGCCACATCACTACTACATCCTGGCATTCTTCCTGACCGCTAACATGTAAGAAGTTATGTTATGGTATTGTCATTTTAATGCTATTATATCATCTATTTCTATGTTATTGTAGCCACTGGCATTAATGACAGTGAATTTCCACATATATCAGTGTCAGTTATGTAATTCAGTAACATGATTTGCTCCATGAGTTGGATGTACAACTGTGCCATTTTACAACTGTTTGCTTTATCATACAAACACTATTTAATTGTAAAAAAAATAATAATAATATTCTCTTTGTCACCATTAAGGGTCCTTGTCCAGGCAGCCTTCAGTCTGTTTAACCTGCCTCTGGCTGACATTATCGACTCAGACCTTCAGAGACACAAGCGCAGGTAAACCCAGGTCTGCTGTGTGACAGCACAGTTATAAAAGTGCCACATCAGCACACAGTGACCTCCACCCGCCCAGCCATCCATTACAGATAGACAGAAATAGAACACTCCTCCCTCAGGTGTGTTCTGTAGGTTAACACTGAGCTTCATTGGCAGTGCTACAGTACAGCCTCCCTTGGAAGGGCACCTACCTAACATTACAAAAGTAACAGAGGCTGTATGTACTTTGTAGGGCACATTAAGTATGTATTGATATTAACCCACCAAAGTAAGTGTGGAAGAGGAAGTTATTTGAACTTCAAATGCAAAAGGTTACAATCAATGTGCATCTCTGTAAGTCACGTACAGTACACAGACAGGAATGTAAACACAGTGATGGAGATAAACACTAGCAAGGAAGGGTATGGCTAAAAGCGCTTTGAGCCCTTGATGGAAAATATAAATCCAATCATTCCAATCCATGATTATTATTGTCATTGTTAAATCCTTATGACGTCAAAGTAAGTGGATCAAGTATTAAATCCTTGTTGTGTCCTTTCCCTCTGTGTCCCCTACAGCTCCCCCCTCTCCTCCATGGTGTTTGGGACCAATGCTCTGTTCACTAAACCAGCCCAGTCTCTGGCTCCTATGCTGGTGGTCTCCATCCTAAACCAGTTTGGCTATGAGAACCTGAAGGACGCTGGGAGGGATGCAAACCCCAGGTAAGGGCTGCTGGGAAGGATGCAAACTCCAGGTAAGGGCTGTTGGGAGGGATGCAAACCCCAGGTAAGGGCTGCTGGGAAGGATGCAAACCCCAGGTAAGGGCTGTTGGGAGGGATGCAAACCCCAGGTAAGGGCTGCTGGGAAGGATGCAAACCCCAGGTAAGGGCTGTTGGGAAGGATGCAAACCCCAGGTAAGGGCTGCTGGGAAGGATGCAAACCCCAGGTAAGGGCTGTTGGGAGGGATGCAAACCCCAGGTAAGGGCTGCTGGGAGGGATGCAAACCCCAGGTAAGGGCTGCTGGGAGGGATGCAAACCCCAGGTAGGGGCTGCTGGGAGGGATGCAAACCCCAGGTAGGGGCTGCTGGGAGGGATGCAAACCCCAGGTAAGGGCTGTTGGGAGGGATGCAAACCCCAGGTAGGGGCTGCTGGGAGGGATGCAAACCCCAGGTAGGGGCTGCTGGGAGGGATGCAAACCCCAGGTAAGGGCTGCATCTCAATAGTCTTATGTCCACTCCTTATCTCCTTTTTGCTAATTGTATTATTGTGGTGAGCACTGAATAGGTGAAAGGGAATTCCCTGTAGACATTGTCATGACATTGCCCTCTTTGGGGACAGCGAGCACCATCCCCCTCTCCCTCTCTATACCCCTTTCACCAGGCTCTGTAAGAGAGGTCGTAAATTCCTGGAGGAGATCCTCTCCTCATGGCCACAGTATAGAGAGAGAGTGAGTTTTCATAGAGAGAACAAAGGAATTTCTTCCACCTCACAGAACTGGAGAACCGAACGAGATTTATGTTCTGGAGAAGGTATAAAAGATCGGTGAAGAATCCAGCTACGAACTGGTCCGTTTTGTACAATTTGGTGAAACTCATGAGAGACAATACCGCCACATTACCATAACCATGTTTATAGAAGACATTTGGGTTAAAAAAAGGTGACCCATTTTTCCCGTGTCCAAGGGCATTGAAATATTTGATATTGATTTATACATTTTGTTCTGTTGGAATTTAGAATTCCCAAATCAAAGCTTCTGAGATAGCAAAAGCTCAGGTTGCCCAGGCCGGCGGAGATACAATCTTCGGCAAAATCATTCGCAAGGAGATTCCTGCAAAAATATTATAGGATGAAGCTATTTGTGAGATGATGGAATGCTATGTAATGATGTTAATGTGAGAGAATTGTATTTCTGTTTTAAAGTTTCACTAAGTCATTGGCACACCCCCCAGGGGCACAGACAGGACCTGGCGTCATGAGACAGCCTTTTTCTATGTCCCGAATAAAACCCCCACCCAGGTTTTCTATCAGCAGACCACTAACGTGAGGTAAATAATAATTCATTAATTCGAAGACTAATTGATCAGATATTAAAATATCTGAAAGTTATATTAGGAAAATTATAACTTTGTAATCTGAATATTTTCCTTGGTACCCTGACTTCCTAGTTAATTACAGTTACATGATTAATCAGTTTAATCGTATAATAATAATTACAGAGAGTTATTTGATAAATAGGTCTTCAGTTTTAATGATGCCAAAGACACGACAACATCCATTTTGCTTGTATCTGATCTGTGTCTTCAGATAAGCGAGGCGAGGAAGGCACTTTAGACTATCAAGGACGACCATTTAGGATCCTGTTCTGTGTTTTGCATTATTAGCTATAATCCATGTTTGCTCTGCCAGCATGCAAATTAACTTTAGCCTGACCAAACCAGTCTTACTGTTACGGCCTAGTGTATTTTGGGGCTGTAGGAGTATGAATAATCTAGGATTGGTTCACAGCCAGCGAGTCACCTGCTGAATTAAAGTAGCATTTGATTCATTTCGGGTGCCGATATCACACATTGTTATCCGTAGATGTAGTGTTTGACAACTTGCTGGGGTTAAAGCTTGAACTCTGATGTTATGCTTACTGAGATGACTGCCTACTCCCCCTAGTGGTGAAATAGCTGCATTGACATGTTACATTAATTGTGTCAGTGAACCCATGGAAAGCAACTGCATTTATTCTATGACATGGTAGTTAATTATATGTTACTTTAATGTATCTCTCTCATAGCATTATTAGATGTAATTTTTATGAATTGTCTTGATACACAGACATACTGGTTGAATTCATGACAACACATTTCCAGTAGCTCCTCTATATCTTGTAACGTATCCTGTACTGTCTGAATAATGTCCTACTCCTTCCCTGCAGTGACTTGGAGGCCCTCCACACCACCATGTTCTACCTGGTGTGTGTGGTGCCCATGTGTGTCGCCGCCCTGCAAGTCTCCGCCTGGAAGCCCTTCTCAATACGCAACAGTCACACCGTGGACACCATGTATATCGACGGCTGAGTCACTCAATTTATGCTGTTTATGAGTCACTGTCTATGCTGTCTTTTAAGACTTGATAGGTTGCTGCAGCACTCCTAAAGGGAACGTGGGGGTGTAATGGCCGGAGGGTACTGCAGAAGAAAACACTCCATCTGCATGTGTTTATGTTTGTCGGTGAACTTGTCTGGTGGTGATGAAGGTTATGGTACTGACTCTAACTCTGGTAGCAGGAGCACAGTACCTGAGTCTGCTATTACTCTATGCAATAAGATTATGTTAGTTACTGTGAAAACTGTATGACTTAACCAAGTTTGAGGGATATTGTAGCATCAGATTACTTTCACATAGTTTATTAGTTTGCAGACTTTGTTCTCCAAACAAATTGAATGTAAAACAGATTTTCTTTGACATTGTGTATACATTGTCTATACTACATACTGTTATCATGGGACCTGAACCATTGTGATGTTGTGCCTTTGTCTAAATAGTTAATACCAAACAAATATGCAATTACTTTTCATTCAAATGATTTGCATTAATTTGTTGGGGAATGTTTTCTACAAGTCCTTTTACACTGTTTCCATTTGAATTAAAAACAAGCCTTCATTCAAATAACTTGCACGTGTTATTTACATTGACTTTTGAAACTGAAACATGGACCAAAAAAATTGATATTCAAATAGGTGAACTTCAGATTCAGTAGAGGGACTTCTGTTTTTCTTTCTGATTAATTTGAAGTTCATCAAATCGGGATTGTTTTTGTCTTGTTACTCTCTTTGGTTAAGGTCAGGGTCAGTTTTAGATTTTGGTTAGTCGTTTTGCAGGTCAGCAGTGTCCTTATAGTTTACAGTCTCCCCTGCCTGAAGATCAGTCTGTAGAGAAGTAGCTGTCATTAGCGGTTCTCCTTTTTGTTGAGTCACTGGTTTTGGTAAATGTCCTCTGGATGGTTGGAGTGGGGGCTTTCAACCTGCAAGACGATTCAGTTGAGTTTATCAGCTGTAGAGTCAACATGGTGTAGATTAGATGTGTTGATGGAGTAGAGTTTGCTTAAGAACAAGGTGTGATAATTTAGTCAATTGAAAACAGGTTGATATAACTGAGTCATAACATAAACATAACATAAAATCTAAGCACTTTCCTAGCCTCTCTCATACTTATTAGGAAAGCCAATAAGCCATATTAGGAAAATGCAATGTGACCATCCCGTACCTTGTTTTGAGCAGGGCCACTGTGGTTGGGGTTTTTCTTGTTACTTCGTAAGTTCCTCTTACCGTACAGCTCTTGCACAACAGCACCAAACTGTACTCGAACTTTATTCTTCTGTAAGAGAATGAACAGCAAACAAATTGGTTACATCGCAGTGGTAAATAACAACTAAAAAGTGTTGTATTTCCTTGTCTTTCTGCAATGTAAACATACATTAAAGTCTCAACATTGTGAGACAGGATTATACTAGGAATTTACTGAAGAGGAATACCCCCTCTTACAAAACAATGATAGCAAGGGCTAGGGCTTGTTTAAGACATTGGGCTTTCCACAACATGGTGAAACTAAATATTGTGAACACATTGCACATTGTGGTGGTATCAAGTATTTTTTAAGACATCATGAACAACTTCAGTGAGGCAGTACAAAAGAGAAGACTGCACCTGGAAGTCACCCTTCTCTGTGCCTCTGGAAACGGCAATGTCTTTCCCAGTCTAGTGTAGAATGAGCAGGTTAGAATCCAATGTAGACTAGATGATTATGATGGTTGCATGATTGGTCAATATATTTTATGCACTGTTACGTCTCAAACAACAACCAATTCATAATGATCATTATATGTATGTATCTAGAGTAATACAATAGCTTACCTTCTTACGAATGATCAGAATCAGTATTGCCAGACTGTACAAGACCAACAGGACAAACAGCAGCCACAGCAAAACATGCCAGACCATCTGCATGCCCCTCTCTGAAAGCACACAGGAGAACTGTCACTTGGCTTTCATATAGTTGTAAAGGCAAAACTCGAGTAGAACTGAAAAGTCCCCCTTGCTACCCCAAACACTCTAACCCATAGAGATACATTAAATGATGAGTAATAATTTCAAATGACACATGTTCTATTTAATTCTATGCTCTTACCTCTCACCACCAGCGTGGTGCCCTGCCCTATCTCCTGTGCCCCGCTGCATACCACGTCTCTAAACACGGCAGCACAGTGGTACACCCCGCTGTCATTGGCCTGGAGTGAGTTGATATTTAGGCTGTTTCTCTCCAGGCTGTATTTGTGTTGCTGGGTCATCAGATCGACCGAGTGGTGAGCGTCCTGCTTGAAGACGAACCAGAGGACATCCATTTTCCTATTGGTATCATATGCGATGTTACAGGGGAGAGAGGCTGACTGACCCCCTATCCGCCAAATGATCTCGTCTGGCTGGTGTAACGATAACCCTGGGGGGCAGTTTTCCTTGTTCTCCATGATGTCTGGAGTAAAAAGAGATACAGGTACAATCATAAAGTTGTACTCGCAATCGTTATAAGTGAAGATCATATGGAATCAAAACAGTTTTAATCTGATATTTTATCATACTGACATAAAGATACATTTAATTTTGATTATATGTCCTTACCGGCTGTCGAGATTAATTCGCGTGATAGAGGAGAACACTGATAAATCCGTTCTTATGAAAACATAATGTTGACACCATATGTGTGTGTGCCCTGTGATCTCATGACTAAGTGTGCAATACACAGAACAGGAAGATGGATGTTTTCACTTCTCTCACTTTTACATCCTGTTTACCAAGTATCTCATCATTATGTGTTTGGTGTTGTAATCCCCAAAAATTTTCTCACAGTTGTCAGTCAAAGTTGTCTTCTCGTAGTAATGTTGCAGCATCAGCGAGACGTGGGAATCAATCTGTTCGCCGTTCTTCAAATTCAAGGCCCTGGCATGACAGTCACATTGCGTATTATTCAACTAGACATTCTTACCAATGGATGCTGGTGGGCGTGTTTAGCACAGGTGTCACTCAAACCGCTGTATCCAATCCGAACACAACTTGCTTTGTAATTTACGTTTTTCTTACGCCCCCTTCCACGTCGACTTGCCCTATCGCCATATTTCAACTCGTTGCATCAAAAAAGGGTTAGTGAAGCCGGTTAAATAAATTAGATAGAAAGCTAGTTTAAACCAGAAAAAGTTAACAGTAAGTCATTTTCACCGGTGTCAAAAGAAGGCATCAGCTCTAGCAATGAACATCTTCAGGTTAACGGGAGACCTCTCTCACTTGGCAGCTATCATCATTCTCCTGCTCAAAATATGGAAAACCAGGTCGTGTGCTGGTGAGTATATTAGCTACTAAAATGTATATTTCTTCAAATTACTTATTGGCTATGTGCTGTTTTTCTTATGTATTTAGTTTGCCGTCTGCCTATATTCCAACCCATCCAGTTAGCTGTAGTTTAGATCCCTGTAGACAGCTAGCTAACATGGACAGTTAACGTTATATTCCGAACCCACTGTTATTTAGCTGCAGAACAAACAAGCAACAATGGCATTTTAAGTGCTGATCAGTATATATAATGCATCATGAAACAATTATATGCAGATCATGTTGTTCACTAACTAGTGAGCTTGAATTGGTTGAACGTTAGCTACTTCACCACCGTAGCATGTCAACTTGTTAGCTGTCTATTCTAGCGCGGCAACTTGGATTGCTCTGATTTTTAAAGTTAACTACTAGCTATACGGATTATTGTTTAATCAAAGCCTTCATTGAATATCTGGTTTGCCACCTATGTAACTGGTAGCTAGCTAACTTGCTACGCAAAACATGTTAGCTACAGTATCTAATTAGCTAGCTACGTGTAACAGCCAAAATAGTCGATTTAAAAAAAAATCGATTGTTCATAAAGTGATGCAAGTTTGGACACTGTACCGTGCTTTCAGATGAGGTATTTATTAATAACTTCTGTTTAAACATCCCGTCTAGTGTCACCTTGTTTTCTGCAACAGTCTGGCATGCGAGTTCACTCAATGTAGCCCGGCGTTTGATTGTTAGATCTGGACTCTGACGTGGCATTCTAGAAAGTCTCACGAAATTAAATTAGGTGGAAAGGAATCAATGCATTCTCACTCATAAGTAGTCGACACTTCTACATTTATGTCTCAAATTAGCTGAACACATCCTATATTCTAAACACTCGCACACGTTTCTCTCATCGACCTTGTTTGCATGGAATTAATTTGCCTTTGGGGCATTAGGATCTGCTGTCTTTTTCTAATACCAGTCACTGTAATATATGGAATAAATAAGATTTATTGTGCACATTACGATTAGGCCTACATGGAGATGCATTAGTTGCAGAGTGATCACCCTGGTCTTAAGATGCAGCTGCATTTCTTGATGTAGTCAGACATGGGTTTGTCTCATTCACATTTCCAACTGCTGTTGATAAGATACTATCACACTTTCAGCCCTGACCGGGCAGGGGCTTGCAAAGGAAGACTATTTCAGAAGTTGTGAAGAATTTGCCTTTCTTCTTGAACTTGCTCTTGAAGTGATGCAAAACTAGAAGAATAATTTCTTATTTCATTCCAGGGTATTATCCGTCCTACTGTTGTAAAACTGGTTGTCCCTTCAGGTATCTCCGGGAAGAGCCAGATCCTGTTTGCTTTGGTCTTCACTACTCGCTACCTGGACCTCCTCACCTCCTTCATTTCCCTCTACAACACCACCATGAAGGTAAGAGGATGGCAGGACCTTATTACTGAGCCTTCGTTTCCTTCTCTCCATACCTCCAAACCACTGATAGTAGTGATTAAGTGTTATGAGTTGGGCCAGGCGGAATCTGTGGAATCCCTTAGAGTTGACTGCATAAGCAATTGACAACATCATCACCAAATCTCTCTGGGGCTTCAGATAGAACTTATCTGTAGATTTCTTCTGGACCTAGTCCTTATGAGAGACGCTCTAGACTGTGCTACTATTTTCTTCTCAGCACCATTAACATGGGATATCTTCATTTTCTCCCTCTCCTCTTCCCTGCAGGTGATCTACATTGGTTGTGCCTACGCCACTGTCTACCTGATCTACATGAAGTTCAAGGCCACCTACGATGGGAACCATGACAGCTTCCGAATGGAGTTCCTGGTGGTTCCTGTAGGGGGCCTCGCATGCCTGGTCAACCATGACTTCTCTTTCCTAGAGGTTAGAGACATTTACATTACATATGAAGGAGAAACCCCTAGTTAATGGCTACTTAACCTATTCCACACGGTCAGTTGTTAGCGGGTGGGTGGATGAGAATAATGGCTAATATACAGTGTTGTGTTTGTCTTTCTATCAGATCCTGTGGACATTCTCCATCTACCTGGAGTCGGTGGCCATCCTGCCCCAGCTCTTCATGATCAGTAAGACGGGCGAGGCGGAGACCATCACCACCCACTACCTGTTCTTCCTGGGTCTCTACCGGGCCCTGTACCTCTTCAACTGGATCTGGCGCTTTTATTTTGAGGGTTTCTTTGACATGATCGCCATTGTGGCCGGCGTGGTGCAGACCATCCTCTACTGCGACTTTTTCTACCTTTATGTCACCAAAGGTGAGTGTCCACCTCTGATTTATGTTCTGCCATCTGTGTATTCGCTGTTTGACCTTCTGGTATTTTATGTATGCGTAAGTAAGCTTTGTTGGAGTAATTGATAGTTGAGTTTGTAGGACTACATCTTATCCTAAATGAGTTATAATCTATCTAGATACACTTTGAATGTTGTAGTACACAGGAGTCAGCACACTGCAAGGGAAATGCATAAAAAAAAAATCATTGGACCCTCTGACATGGATCTCAATAATCCTCAGTGCTGAAAGGAAAGAAGCTGAGCCTGCCAGCATGAGCGGTTCAGACGGAGACCCCGTGTCTCCCAGTAGACTCAGGGTGCGTGGAGATGACATCACGGAACCCCACCGAGCAAGCACAAGATGCCTGAGAGACAGAGCGACTCAAGGGGGAAAAACACTAGTCTTCTTCATGAAGAACTTTGAACTGGTAAACAACAAATGGCTCCAAAACTGAATGAGAGGTCATCCCAGGTCTTCACGCAGTCTTCAGATATCTATTTTTAGCATCTTGCCTTACCTTTTCTCATTGCTGTTCAAAATAGACAGAAAACATGTTTTGTTTTTTCAACATGTGAGGTGTGCTCTTTGATGGCTCAATATGCATTGTATCGATTAGGGTTGACTCAATGCAAAGTACCATGCCAAACTTCAAAATGAGATGCAAAAATCTAGTCTGTATGATTAAGATGGAAATGATGTTTCAAGGAGTATTATGTAATGATTTTTATGTCTTGCTATTTTTTCATACATTGTTTTTTACATGACTGTACTCCCTTGGCCAATTTATTATTCACAACTACATTTACTTATGTTTTGTAGGTGCTCTTTCATTTGGATATCCCAGTTTGCACTCCTCTCTTGAAAAAGTTATCCTGCAAAGCCCACTTCTGGGTTCTTGTTTTTATAGAACCCTTTGCCCAATATTTTTTTTTCCAGTTGCCCTTTTGACATTTTTGGTAAAATTTGCTTCAATGCAGTTGTCAAATTTGAAAAGCATAAATTCTTCATCTTTGTGTCCTCCATTGATGTACATACTTACCATTCTAAGATGAAGTTCCCATCTTAACATGATACATATCACCTTTCACATCACCAACCAAAAGACGAGTTTATTGCATTACTTAGGCCCAGCCTCAGCTTGTTCAACATTGGATGATTGGAAGTAATTTAGGGGTCCGTGTCAGTAAATGTGCTTCTCGATAGGGCTATTTGGTTTATTTTCAATGCAGTCATAGACTAAGGTTAATTTGATTGAATACTGTAATTGCCTTACTTGTCAGTTTGTTTAGCTGTTTAAATAAAGATGCAGTCATTTGTCACAGAGGTAAAAGACCCATTGAAATATACATGATATTCTAGAACAGGGTTGAGGAATGTGTGTGAGATATGGTGTTTGGTATGTATGCATTTGAGTTAAATGTTGAGATTTGACCAATTTTCCCAGCTAAGTAAACCCCCATAGTCTTTTCATTTGAGTCATTCCTATAGCTTCTTTTGTTTTAAGTTGCATGATAACTGTGATACCACCTCACCTCCAATAAACTTTTTATGAAAAAGCACAATTTTACCTTGTTAATGTGAAAAAACACCTATGTACAGACAGCTAGAAAAAGATTAGCCAAAAAATGTTAAGTACTTTAGAATTACTAATTTTATTAGAATCCCCATTAGATGTTGTGAACGCAGCAGCTACTATTCATGGGGTCCACATTAAACATGACAATACAGAACATTTAACAAGAACTGCTCAAGGCCAGAACTACAAATCTGTGAAGGATCAATCATTACAAATGGGCACACTTTTGTACATTAGAAACATATCTTACAATATTGAGACACTGGCTTTCTAGAGCAAATCAATTTAGTGCAGTTGAAGTGATTTACTTGAAACATTCCATCAAAGTAACATCTCACCACTAATCTTCAGAGGAAAACGTACATTCAATTGAATACATATAAAAACACTATTTTTGATACAAATCATCAGTCACTATCTCTATTAGTGCATACTTGACATTTCTGGTTTAAACAAACGGACTTGACCTTAGTAACAGAAACTAGCTCCCACTGTTCAAATGGACCACAGATTTTAAACTTGAAAAACTGACCTGTTAATCCTGACCTATTAATCCTATGTGGATCAAAACTAGAGGAGCGCATTTAATAAAATCTTTGGAAAATGTACAATATGGATAATAGCATACATTTACATTTTACATTTACGTCATTTAGCAGACGCTCTTATCCAGAGCGACTTACAAATTGGTGCATTCACCTTAAGATATCCAGTGGAACAACCACTTTACAATAGTGCATCTAAATATTTTAAGGGGGGGGATTATAAGGATTACTTTATCCTATCCCAGGTATTCCTTAAAGAGGTGGGGTTTCAGGTGTCTCCGGAAGGTGGTGATTGACTCCGCTGTCCTGGCGTCGTGAGGGAGCTTGTTCCACCATTGGGGTGCCAGAGCAGCAAACAGTTTTGACTGGGCTGAGCGGGAACTGTGCTTCCTCAGAGGTAGGGAGGCGAGCAGGCCAGAGGTGGATGAACGCAGTGCCCTTGTTTGGGTGTAGGGCCTGATCAGAGCCTGAA
Source organism: Salmo trutta (assembly GCF_901001165.1). Classification (NCBI taxonomy): domain Eukaryota; kingdom Metazoa; phylum Chordata; class Actinopteri; order Salmoniformes; family Salmonidae; genus Salmo; species Salmo trutta. The sequence goes on along the minus strand of NC_042957.1, from coordinate 64,143,953 downwards.
GGTACGGAGGTGCCGTTCCCCTCACAGCTCCGTAGGCAAGCACCATGGTCTTGTACTGACGCATACTGCACACATTGTTTACAAAATACACAGATTGTCAAATACAATGTAGCAGTAACATGTATATTATTTGCACTGCTACCTGGTCATCTGTCATGTTCTAAATGGGCTTCGTTTAACAAATAATTTCTACCATTACAGGTGCTTAGTCCCCTCTCCATTGCAAATGATGAGGACAATAAAAACCAAGGTACATTCATTGCATGTAACATCTGACAATCAGACTAGCAACCGATAGCAGCTTGAATTTCAACTATGTTTATGTATAAAATATACATCTTTGTACTCTTAACCCTTAGAAAGATCAAGAAAATAGAGATAATAGTACAAATGCTATAATGCAATAAAATAAATCAACAATCAATGTGCCTACATTGTCAGGTGAAATTATACAACCTCTAGAATCATATAAAGAAATATTAATACTTGTATCAATGGTGATGATTCCATTGGACTGTTTGGATAATATATTTTTGTAGTTAAAGGCCCAGGGCAGTCAAAGACATGATTTTTCTGTTTTATAAATATTTGTAGAGTATGAGGTTGGAATAATACTGTGCAATTGTGAAAATGATGCCCTTTCAGTACAAGAGCTGTTTGAAAAAACAACCTGAAATTTCAGTCTGTTTTGGTGGGCTGAAATTTGGCCTGCCTGTTGACGTCACCTGGCGGTAAATTAGTTAATAGACCAATAAGAAAGTGAGTTCCAAACGTCTCTGATAATAACAGCTATTTTTCAGTTTTTCCCTCCCCACTTAGATCTAAACAATTATTGCTTGAGAACATGCTCTTTGCTAAGAAGCAATTTTTGCTTGTTTTAATTTAAAACAAATCACAGTAAGGTACGTATTAGCCAGAAATGATTTGATATTGAGATAAAAACAGCTGCATTGGGCCTTTAATGAAAAGTCAACCTGAGGTTTTACTCTATCTAGTTCTCAAGTCTAGAGGAACCCCAATCTGCCAGTGAGAGGACTGCAGTGCAGTGATCAGTATACGATTGTGTCTGTAGAAGGCCATCTCCATCACTGACGCTGCAGCTCCTTAAACCTCCGGCTTCCCATAGGCTTCTTCATCTTCTTCTCTGACAGATTTTAAAGTAGGGGAGAGAACAAACAATTTGAGGATTAAATTAACGGGACACTTTAAACTTATGAGCAACAACATTGTATGATAGTTAAAGTACACCTTAGCCAAATACCTTTAAACTCAGTATTTCACAATTCCTGACATTTAATCCTAGTAAACATTCCGTCTTAGGTCAGTTAGGATCACCACTTTATTTTAAGAATGTGAAATGTCAGAATAATAGTAGAGAGAATGATTTATTTCAGCTTTTATTTCTTTCATCACATTCCCAGTTGGTCAGAAGTTTAGATACACTCAATTAGTATTTGGTAGCATTGCATTTAAATTATAAAACTTGGGCCAAACGTTTCGGGCAGCCTTCCACAAGCTTCCCACAATAAGTTGAGTGAATTTTGGCCTATTACTCCTGACAGAGCTGGTGTAACTGAGTCAGGTTTGTAGGCTTCCTTGCTCGCAAACACTTTTTCAGTTCTGCCCACAAATTGTCTATGGGATTGAGGTCAGGGCTTTGTGATGGCCACTCCAATACCTTGACTTTGTTGTCCGTAAGCCATTTTGCCACAACTTTGGAAGTATGCTTGGGGTCATTGTCCATTTGGAAGACCCATTTGCGACCAAGCTTTAACTTCCTGACTGATGTCTTGAGATGTTGCTTCAATATATCCACATCATTTCCCTTCCTCATGATGCCATCTATTTTGTGAAGTGCACCAGTCCCTCCTGCAGCAAAGCCCCCCCCACAACATGATGCTGCCACACCCGTGCTTCACGGTTGGGATGGTGTTCTTCGGCTTGCAAGCATCCCCCTTTTTCCTCCAAACATAACAATGGTCATTATGGCCAAACAGTTCTATTTTTGTTTCATCAGACCAGAGGACATTTCTCCAAAAAGTACGATCTTTGTCCCCATGTGCAGTTGCAAACAGTAGTCTAGCTTTTTTATGGCGGTTTTGGAGCACTGGCTTCTTCCTTGCTGAGCGGCCTTTCAGGTTATGTCAATATTGGACTCATTTTACTGTGGATATAGATACTTTTGTACCTGTTTCCTCCAGCATCTTCACAAGGTCCTTTACTGTTGTTCTGGGATTGATTTGCACTTTTGGCACCAAAGTACGTTCATCTCTAGGAGACAGAACGCGTCTCCTTCCTGAGCGGTATGACGGCTGCGTGGTCCCATGCTGTTTATACTCGCATACTATTGTTTGTACAGATGAACGTGGTACCTTCAGGCATTTGGAAATTGCTCCCAAGGATGAACCAGACTTGTGGAAGTCTACAATTTCTTTTCTGAGGTCTTGGCTGATTTCTTTTGATTTTCCCATGATGTCAAGCAAAGAGGCACTGATTTTGAAGATAGGCCTTGAAATACGTCGACAGGTATACCTCCAATTGACTCAAATGATGTCAATTAGCCTATCAGAAGCTTCTAAAGCCATGACATGATTTTCTGGAATTTTCCAAGCTGTTTCAAGACACAGTGAACTTAGTGTATGTAAACTTCTGATCCACTGGAATTGTGATACAGTGAATTATAAGTGAAATAATCTGTCTGTAAACAATTGTTGGAAAAATGACGTGTGTCATGCACAAAGTAGATATCCTAACCGACTTGCCAAAACTATAGTTTGTTAACATGAAATTTGTGGAGTGGTTGAAAAACGAGTTTTAATGACTCGAATTCAACTGTATATCTAGAAAGGAGTTTTTGTTCATTAACCAAATTATGTGTTAAGTTGAACACACCCATCTTGTTCCATGACTGTTATATTTGTTGCAGGCTCCAACCTAGTGACTCGGTACCTACTGACACTGGGTGAAAGAGAGAAAGAAAGAGGGAGAGAATGAGAATCTCAAATGAAGGGCCTCTGTGTGTGTGTGTTTACTACAGGCTGTGTGTTTTGATACCGCTGGCTGTAGTAGAAGTTGAGCACATTGTAAGAGGTAATGTAACAGGCACCGAGGACCAAGGAGACCAGGATGGCGAGGATGGCCAGAGCAGAGAGCACACACAGCAGACTGACCCCTCCCAGGGATAGCAGAAACACTGGAGGGAGAGGGAGGAGGTAGGAATAATGAGGAAAAACAAGAAAGGGTGAGAAAGGGTTTCAGTATTAGCCACCATCATTGTCCCTGATAGACAGGCATTCAGGCTAGTTGTTATACTACACAGCTGGGAAGAGTGTATTGGTACTGTAGTAGTGGACAGTAGGTATTGTATAGGTAGTGTGGGGACTTACCCTCCAATAAAACTAAACCCACGGTGGCACCAATGAATGTAACAGTGGCAAAGGTCAGGAAAATCCCAATGGGTACAGTGGCCATGGCGCCAAATACCAACACAGCCAGGGCTAAGAATGGGTGGCCATTGAGGAACTGCCCCATTGACGTGTTCATCAGCTCTGCCACCTAGTAAGGAGAGAGAAGTGTCGTGAACATGCTTCGCATTACCTATTGTCCTATTAAGAAGTAATAGGTCCCTACATGCCTATTACTGTTAGACCAAGAGTTTGTAACAGTGTTGCTGAAGAGGAGACAGGGTGCACTGTTACCTTGGGGTCATAGTACAGGCTGTCCATCATGCTACTCAAACTGCCTCGAAGCTGCAGTAGCCCTTTGGGGATAGTTGTCACATTGTTGCACTGCATCGTTTGGTTTCTGTCATGCACAGAAGTGGAAGAAGAGGAGATAACAGGAGGGGGTGAGGGATACATTTACAAATAAATGTCGCTATGTCACATAGTTTAGCTTCCTCTCATGGAAACACACATATGAATACCGAGTATCTAGCTAGCTTACTTATAAGTCTATTTCAGCAAAGCGCCTTGATGACACATCAGCTAACGTTAGTAGTAGCTAGGTTTCTTGGTTTGTTTACTTTCACTAACGTTAGCCTAGCTGAATCGCTAAAGCTATTTCCAACGACTTGCTAGCTAAAAAAGCAAGCAACACATTTAGTTACTCCTCAATCACACACGACTTTAATTTTTACACAGCAAATCGTGTAGTTCGCTACTAATCCAAATGTTTTGCAAAACTGTTACCTTCTTCTTCTATAATATTATGGCGGTCCGCAAACAAACGTTATCGTTGAATGCTGCCACCTACTGTACTGGAGTGTCTAGTCAATCACAGTTTACGGACTAAAGAACCAAACATTAAGAACAACCAAACCCTCCTATCTAATCCTGTACTACTCTGTTCGTTACCGACCTGTCAGTAAGTGTGCCGATTGGTTTGACGCTGCGTGTGAACTATCGCGAGGTTAACAAAAAGGTGTAAAATGCATAGAACAAAAATGACAAGGACTGAAAAGCATGTCTGACTGATACATAGAAATAGAACCTATAGAACAAACAACCCATTCAAGAAGTTTGCATCCAAATTATGTACCCTTCTCCCCAAGTGTACACAGAGAGGAATAGGCAGTGGTCAGTCTAAAAAAATATATTATAATAATCTTATACAAAGGACAACAGACAGAATCAAGGCTTGGACTGGCAACCCTTCAGTCTTGAGGCAAATGCTACATCCCTTTCTTCACAGATAAAATTACATAACTGTTGATGAGAACTGCACCTGTTTCTGGGAAATCATATGGTACTGTAATACGAAATTAAAATATCTAGGTTATGTAAGAGCCCAGGCAGCCAATAGATAACAACATGGAAGATCTCTATGCTAGGTGTGTTCACTGTGTGTGATATATCTCCTTCAGTAAGAGTGGTCTGGACACAAAAATAATTCAAACATTCCCCTAGATGTGGGCAGTGGGCTGTGCCTTCTCAAAAAGAAATCTGCAATAGTTTGGATCTCAGTACAAAATGTGAGACACATTGAAATATAATTAATAGAACTGAAAAAACACATAGAGACACATAGAAATTGAATTTATATAACTGGCATCCCCATTCAAGAAGGTTGCGTTCCAATTCTCTACCCTTCCCCCCCATGTGTACACAGAGATGGATAGGCAGTGGTCAGTCAAATAAATATTTGCTTACTGGTCATGAAAAACTAAAACAGAAAAGCAACAAAACAAGATGATGCAAAATAACTTGTCTGTACTTCATGACAGAGAAAATAAACAGAATCTGCCCGCTGGTCTTTCTCAAGCATGCCTCTCTTCCTTGCGCTCTTGCGAGCAGGGAAACACTGTGAGACATCTCACTCCTATTATCATAGAACCGGGGTTACACAAGTAGCCCTAAGTTCTATTTCAAATACTTGTTTCGATGTCTCACATTGGGTTATAGCCAAGTCCCATATCGCAGACATGCTATCTGAAGCCAGGGTAGTCCCAACAGTATCACCCCTCAAAGGCTCCGACACTGAGAACAGTATGTGCCAATGAAGTTGTAATGACTTCCAGTCGGTAAAACCTCAAAAGTATGATTGGTGGCCCAACATGCCATCTCACAAATCTCTTATAAAGAGACGCCTTTGAACAGAGTTGACCCCCCTTACAGGAGGGCACCCAAGACACTAAAGAGTTGGTCACTGTTACGTCATGTGCAAAGCACATACTGTACATAAACAGTGGAGAAACTTCTTCCGTAGAAGTGAAGGGAGGCGGTTGGAAAGCCATAAGCTTTAAGGCAAGATAATTGTAATTGCAGCTGACCTTAGGCATAAATGCTGGGTTGGGTAACAATGTTAACTTGGATAACACCAGGGCAAACTGTAGGCACAACTGGTGGACTTTATTCAGAAAAGCCACCTTTAAGGAGCGATATTTCAACTCCACACTTTCCAGCGGTTCAAAAGGTTGCTGTGAAATCACCTCAAGCACAATAGACATATACCAAAACGGGGCTAAAGGCCTGGAGACTGGGCGTAAGCAACGCGCTCCCTTCATGAAACGTCATAACAGAGGGTGTTTCCTTAATGTGTTGTTAAATCCTATCGACAGGCCGGCTAGATAGACCTTAACAGTGGAGAAAGCCTTCCCTCTGTCAAAAAGGTCCTGTAAAAACCACAAAAATTTGGATACAAAGCGATTGGTAAGGAATGATCTGTTTTAGATCACACAATGTCTCAAAAACACACCACTTGTTTCCATACAGTGAGCCTGTAGAAGGGGCTCTGGCACTTTGGATAGTCTCAATGACTCCAAGAGGCAAGCCTGTCGCATTTATCTTCAAAAGCCAGGCCAAGAGGGCCATGGTTAATGTGTGAGGGTGGAACCTCTCTCTATTCGTCTGGGTCAAGAGATCCCTGCGTAGCACTAGTTGCCAGGGCTCGTTGTAAAGGAGGAGAATCTCCACTGACAAGCGTGTAGAAGGCAGTCGCGGATTTGGAACTACTGAATTTATTAAAGCACCATATATTAAAGCAAAACCAAAAGTGCAAATAATAAAGTACTCAGGAAATAGTAGGAGATTCCTCTCAGAAAAACAAGAAACATTTACAATGACCGACAAAGACAAATGACAGAGGGAGTATATATACAGTGATAGAGTGGGGATTGAAACCAGGTGTGTGTAATGATGATGAGACTGAGTGAAGGGTGTTTGCCAGCAGCAGGTTCGGCAGCAGCTAGAAGGCCGGCGATGGCGAACGCCGGAGCTGGATAGGAGGGGAAGCAAAAGTGAAGGATGGTGTGAAAAAGTGCTCCCCTGGCCATCAAGTTGTTACAAAAATGAGAAATAATCCTACCCACCTCCATATTTATTTATTTTTTATTTAACCTTTATTTAACTAGGCAAGTCAGTTAAGAACAAATTCTTATTTACAATGATGGCCTACCAAAAGGCAAAAGGCCTCCTGCGGGAACAGGGGCCTGGGATTTAAAAAATACAAAAATACAAAATAAATGCAATATAAATATAGGAGAAAACACACATCACAACAAGAGAGACACAACACTACATAAAGATAAAGAGAGACCTACGACAACAACGTAACAAGGCAGCAAAACATGACAACACAGCATGGTAGCAACACAACATGACAACAACATGGTAGCAACACAACATGGTAGCAACACAAAAACATGGTACAAACATTATTGGGCAAAGTCAACAGCACAAAGGTCAAGAAGGTAGAGACAATACATCATACAAAGCAGCCACAACTGTCTGTAAGAGTGTCCATGATTGAGGCTTTGAATGAAGATATTGAGATAAAACTGTCCAGTTTGAGTGTTTGTTGCAGCTCTTTCCAGTCGCTAGCTGCAGCGAACTGAAAAGAGGAGCGATCCAGGGATGTGCATGCTTAACATTTTTTTTTACATTTTAGTCATTTAGCAGACACTCTTACCCAGAGCAACTTACAGTAGTGAATGCATATATTTCATGCATTTTTTTTTTTTTTGAACTGGCCCCCCGTGAGAATCAAACCCACAACCCTGGCGTTGCACACACCATGCTGGCATTGCAAACACCATGCTCTACCAACTGAGCCACAGGGAAGACTTAACAGAATGTGACTGGCAGAATGGGTGTTGTATGTGGAGAATGAGGGCTGCAGTAGATAGCTCAGATAGTGAGGCCTAAGAGGGTTTTATAAATAAGCATCAACCAGTGGGTCTTGCGACGGGTATACAGAGATGACCAGTTTACAAAGGAGTATAGAGTGCAGTGATGTGTCCTATAAGGAGCATTGGTGGCAAATCTGATGGGCGAATGGTAAAGAACATCTAGCCGCTCGAGAGCACCCTTACCTGCCGATCTATAAATTATGTCATGGTCATCTGAATAGTTTGGCAGCTGGGGTGAAAGAGGATTGATTACAATATAGGAAACCAAGTCTAGATTTAACTTTAGCCTGCAGCTTTGATATGTGCTGAGAGAATGACAGTGCACCGTCTAGCCATACTCCCAAGTACTTGTATGAGGTGACTACCTCTAAACCCTCAGAGGTAGTAATAACACCTGTGGGAGAGGGGCATTCTTCTTACCAAACCACATGACCTTTGTTTTGGGGGTGTTCAGAACAAGGTTAAGGGTAGAGAAAGCTTGTTGGACACTAAGAAACCTTTATTGTAGAGCATTTAACACATCTGGGGAGGGGCCAGCTGAGTATAAGACTGTATCATCTGCATATAAATGGATGAGAGAGTTTCCTACTGCCTGAGGTATGTTGTTGATGTAAATTGAGAAGAGCGTGGGGCCTATGATTGAGCCTTGGGGGTATTCCCTTGGTGACAGGCAGTGGCTGAGACAACAGCTTTTCAGACTTTATACACTGTACTCTTTGAGAGAGGTAGTTAGCAAAGCAGGCCAAAGACTGCTCAGAGCCACCAATACTCCTTATCCGGCCGGCCCACAAGAATGGAATGGTCTACCGTATCAAAAGTCAATAAAAATAGCAGCACAATATTGCTTAGAATCAAGGGCAAATGGTGACATCATTGAGGACCTTTAAGGTTGCAGTGACACATCCATAACCTGAGCGGAAACCAGATTGCATACCCGAGAGAATACTATAGACATCAAGAACGCCAGTTAGTTGATTATTGACAAGTGTTTCCAACACTTTGATAAACAGGGCAAAATAGAAATAGGCCTATAACAGTTAGGATTAGCTTGATCTCCCCCTTTAAAGAAAGGACGAACTGTGGCTGCCTTCCAAGCAATGGAAACCTCCCCAGAAAGGAGAAACAGGTTAAAAAAGTTTAGATAGGCTTTGCGATGATAGGGGCAGCAACCTTAAAGAAGAAAGGGTCTAAACCATCTGACCCAGATGTATTTTTGGGGTCAAGTTTAAGGAGCTCCTTTAGCACCTCAGACTCAGTGACTGCCTGAAGGGAGAAACTTTGTAGAGGGGCAGGGGAAAAAGAGGGAGAAGCATCGGGGATAGTCGCATAAGAAGGGGTGGGAGATGAGGAAATGTTGGACGGGCAAGGAGGCATGGCTGAGGCAAACAGGAATCCTGACTTAATGAAGTGGTGATTAAAGTTTTTTAGCAAGCATCTATGACAAATCAGGACAGGTTGTTTCACTGAGCAGCCATTATGAACACAGGCTGTAAAACAGTGATCACTAAGGTTATTACAGAAAACACCAGACTGATACCTATCAGGATTATTTGTGAGGATAACATCGAGGAGAGTAGCCTTTTCTGGATGTTTGGAGTCGTACCTTGTGGGATTGGTGATAACCTGAGAAATATTAAGGGAATCCCATTGCTTTGGGACTTGGTCAGGTTGTTTAAGTATGTCCCAGTTTAGGTCACCTAGCAGGACAAATTCAGACTTAGTGTAAGGGGCCAGGAGAGAACTTAGGGCAGGTAGGGTAGAGGCCGGTGCTGATGGAGGAAGATAGCACCTAGCAACAGTCAACAAAGAGCTATTTCAAAGTTTAATGCTTAAAACCAGCAAATCAAATTGTTTGGGGACAGACTTGGTGGAGACAACCGAGCACTGAAGGTGATCCTTGGTAAAGATTACCACTCCCCCACCTTTGGAGGATCTGTCTTGCCGAAAGGGTTATAACCAGAAAGGTTAACATCAGTATTCAAAGCACTCTTCTTTAACCACGTCTCAGTAATGACCAACACATCTGGATTGATCAGGTAAGATGAATACAAAGCCGGTGAGAGGTGGTTAGAATAGGATGGGAGGCCAAAAGTCTGTGTAACCAATATAGAGTCAGAGTCCCGAGTGTGGGAACAAACAGTCTGTCCCACAGTTGGATAAAGAAAGTGTGTAGTCAACAAAGTACACAGGAGTCACGAGGCAAATAGCAAAATGCACAATATTAAAAAATATATATAGCGACTTGGGGCTAGCCATTATAAGTTCAGAGTCACTCGCCCCAACAGTGCGTGTGTGCTGGAGGCGAGCGAAAGCTCGGGAGAGAGGGGTGAGTGTGGTGGAGGTACCTGTACCAGACAGGGAGGCCAGGGCAGACGGTGAACAGATCGCCAGGTGGAATCCAAGCAGCAGTGCAGCAGGCAATGGGAGTAGGTGTGTGTCACACACACTTGGAAGAAGCCTTTATTTCTGGAGGCAGATTTCTTGTAGAAAATGCTAGTGAATGGTCTTTGAACAGCAGGAGGGGGCTTCAGAGGATGCTTCAATGACTCCTGGCACTGGTTGGGCCAAAAGCCCTTTTACTTCACACCTTAGTGATAATTGAATTTGTATCTGGTCTGTCCCTTCAAGCCTGGGAGCTCAGTTTCAGGTTGGAATGGTGTCCTCAGGTCTCTGCTGTTTGTTTGCTAGAGCACCCTCTGCGTAGCTTGGAAAAAGAAAACCTTGGAAGCAGTAATCTCTATGGTTAATTGTCGTCAAAATCTGGAGCGAAGGCCATGCTGTGGAGAGTAGCATCCTGCATATGTACCTGCCGAAAAATCCAAGTTCATCTAACTCCAAATCTATCCTTTTGTAAAAAACATGTTGAAAGATGTGAGAGCTCACATTAATCTGTGTCTCTCTCTCTGAGGGGGGCTTGTCCTCTACAATTCTACAAAGCCATACCCACACTTGCAGTCAGGCCCTAGCCTTTTGGGGGCTCTAAACCCAACATTTTGACTTTTTAACATTCATTTCCTGCAATCTTACACATTTTGCCATGGGTCAGAGAGAAAATGTTTCAGTTTTAAAGCAAGTTTGATGCGTTTCTACACATTTTTACATGTGGCTGAGGGAACATTTTGCAGTTTTACAGGTAATGCCTTGCAATGATACACATTTTGCCATAGGGTGCAGAGAAATGTTTGCCGTTTTTAGGCTTATTTCCTGAAATTCTACACATTTTGCCTTGACTTATGGTATGTTAATATGATATCTGATTGAAAAATACTTACCAGAGCTGGCTAGGCTAACTTGCTGACATGGGCTAATTGATTGACTGTCAGTGACGCCAACTGACTGTCAGTGATGCCCCCATCTTCCCAGTGAGCGGATGCATAGAGATTAGCTGCTCTATATGAGCGGAAGGGTTTTAGAAGTGCGGATGTGGCGGGAGTCTGTGCTCCAGCCGAGAGGAGGCAGGCCAGGACAAGGAGTGAACTGTTGGATGCTCCTCAGAAGTCCCTTCTTTCCCCCAAGGGATTCAGGGTGCAGGACCCTGATGCGGTAGCAGCGAAGGACCGCTTCCCCTACTGTCAGCCTCTGTTAGGAGAGCCAAACTGTGGGTTAGCTGCCTGCTGCATTTCTGGGGGTTTTGAGTTATGTAAAACAATGAAGCCCTGGCTCGTGGAAGGGGAGACCGGGTTACCACAGTACCCAGGTCTACGGGGCAAGCAGAAGTTGAAGGCTACACCTTCATTCTTGCGGAGTTTGCACTTCTGCTGCATGGCAGCAACAGTTAATTCGGCACTATAGGAGCATCAATGAAATCTGCCTATTCTTTGTACGAGTGGTTGGACAAGTTGATAAGACTCATGATGCACCCACAGCCACTGGAGGCTCGGAAGTTGAGATCTGCAATGACGCAGCTCTTGTCCCATTGTTCCTGGTTGGCTGTGCCTTTGACTTACAGAATGCTCATCTCTTGTAACAAATCGACCTAGTTAGTCAACAGTAGAGACGTTACGTTCAACGCCCATACTGAACATGCCACAGACACGTATACCTTTTGGAAAATGGAGGCGGTGAAGCACTCCATTTTCCCAGGGAGATCAGTGCTGTTCATAGTTTCCTCCCATTGAACCAGTCCCTCTTGGCGCTGCCACCCCCCATGGGTGCAGCCCATGTATTTGTCATCAGGTGCTGATGTGCGCTGAGGGAGGAAGAGGACCTCGAGCCAATGGTCTTGAATCTCCTTTTCCTCCTCTCCCTACTTTCACTTCTCATCCTCCTTGCTGTTTCATCTTGATACAGCAAATCGAGGACTCCGCATTCCATAAGGCTAGGGTATGTGGGGTAGCCTCAAGACAAGTCTTGTTTGGGGGCTGCTCTGCACACTCGCCGATGGAGGGAGTTTGCAGGCAGTGCCCTACAATGTACACAATACTTGTATTATTATTAAGCAAGTAAATCCAAGACATTCAATTTAGAATGTATGTTATGTTTCGTGTGGTATGTATTAATTTGTGGATGTCCATCACCCATTTTGTATGACATGTTAGGAATAACAATTTGTATTATATGTTACGAATTTGCAAAACATACAATATGTTATGAATTCTAGCTAGGTGGCTAGGATAATAATGTTAGCTAGCTGGCTTGGATGCTAACGTTAGCTAGCTGGTTAACGTTAGCTAGTCAGCTAGCTTGCTAAATAGCAATTTTTGTAAATTAACTTTGTCTCTACATTAACTAACATATTCCTCTAGACTGTACATTTTTTGCATGATTCGTTATGACGTTTTAATTACTTACATTTGCTTCCATCCTAGTATTTTTGTCAGCCATCTTTGCTGAAGAACGTCTCCAGCCTAGGGTCGCATACCGTCAAATTAGTCATGGGAACCACTCGATATGATTGGTCATAGCCCAGTGGACGTTGCAGGTGATTTGCATAAAGTTGGGAAATGTTTAACTTTTTTACATCCTCCCACGCCACGTTTATGCCACCCAATGGTCCCCCGCCCTCTCCGCTTCCCAAGGCTTTTCTTCCATTGAAAATAAATGGGAAGCGGTGTTTCACCCCACCTCACCACATGCTAGTGTACACGGCAGGGCAAAAGAGCTTTCATTGTCTGCTTATATACCCCCTTTATTTATCCTACAGTTCTGACTTGGTGTACAGGGAGAATACTGGAAGAACAGCCCATGTTCTGAATTCTGTCCTATACATTTCAAAAGTCTTAGCTTGCTCATTAATGTCTTAATTGAAATTACTTATTGCCTCTTATCCGCTCATCATTCCCTTATGCCACAGTTTGTACATCTCAATTTTCAATAGAAACCACATTAGTTTAAGCAAGTCAGCCATATCTGCTATGTTTCTTAAAAAGGCAGTAAATGAGGTTGAATATCTGTTTCATTGCCAGACAAGACTCCGCTGATAGCCAGGTGTAGCTGTGGTAAGGATTTACTCCATGGTGCTGAAAAGAAAGCTCTGCTGTTGGGACAGCTTTATGTAGGCTCTAACAGTTTGTGGGAACTGTTTGTCACCGTTATAGTGCAATTAATGTATTGTTTAATGTTGTGTTGTGTAGTGGCTTTGCTGGCACACATCTAAAACATTCTATGGGAGTTTGCCCCAACACGATTTACATGCTAAAATCGCCACTGAGAACAGGGTTTTCCAAACTCAGTATTGGAGCACTGCACAGTTGATTAAAATAATCAACTCATCATTTTTATTTATTTTATTTCACCTTTATTTAACCTGGTAGGCCAGTTGAGAACAAATTCTCATTTACAACTGCGACCTGGCGAAGATAAAGCAAAGCAGTGCGACACAAACAACACAGAGTTACACATGGGATAAACAAACATACAGTCAATAACACAATAGAAAAGTCTATATACAGTGTGTGCAAATGTAAGATTGGGTGGGCTATTTACAGATGGGCTATGTACAGGTGCAATGATCGGTAAGCTGCTCTGACAGCTGATGCTTAAAGTTAGTGAGGGCGATATAAGACTCCAGCTTCAGTGATTTTTGCAATTCGTTCCAGTCATTGGCAGCAGAGAATTGGAAGGAAAGGCAGAGGAGTTGGCTTTGGGGGTGACCATTGAAATATACCTGCTGGAGCGCGTGCTATGGGTGGGTGCTGCTATGGTGACCAGTGAGCTGAGATAAGGCGGGGCTTTACCTAGCAAAGACTTATAGATGACCTGGAGCCAGTGGGTTTGTCGACGAATATGAAGTGAGGGCCAGCCAACAAGAGCATACAGGTCGCAGTGGTGGGTAGTATATGGGGCTTTGGTGACAAAACAGATGGCACTGTGATGGACTACATCCAATTTGCTGAGTAGAGTGTTGGGGGCTATTTTTGTAAATGACATTGCTGAAGTCAAGGATCGGTAGGATAGTCAGTTTTACGAGGGTATGTTTGGCAGCATGAATGAAGGATGCTTTGTTGCGAAATAGGAAGCCGATTCTAGATTTAATTTTGGATTGGAGATGCTTAATGTGAGTCTGGAAGGAGAGTTTACAGTCTAACCAGACACCTAGAGGTGGATCAGAGAATCACCAGCAGCAAGAGCGACATCATTGATGTATACAGAGAAAAGAGTCGGCCAGTAGGGAAAGGGGGGGGGGTAACCTAGTGTTGTACAACTGAAATGTGTCTTCCGCATTTAGTATGGTGTTTATCAGTGGAAGCTGCTGAGGGGAGGACGGCTCATAATAATGGCTGGAACGAAGCGATTGAATGGCATCAAACACATGGAAACCATCTTATCGCCTTCCTTTTAATCTGCTCCAGCCATTACCACTAGACTGACCTCCCCAATTAAGGTGCCACCAACCTCCTGTGGTATTTATATGTAGTTGTAATTTTGCATTGTATTTTTACAATATGAAACCCACCAAAAAATGTATTTCCTGTAACGGCCGTCGGGAGAGAGAGTAGACCAAGGTGCAGCGGAGTTAGCGTTCATAATTTTTAATTAGAACAAAAGAGAACACTACACAAAAATAAGAAAACTGACAGCCAAACAGTCCTGTCAGGTGCAAAACACTAACAGAAACAATTACCCACAAAACCCAAAGGAAAAACATGCTCCTTATGTGTGACTCCCAATCAGCAACAACGAGCTTCAGCTGTGCCTGATTGGAAGCCACACACTGCCCAAAACAAAGAAATACAAAAACATAGAGAAAGGAACATAGAACGCCCACCCAATGTAACACCCTGGCCTAACCAAAATAAAGAACAAAAAAACCCTCTCTATGGCCAGGGCGTTACATTTCCACAGGAAATAGCATATAAAAACGAATTTCCGGTTAGAAGATATATATATGAATAATTAAATCCTCCTGTGACAAAACTGGTCAAATGAATGTCCAACATTTGTTTTCTCTGATAGCATCATTTATGATTTTATTAATCTGCTTTTTCCATGTTTCAGTCTAATGACCTTCATCAGGATTTATTTTCTGAAAAATATTCTGTTACTAGCTTGATTGATTCATAGCAACAGCGAGCACATGTTAGACTAGATGTCTGTCTGAGATTATATATGTCTAACTGAGGAGTGTGAGGTCTAAAGAAGTCATGTGATTTATTAGCTCAGCCTGGATCTGGTCTTTTTCCTGTTTTTCCAGTTTAGCATTTTTCCTCAAGCACCTTCATTCATTGGTTTAAAGAAGTCATGTGATTTACCAGAAGCGCACAGTATAAATAAATATGGACATGCATGACGCAGACACACAAAAAAAAAATATATATATATATTATCAGAGGGGTGTGAAAAGTAGTGTCAATATAGCCATGATACTTTTTTGGGACATCCTTAAGAGATCTTTTTCTTTGGATAACAGGTATAGACCATTTTTTGTCAATTTGTTTATTTTATATTATAATAATTGTATCATTGATGTTATGTTTACAAGGCATACATTATATAGTTACTTATTTTGATACAGTGTTTGACCACTTATTTTAAAGGGATATTTGTCAGTGGATATTTCTATCCCAATGATAATAATTAACAATCAATAAGCCTTGACTAATCCCCAAGGTTTGTAAGACACCGGGTTATGAATAATTAGGCAAGGACTCAGCTTTTCT
The DNA here is from genome assembly GCF_901001165.1 of Salmo trutta. Lineage (NCBI taxonomy): Eukaryota > Metazoa > Chordata > Actinopteri > Salmoniformes > Salmonidae > Salmo > Salmo trutta. The sequence continues at coordinate 64,128,227 of NC_042957.1, read as the reverse complement.
GCAAAAGGTCTGTACAGTTTATTCAGAGAACGTTCTGAAGTCCATTACACAAAGACATTCATTTTATGCTCACTCCCCACTTACGCACATACCTCCACACAAACAGTAGGTGAGTTGTATCCCTCCCCGGAGTTCTCACCACTGTTAATCACTACCCAGCGCTGTCTGTTCCTTTCCCCCGAGATTAGAGGGACCTTGAGGGTCACTCCCTTTCTTCTCTAAGTTACTCAAAGTTCCTCAGCTGTTGGGTCAATCACAGTCTACTTGTTGTTTTCTTAGGCCCACTAATACATACACATTTCTCTTCCTCCCGGGCCTCTACTAGACCTTATGGGCCTTTCGTTTAGTACTTTAATTATTCATTATACATGCTAAATAACTACTAATTGGTTACGCGATAGGGTTGGATTCTTTAATCATTTACCTTTATTATTCCCTTATGTAACGGCCGTCGAAGGGAGTAGACCAAGGCGCAGCGGGTTGAGTGCTCATTTTTAACTTTTATTGAACACGTAAACAAAAACGAGAAACCGCTCAACAGTTCCGTCAGGTACAAAACACTAGACTGAAAACAACCACCCACAAACACAAGCTGAAAAACCTCTACTAAATAGGACCTCCAATCAGAGGCAACAAGAAACAGCTGCCTCCAATTGAAGGTCAAACAAAAACCCTACGCATAGAAATAGAAAAACTAGACACGGACATAGAAATATACTAACATAGAACATAAACCAAAACCCCCGAAACACATAAAACAAACACCCCCTGCCACGCCCTGACCAAACTACAATAACAAACAACCTCTTTTACTGGTCAGGACGTGACACCTTATCAATATTTAACTCAAAAAGTATCTTTTAGTGTTTTCTTAATTTGTCCAATGTTGATATGGTCCCAGAAAATTGTACATCAGCAGTAATATTTTAAGATAACGGTAGAGCACTTTCAGTAAAAATCAAAAAATGTGATTAAGATGCATTTTGCACACAACACTCACATAGTCTGAACAGACCTGGGTAAAAAATATCAGCTACATAAAATGCACTAATAAAAATAATACAAACTGCAGCACACAGGTAATCTTGATTCCAACAAATGAATGGATCTTTTAACTATTGTTTCAGTCTTGGTCGACCTTCATCAGGGTAGCTAAATAAAGTGCCCCTGAAATATTTGAAGTATTGGACAGTATGTATTTGACCCCAGGTCTGAGTCTGTGATACAGGCAGGGTTAGTTAGAGTCACACCTGTTTACAGAAATTGTGGCAGACAAGACAGAAGTGAAAGTAAAAGTAGGAGCCTGATCGGTGTGTGGGTGGGTAGTCTGTTTTATGTACAGTAATTCCATTGGACTTTGTCTTTAAAGGGATGTGGCTGTTTAAATCAACTACACCACCTATGCCTACTGCAGGTAAGTTGTAGTGTGTTTGTATGTACAGTATGCTCTCTGTTCCTGTATCGGTTGAACTCAGTTCACGTCCTATGTGTCAGTTGAAAGGCCTCTTTAGTGTCCTAAGTTTTCATAACTGTGACCTGAATTGCCTACCGTCTGTAAGCTGTTAGTGTCTTAACGACCGTTCCACAGGTGCATGTTCATTAATTGTTTATGGTTCATTGAAGAAGCATGGGAAACAGTGTTTAACCACTTTACAATGAAAATCTGAAGTTATTTGGATTTTTACCAATTATCTTTGAAAGACAGGGTCCTGGAAAAAGGGACGTTTCTTTTTCTGCGGAGTTAATATATTATATATGTATACAGTTGAAGTCAGAAGTTTACATACACTTAAGTTGGAGTCATTAAAACTCATTTTTCAACCACTCCACAAATTACTTGTTAACAAACTATAGTTTTGGCAAGTCGGTTGGGACATCTACTTTGTGGATGACACAAGTAATTTTTCCAACAATTGTTTACATGCCGATTATTTCACTTATAATTCACTGTATCACAATTCCAATGGGTCAGAAGTTTACATACACTGAGTTGACTGTGTCTTTAAACAGCTTGGAAAATTCCAGAAAATGATGTCATGGCTTTAGAAACTCCTGATAGGCTAATTGACATAATTTGAGTCAATTGGCGGTGTACCTGTGGATGTATTTCAAGGCCTACCTTCAAACTCAGTGCCTCTTTGCTTGACATCATGCGAAAATCTAAATAAAACGCTGTAGACCTCCACAAATCTGGTTCATCCTTGGGAGCAATTTCCAAACATCTGAAGGTACAACGTTCATCTGTACAAACAATAGTACGCAAGTATAAACATCATGGGACCACGCAGCCAACATACCGCTCAGGAAGGAGACGCGTTCTGTCTCCTAGAGATGAACGTACTTTGGTGCGAAAAGTGCAAATCAATCCCAGAACAACATCAAAGGAGCTTGCGAAGATGCTGGAGGAAACGGGTACAAAATATCTATTTCCACAGTAAAACGAGTCCTATATATCGACATAACCTGCAAGGCCGCTCAGCAAGGAAGAAGCCACTGCTCCAAAACTGCCATAAAAAAGCCAGACTACGGTTTGCAACTGCACGTGGGGACAAAGATCGTACTTTTTGGAGAAATGTCCTCTGGTCTGATGAACCAAAAATATAACTGTTTGGCCATAATGACCATCGTTATGTTTGGAGGAAAAAGAGGGAGGCTTGAAAACCGAAGAACACCATCCCAACAGTGAAGCATGGGGGTGGCAGCATCATGTTGTGGGGGTGCTTTGCTGCAGGAGGGACTGGTGCACTTCACAAAATAGATGCCATCATGAGGAAGGGAAATTATGAGGATATATTGAAGCAACATCTCAAGACATCAGTCAGGAAGTTATGCTTGGTCGCAAATGGGTCTTCCAAATGGACAATGACCCCAAGCATACTTCCAAAGTTGTGGCAAAATGGCATAAGGACAACAAAGCCAAGGTATTGGAGTGGCCATCACATATCCCTGACCTCAATCCTATAGAAAATTTGTGGGCAGAACTGAAAAAGCGTGTGCGAGCAAGGAGGCCTACAAACCTGACTCAGTTACATCAGCTCTGTCAGGAGGAATGGGCCAAAATTCACCCAACTTACTGTGGGATGCTTGTAGAAGGCTACCCGAAACATTTGACCCAAGTTAAACAATTTAAAGGCAATGTTACCAAATTCTTATTGAGTGTATGTAAACTTCTGATCCATGTGATGAAAGAAATAAAAGCTGAAATAAATAATTCTCTTAACTACTATTCTGAAATTTCACATTCTTAAAATAAAGTGGTGATCCTAACTGACCTAAAATAGGGAATTTCTACTAGGATTAAAAGTTAGGAATTGTGAAAAAAATGAGTTTAAATGTATTTTGCTAAGGTGTATGTAAACTTTGGACTTCAACTGTATATAAACTGATTAAACAGCATGATAATTTCACAGATGCACCATGATCATTACACAGATGCTGGGGACAATAATAGTTATAGTGCTGACGTTGCTTCCAGAGGCAGTTTGTAACTCGGTTGTGAATGTTGCAACCGAGAACAGACGATTTTTACTCGCTATGCGCTTCAGCAATCGGAGGTCCCGTTCTGTGAGTTTGTGTGGCCTACCACTTCGCGGCTGAGTCGTTGTTGCTCCTAGACATTTCCACTTCACAATAACAGCACTTACAGTTGACCGGGGCAGCTCTAGCAAGGTGGAAATTTGACAAACTGACTTGTTGGAAAGGTGGCATCCTATGACAGTGCCACGTTGAAAGTCACTGAGCTCTTCAATTTGGGCCATTCTACTGCCAATGTTTGTCTTTGGAGATTGCATGACTGTGTGCTCGATTTTATACACCTGTCAGCAATGGGTGTGGCTGAAAAAGCTGAATCCACTAATTTGATGGGGTGTCCACATACTTTTATATTAGTGTATCGCTCAGATATAGGACAGACACTTCAGGACAAACTTCCTTTAGATTTTATTTTTTGGGTGGGGGCTATCTGTTGTTCCATGTAGTGAATCTGTTATTCCATGCGTTTGTATGGGCTAATAGCAATAAGGCCAAATCACATTTTTCAGCAAATAATTTAGATACTTAAAGGGGTCTTAAAATTCTAAATTAAATAGCAAAATTATCTTTGGTATGACCTTAAAACAATTCCATATAGCTTAGTAGACATATGTAAACTAACAGTTACATAAATCAGGAATGCAGACAGGCTTTATCTGAGCTACTGTGTCAACACATCACCACCTGTTGTTATGTTGGTTACCTACTGATCAAAAAAGGATGTTATTATGATTATTTATTTTTTCAAAGACGTATTGCTAAATTAAAGGTTTACGGAAATACAGGCATGTACCACATTACTACAAGACAAAACAGCTCAATCAAGCCTGATGGTCTTGTAAGTATAAAAGCAAAGCTTGCTTTCAGTAAATAAAAAAAGCATGACTGTTCTGACTTACAAAATTTCGAATAAAAATATCAGATTTCTCTGTTGGGGCAGCATTTCCCAATTCTCTTAACACGGGGTACCAACTGTTGGCCTTCAAATCCAAACTAAATCACCCAACATTTCACTAAATGCTTCACTTCACATAGTGTTGCCCCTGCATTCACATAGAAAAAAACTGACTGAGGACAAACCAACACAATTGCATTGAAGTGAATATGCCTTATTATTTTTGCTCTTATGGATAGATGTATAAGCATTTTTTCTATTGTATTGACTCATTTCACCATCCTTAACACTGTCCTTCCCATAATGACGTTTCAGAAGCATTTCTCTTAAGTGGGAAGGAAAAACATCCTGCATTTACAGTAGACTGGAACCTGCAACCCTGCAGTCGCAGGGCAATCACTTGCACTATAAGAGCCAAACCTCTTGTTACACCTACAGGAATTGTCACGTCCTGACCCTAGTAAGATGTAATTTTCTATAGTAGAGTAGGGCAGGGCGTGACAGGGGGTGTTTTTTTTGTTCTATGTTTTCTATTTCTATGTTTTAGTTCTAGTTGTTCTATTTCTATGTTGGGATTGTTTGGGGTTGATCTCTAATTGGAGGCAGGTGATCCTCATTTGCCTCTGATTAGAGATCATATTTAAGTAGGGGTTTTTCTCTTCCTGTTTTGTGGGTGATTATATTTTGTGAGTGTTTGTTCCTCCTGCATCACGGTTTGGTTTGTGCTTAAGTTTACTTTGTTATTGCATTCAGTTTCAATATCTAATAAATATGTGGAACAAAACCGAAGCTGCCTTTTGGTCCGCCCCTTCTAACAAGCGTGACAGGAATGTTGATTTTACTTTAAGATTGTAATCTTAATTGTCAGTGTCACAGATCCAATTACATAACTTTTTATATGAACAAGGCCTGTTTTGGGGAAATCATGTGACACAGTTAGGGGGTGATTGGCCATCTGACAATTCTGGTAAATGCCAGATGGGCTGGACCATTTTTTTTGTTGGGTGGGCTAGTCGAAATTGACACCCTCCGGACCTCGAAGACCAAATGCGGCTCCAGGGGGAAATACATTTGACACCCCTGCCTTACTATATACCTATGTTTGTCCTCTGTAACTGTGTGCCTCTGCTTGCTGAAATCCATAATTTATAAAATGTTAATCATTTACAACCAACGACTGATTCCTCTGATCATGTAACATTTCAAAATACAATTGCGGGGAAAAAAACACCGCTTTGGAAGCTTCGTCCCTTTGTTCAATAGCAACTATTTTACAACCAAGATATCTGATATGGGTTTGAGATATGGAGCGGCGCTCGTAATGATGTGGACTGGTGTGATAAAATGTCAGGGCCGAATTCTTGTCCCAGTCCACCACTGGACACAGTAAAATGAAAGTGAAATCTAGAATTATGTAGAGCATAGGCAGTTGAACAAAGAGAGACCGCAGGTATAACTTTGCTCATTTGAGAATCCGGTTGACAAGGTACGTGGCAGAACTTGGCAAGGTACATTTCTGAGCAATTAAAATTGATAGAGTATGAAATTATATAATACTTATATAACTTAATTATATGATATTAATAGACCAATGGTAATAAAACTGGGCTTTCAATTGTTTTGGAATAGGCTGGTAGACCTGATACTGTAAATGTACAGAGAACAGATCATAGAGATAATAGAAATATAGGTGTATATATGAGCTATGTATATCCTGATATATATATATATATGGCTCTGTAAAAATTTAATTAGAAAGCTGGTTGTTTGGATCCTGGACACGTTCCAAGCCGTGCTGTATTGACCATCACAGGCACGCTATGCCTGTTACGCTTCAATCTGAATTATCACTGCGCCTCCATAAGAAAATCATCATGTTCATGTTGCTGTCTGTGATCATCTCTTGTATTTATCTCAAATCGCACATTATTTCCCATCGCTTCTAGCGTTTGGTTTGGTACAGCGGGGTTAACATGCCTAGCTGTCTGCCTGCCCTCGGAAGATTGGTTTCACTTTTGAAGTGCTGAACTCTCCTGTATTCTACGGTACCATAGAGAGCGAACGGGTGTCCCGACGAGACTACATTTTTTGTGAGCCAGGCGAAATGACACATCAACCCCATTATTATGGAAATATCCAAGTAAATTCGAATAGAAGAAAATCTAAAACAAACGAAAATGCAGCAACTGCAGTAGCGGTCCGTCTGTAAAAGCAATGGGGAAGCCAAGCCAGGGAAAAAGCCATATTACAACCGGTGTTGTGATAATTGTATTGTTTTAGGGCATGGAAACATTAGAGCCATAGCAATAGTTCAAAAGAAACAGACATGTCATCCTGCTAACTCCTCTGAAATGGGTACACATGTTCTGGAAAATTCCCAATAGGCGTAACCATAGCAACAGTAAATATTTGGCCATAGCACTGTTACAGAAATAAACAGTCATGCCCACTCCTCAGACAGGTGCATGTCTAATGGTGTCTAATGACCTCGAGCACATATAGAGTGCACTGTTCTTGCTGGCTCCTCTGAAATGTATAATGGCCACACATGTTCTGGAAAATATCCAATACAGCCAAACCTGGATGATGCTGGGCCAATTGTGTACCGCCCTATGGGACTCCCAATCACGGCCAGTTGTGATACATAACTTGATTTATTTAATCTCTGAAAAACTTCACAGAGTGGTGAAAGTGCACATTGATGTGGATGCTCCTTTACAATAAATATTGAGGGTCTTATTCTGGTGACATGATGATCGATGCTCGACTGCCAATTGTGAAATAAAAATATTCTTGCTCTTATCCATACTAATCTTATAATGTAGACTAGCTTACCCGCACAGGCTACCCGCACTATATCTGTGAGCTGTTGACGAGCCACATTTGCTATTTAACGCAACAGTTTGTGACAAAACTATAGGTAGACTTGAAAATGCGATGGAAACAGTGAAATTTAGATTTTTATTCAGTACATGAAAATGTAAGCGAAAAATAACATTTTGTGTACACTAAGTCATCATGCACTGATTTTGAGTCACACAAAATCGTGTGTTCACTACTCAGACAATTAATCCACAGATAAAAGGGGAAACCTAGTTAGTTTTTAGTTTGTTTTCTTTGATTAATCTCTCATCCTTCATGCTTCTTCTTCTGTGGATTTTATATGGCGGATGGCAACCAACTTTAAGGTGCATTACCGCCACCGACTGGAGTGTGGAACTTGTTCATCTTTCAATCACCCACGTGGGTTTGTATGCTCCTAAAAACCAATAAGTGGATGGGAGAGGCGGGACTTGCAACTCGTCAAGCATCTAAAATAGAACACCCAAGTATTTTAGCGTCTGGCCACGTAGGCGCCCGTTGACGTGCACGGACAGTTTGGATGAAATGATTGAAGAACATGTACGTGTAAATGTATTTTGCAATGCTCCCGCACGCAATGCAGCTGGTTTGATCAGCATGTTAATAAAGATTTCCAAAAACTATTTAGTCTAATCAACATAAGCTAAATATCATGTGGGTGTCCATTATGTAATGCAAATCAAATTGTATTTGTTACATGCGCCGAATACAACAACTTTACAGTAAAATGCTTACTTACAAGCCCTTAACCAACAATGCAGTTTTAAGAAAAATAAGTGTTAAGTAAAAAATAGATAAGTAAAAAAATGTATTAACAAAAAGAGCAGTAGTAAAATAAAATAACAATAGGGAGGCTATATACAGGGGGCACCGGTACAGAGTCAATGTGCGGGGGCACAGGTTAGTCGAGGTAATTGAGGTAATATGTACATGTGGGTAGAGTTAAAGTGACTATGCATAGATAATAAACAAAGAGTAGCAGCAGTGTAAAAGAGAGGGGGGGAATGCAAATAGTCCGGGTAGCCATTTCATTAGCAGTTCAGGAGAAGGGGGTAGAAGCTGTTAAGTAGCCTTTTGGACCTATAGAGGTCCTGGACGGCAGGAAGCTTGGCCCCTGTGATGTACTGGGCCATACGCACTACCCTCTGTAGTGCCTTGCGGTCGGAGGCCGAGCAGTTGCCATACCAGAAAGTGTTTCAACCAGTCAGGATGCTCTCGATGGTTTAGCTGTAGAACTTTTTGAGGATCTGAAGAACCATGCCAAATCTTTTCAGTCTCCTGAGGGGGAATAGGCTTTGTCGTGCCCTCTTCACGACTGTCTTGGTGTGTTTGGACCATGTTAGTTTCCTGGGGATGTGGACACCAAGGAACTTGAAGCTCTTAACCTTCTCCACTACAGCCCCGGCGATGAGAATGGGGGCGTGCTCGGTCCTCCTTTTCCTGTAGTCCACAATCATGTCCTTTGTCTTGATCACATTGAGGGAGAGGTTGTTATCCTGGAACCGGACGGCCAGGTTTCTGACCTTCTCCCTATAGACTGTCTCATCGTTGTCGTGATCAGGCTTACCGCTGTTGTGTCATCAGCAAACTTAATGATGGTGTTGGAGTTGTGCTTGTCCACACAGTCGTGGGTGAGCAGGGAGTACTGGAGGGGACTGAGCACGCACCCCTGAGGGGCCCCCGTGTTGAGGATCAGCGTGGCAGATGTGTTGTTACCTACCCTTACCACCTGGGGGGCGGCCCGTCAGGAAGTCCAGGATCCAGTTGCAGAGGGAGGTGTTTAGTCCCAGGGTCCTTAGCTTAGTGATGAGCTTTGAGGGCACTGTGGTGTTGAACGCTGAGCTGTAGTCAATGAATAGCATTCTCACATAGGTGTTCCTCTTGGCCAGGTGGGAAAGGGCAGTATGGAGTGCAATAGATATTGCATCATCTGTGGATCTGTTGGGGTGGTATGCAAATTGGAGTGGGTTTAGGGTTTCTGGGATAATGGGGTTAATGTGAGCCATGACCAGCCTTTCAAAGTACTTCATGGCTACAGACGTGAGTGCTATGGGTCGGTAGTCATTTAGGCAGGTTATCTTAGTATTCTTGGGCACAGGGACTGTGGTGGTCTGCTTGAAACATGTTGGTATTACAGACTCAGTCAGGGACAGGTTGAAAATGTCAATGAAGACACTTGCCAGTTGGTCAGCGCATGCTCGGATCACACGTCTTGTTAATCCGTCTGGCCCTGCGGCCTTGTGAATGTTGACCTGCTTAAAAGTCCTACTCACATCGGCTACGGAGAGCGTGATCACATAGTCATCCAAAACAGCTGATGCTGTTATGCATGCTTCAGTGTTGCTTGCCTCAAAGCGAGCATAGTTAATTAACCAACCCCCTAGAGTCGATTGATGCACCGGTGTAACATATTAAAAAAATCCCCATCAAAATCCCTCAGTTTAAACTAGAGATATGTTGTTTTGCATTGTATGCGTCTTAATCCACCGCACTTGTGGTGAAAGGTGGCATAGCTGGAGCGGTGTTTGTCAGACCATGAGACATCCTGAAAATGAGACATCTCCCCCAAAAGTGTCATGGGACTTGTCTGAAGGTACCGATTTTAAAAAAATGAATGGAAATATAAAGTTAGTTCAGTGCCTACCCCAAAAAGGAGTTAAATATGTGTAAAAATATATATATATACACAATACCAGTCAAAAGTTTGGACACACCTACTCATTCATATAATTTCTACATTGTTGAATAATAGTGAAGACATCAAAACTATGAAATAACACATATGGAATCATGAAGTAACCAAAAAAGTGTTAAACAAATCAAAATATATTTTATTTTTGAGATTCTTCAAAGTAGCCACCCTATGATGTTTACATAATTTGTTCTAGAATTTTGCATACATTTTCCACACTATTTACATTATATTTAGTAGTTGAACAGACCTGAATCACTGGACAAAGATATGGGATCAAAACAAACAGCCCTAGCCCAAGACCCAGCCACAGCTCCAGCTCCACCTAAAGGTAAGATGTGCATGTGTTCAAATGCATGGGGTTAAATTCTGATTGTTTAAAAATGTATGTAAGGGGCTATGCGTTCTATGGAAAATAATGAACGACGGGGAAGGTGTGTTCCATGATGCGCTAGCAGAGAGGAATTGACCTTCCACGGAGTTGCGTTATTTTTCTGGAGAACTCATAGAGCCCCGAGTTGATTATCCCTTTAATACCATGGCTATAATTTAACACAATTGCAACTAGATATGTGTTAATTTTCCCATAGAAACTATAAAGTCTGTTTGTTTCAGTTACCATGGCAACTACTGTAGCTATCTAAACTTGCTAGCTACTTCAGTGGATGTTGAACACATTTCTAGCTAGCAAGTGTTATAGGGAAATAATGCATGCTCTAGAATGCCCTTCAAGCCAATCAGAAAGGAGTATTCAACAATGCCATGGTATAATATGATATTTCAAGTAAATGGAAACCATAACAATAACACAGAAAATATAAATATATGTGAATAATGTGACTATATTGTGTATATTGGATGCATATTGGGGCCTTGGAACAAAGAGAACCTCCCATTCTGTGATTGTCCCCCCTGGGGTTTTTACATTGCTATGAAATTTAATTTGTGGGTGATGGGTGATGTAAGATGTATGTTGCACCTATATCAAAGTATGCACTCAATGTATTTTGCAGTTTTTGACAAACCATGGAGGAATACACCTTGGGGGTAAGTTTTAAATAATCAACTCCCTTTGTGATTTTGAGTTTCTGAGCTTTTAGAGCTTATATAAAGAGAAAGTTGTTTATTATCTCCAGCATGTACCAGTCTACATGGGAAAACAGCACATTTCTATGTTCTGTAGTTAAAAATATAAGGAAAAATGCGGAGATATACTATAATACTATGAGATTCGCAGTGATGCGGGGAGCAGGGAAATGCTCTCCCCTGGCTGGAAACTCTTTGCAGGTTTTGAAAATGACTGTTTTTTTACAATGTGAACACGCTTTTTTAGGACCTTTCTTCTTATCTTTTTAACTGCAATTTTTTTTTGCCATTTTTACATAGACATTGGTATGGTGCTGGAGATACAAATATGAGGTTGAAAAGTGGTGGAATTGCCCTTTAAGTTGCCAGCAGCATACCGCCCTGTATACCACTGCTGACTTGCTTCTGAAGCTAAGCAGGGTTGGTCCTGGATGGAAGACCAGATTCTGCTGGAAGTGGTGTTGGAGGTCCAGTAGGGGCACTCTTCTCTCTGGTCTAAGGAGATCCCAATGCCCCAGGGCAATGAAGGGGACATTGCCCAGCATAGGGAGCTATCTTTCAGATGGGACTTTAAAACGGGTATCCTGAATCTCTGTGGTCACTAAATATCCCATGGCACTTCGTAAGAGTAGGGGTGTTAAAGCTGATCCTGGCTAAATACCCAATCATACCATAATGGCCACTGAATTGTTCCAATTGGCTCATTCATCCCCTCTCCTCCCAAATCAAATCAAATCAAATCAAATTTATTTATATAGCCCTTCGTACATCAGCTGAAATCTCAAAGTGCTGTACAGAAACCCAGCCTAAAACCCCAAACAGCAAGCAATGCATGTGAAAGAAGCACGGTGGCTGGGAAAAACTCCCTAGGAAAAAACTCCTGAGAAAGGCCAAAAACCTAGGAAGAAACCTAGAGAGGAACCAGGCTATGAGGGGTGGCCAGTCCTCTTCTGGCTGTGCCGGGTGGATATTATAACAGAACATGGTCAAGATGTTAAAATGTTCGTAAATGACCAGCATGGTCAAATAATAATAATCATAGTAATTGTCGAGGGTGCAACAAGCACGTCCGGTGAACAGGTCAGGGTTCCGTAGCCGCAGGCAGAACAGTTGAAACTGGAGCAGCAGCATGGCCAGGTGGACTGGGGACAGCAAGGAGTCATCATGCCAGGTAGTCCTAGGGCTCAGGTCCTCCGAGAGAAAGAAAGAAAGAAAGAGAGAATTAGAGAGAGCATATTTACATTCACACAGGACACCGGATAAGACAAGAGAATACTCCAGATGTAACAGACTGACCCTAGCCCCCCGACACATAAACTACTGCAGCATAAATACTGGAGGCTGAGACAGGAGGGATCAGAAGACACTGTGGCCCCATCCGATGATACCCCCGGACAGGGCCAAACAGGCAGGATATAACCCCACCCACTTTGCCAAAGCACAGCCCCCACACCACTAGAGGGATATCTACAACCACCAACTTACCGTCCGAAGACAAGGCCGAGTATAGCCCACAAAGATGTCCCCCGTGTAACTCTTCCCCAGGTTGTTGCTGTAAAATAAAATATGTTCTCAGTTGTCTTACCTGGTAAAATAAGGGTCAATAAATACGTTTTCTTTAATGATAAACACTTATGGCCAATGTCGACTAGGGAGCGATGCTTTGCCTAGCTACGCTAACTTTGTCCAGAGTGGTTTGCCATTTGAGTGCTAGCAAGCCGACAGTATGCTAGGTCACAGGAGGTTGGTGACACCTTAATTGGGGAGAACGGGCTTGTGGTAATGGCTGGAACGACATAAGTGGAATGGTATCAAATACATCAAATATGGTTTCCATGTGTTTGATTCCATTCCATTTTCTCCGTTCCAGCCATTATTATGAGCTGTACTCCCCTCAGCAGCCTCCACTGTGCTAGGTATCAACAGTCAATCATCGCCTGACATCACCCCTAGTGGACATTTACCGTTATGCAGTGAGTAACCTAAGTTGTTGAGGTATTCTGACTTGAGATCCTCACGTGCAACTTACTCAGACTTGCATGTTAATCAGTCACTGATGACAATGGGAGATTGTGAAAATTTGATCTCACAATAGAATACTGCCCATCATCAATTTTGTAACCCAGTATATTAAAAAAATGAACTGAAAAAGGCCATTTGTAACAGTCAAAAAGGTATTCCCACATACTGTAACATTACATTGCAATCAGGACACTGAACTTGTTTTTCTCCAACAGTGGAAAAGATGAGTTGTTGGAGGACCTGAGGGCATATGTTCCATGTAATCCTGACATAGATGTTAGGATTCTGCTAGATGGACCAATCGGAGCAGGCAAATCCAGCTTCATCAACTCCATCAACAATGTCTTTCAAAATAAAATTACAATGAAAGCCCAGGTTGATTCTGCTATGGCTGATAAAAGCTTCACCACAACGGTAAGGCTGTGTACAGATTATTTTTAGCTTAGACCTAATGCTTACTGGTCCCGTGTGGCTCAGTTGGTAGAGCATGGTGTTTGCAACGCCAGGGTTGTGGGTTTGATTCCCACAGGGGACCAGTACGGGAAAAAAAATGTATGAAATGTATGCATTCCCTACTGTAAGTCGCTCTGGATAAGAGCGTCTGCTAAATGACTAAAATGTAAAGGTAAATACTATGTATTAACCATACTACATACTACTTAGAACATAGTATTAAGTAAAAATGTATGCAGTATACAGTATTATATAACGCATCATCTAATGCACTAAAGTGTTGTTTCACAACATTTGTTCATTTCAGTACAGCCCATCGTCCTTATCTGATTATCAGCTGTTGTCAAAGACACTGGTTTGAAAAGACGATTTGCTTCCTTATAATTGTACAGCAAATTCATTATAGTAAACAAAAGCAGAAATGAGTATGACATCCTGGCATTTACAGTATATTCAATTTTGTAATTTCACATACTACAACATGTTCAATTACTATCGCATATCCCAAAAGCCTATATTGAGTAAGCTAGGACAAGTATTTGGTCACGGCCTAAGTCATTTTGCACATATTATAGAAGTTCAGGGTAGCAAACATAGACATACAGTAAATGAACGCAACCAGGGTTTTAATTATCAATTGCGTTGTTTCCCGCCATCCGTCCCATGATCTGATTATCAGGTGTTGTCAGGTTTTGTCAAACACGCAACGATTGTCTTCCTGCAGCGAATTTCAATAGCATGCAGCGAATTTTACAAGATAAATAGCTTTAATGAGAATGACTTCCTGGCATTTAAAGCGTTTTAAAATGTCACATATTATAAAACCTTCTATTGTCATATACCCAAAAAGCCTACTATTTAGAATGGAAGTATGGGTATTCGGACATGTCCATGGACATCTTTCACATTGGATTATAGTAAGGGATAGTTAAACAACATATTTCAATATCTGTTTCCTTACTTTGAAAGGAGGGATTGCAATCCACTCTTCGGTTTTGTTAAACTAGCCACTGCCAACAATTAGCAACATTAGATCAATTCCCCAAGTTTACATTTATTTTGGATTTACTTAAGATGTTGTAGTTTCGTATTATATTCCTTTGGAATAAATAAATCATTTAGTGGAACTGACAGCGTGTAACGTCTCTCTACGAGAGATGGGTGTAGGAGTCAGGCGCAGGAGAAAAGATCATTCCAATAACAGAGTTGAATAAAGTCCATCAAAAAAACATACAGGCACCGGACCAAAATAATGTCACCCAAACATACAGTGAGGGAAAAAAGTATTTGATCCCCTGCTGATTTTGTACGTTTGCCCACTGACAAAGAAATTATCAGTCTATAATTTTAATGGTAGGTTTATTTGAACAGTGAGAGACAGAATAACAACAAAAATATCCAGAAAAACGCATGTCAAAAATGTTATAAATTGATTTGCATTTTAATGAGGGAAATAAGTATTTGACCCCCTCTCAATCAGAAAGATTTCTGGCTCCTAAGTGTCTTTTATACAAGTAACGAGCTGAGATTAGGAGCACACTCTTAAAGGGAGTGCTCCTAACCGCAGCTTGTTACTTGTATAAAAGACACCTGTCCACAGAAGCAATCAATCAATCAGATTCCAAACTCTTCACCATGGCCAAGACCAAAGAGCTCTCCAAGGATGTCAGGGACAAGATTGTAGACTTACACAAGGCTGGAATGGGCTACAAGACCATCGCCAAGCAGCTTGGTGAGAAGGTGACAACATTTGGTGCGATTATTCGCAAATGGAAGAAACACAAAAGAACTATCAATATCCCTCGGCCTGGGGCTCCATGCAAGATCTCACCTCGTGGAGTTGCAATGATCATGAGAACGGTGAGGAATCAGCCCAGAACTACACGGGAGAATCTTGTCAATGATCTCAAGGCAGCTGGGACCATAGTCACCAAGAAAACAATTGGTAACACACTACGCCGTGAAGGACTGAAATCCTGCAGCACCCGCAAGGTCCCCCTGCTCAAGAATACATATACATGCCCGTCTGAAGTTTGACAATGAACATCTGAATGATTCAGAGGACAACTGGTGAAATTGTTGTGGTCAGATGAGACCAAAATGGAGCTCTTTGGCATCAACTCAACTTGCCGTGTTTGGAGGAGGAGGAATGCTGCCTATGACCCCAAGAACACCATCTCCACCGTCAAACATGGAGGTGGAAACATTATGCTTTGGGGGTGTTTTTCTGCTAAGGGGAGAGGACAACTTCACCACATCAAAGGGACGATGTACGTGGCCATGTACCGTCAAATCTTGGGTGAGAACCTCAGCCAGGGCATTGAAAATAGGTCGTGGATGGGTATTCCAGCATGACAATGACCCAAAACACACGGCCAAGGCAACAAAGGAGTAGCTCAAGAAGAAGCACATTAAGGTCCTGGAGTGGCCTAGCCAGTCTCCAGACCTTAATCCCATAGAAAATCTGTAGAGGGAGCTGAAGGTTCGAGTTGCCAAACGTCAGCCTCGAAACCTTCATGACTTGGAGAAGATCTGCAAAGAGGAGTGGGACAAAATCCCTTCTGAGATGTGTGCAAACCTGGTGGCCAACTACAAGAAACGTCTGACCTCTGTGACTGGCAACAAGGGTTTTGCCACCAAGTTCTAAGTCATGTTTTGCAGAGGGGTCAAATACTTATTTCCCTCATTAAAATGCAAATCATTTTATAACATTTTTGACATGTGTTTTTCTGGATTTTTTTGTCATTATTCTGTCTCTCACTGTTCAAATACACCTACCATTAAAATTATAGACTGATAATTTCTTTGTAAGTGGGCAAACGTACAAAATCAGCAGGGGATCAAATACTTGTTCCCCCCACTGTAAAACAGGGAAACGAATATAAACCCGCACGACACAAAGCGGGTAGAGAGAAAATAATTACCCACACTAATCAACCCAAACAAGGAACAGGTGCACAACCAAAACAGACAAGACTAAACGAAAAAGATAAAAGGATAAGTGGCAGCTAGTAGACCGGCGACGACGACTGCCGAGCACCACCCGAACAGGGAGAGGAGCCACCTTCGGTGGAAGTTGTGACACAGCGTTTTAAAACTTCTCTAGGGTAGGGGGCAGTATTTTGACGTCCGGATGAAAGGCGTGCCCCAATTAAACTGCCTGCTACTCAGGCTCAGAAGATAGGATATGCATATTATTTGTAGATTTGGATAGAAAACACTCTGAAGTTTCTAAAACTGTTTGAATTATGTCTGTGAGTATAACAGAACTCATATGGCAGGCAAAAACCTGAAAAAAATCCAACCAGGAAGTGTGGAAATCTGAGGCTTGTAGTTTTTTAAGTGATTGCCTTTACAGTACACAATGACTTATGGTTAATTTTGCACTCCCTAAGGCTTACACTAGATGTCAACAGTCTTTAGAACGTTGTTTCATGCTTTTACTGTGAATTTGAAGCGAACAAGAGGGCCTGGAGTCAGATGAGTGAAGAAATGACATGAGCTCAGAGGCGCGCTCTCACGTGAGTGTGAGCTATGTTCCTTTTCTTTTCTGAAGACATTGGAATTGTCCGGTTGGAATATTACTGAAGATTTATGTTTAAAACATCCTAAAGATTGATGCTATACATCGTTTGACATATTTCTACGAATGTAAATATAACTTTTTTTGACTTTTCGTTGTGACATTTTCGCGCGCTTCCTGCATTTGGAGTAGTGGACTGAACGCGCGAACAAAAAGGAGGTGTTTGGACATAAATGATGGACTTTATCGAACAAAACAAACATTTATTGTGGACCTGGGATTTCTGGGAGTGCATTCTGATGAAGATCATCAAAGGTAAGTGAATATTTATAATATTATTTCTGAGTTTTATTGACTCCACACAATGGCGGGTTTGGTTTTGTGTCTGAACGCTGTACTCAGATTATTGCAAAGTGTGCTTTCGCTGTAAAGTTTTTTGAAATATGACACAGCGGTTGCATTAAGGAGAAGTGTATCTATAATTCTTTGAATTACAGTTTAATATTTTATCAACGTTTATGATGAGTATTTCTGTAAATAATGTGCTCATTCACCAGAAGTTTTGGGAGGCAAAACATTTCTGAACATTACACGCCAATGTAAAAGGGGGTTTTTGGATATAAATATGAACTTTATCGAGCAAAACATACATGTATTGTGTAACATGAAGTTCTATGAGTGTCATCTGATGAAGATCATCAAAGGTTAGTGATTCATTTTAGCTGTATTTCTGGTTTTTGTGACGCCTCTCCATGCTTGGAAAATGGCTGTGTTGTTTTTCTTGTCAAGGTGATGTCCTAACATAATCTAATGCTATGCTTTCGCCGTAAAGCCTTTTTGAAATCAGACAATGTGGTTGGATTAACGACAAGATTATCTTTAAAATGGTGTAAAATACTTGTATGTGTGAGAAATTTGAATTATGAGATTTTTGTTGTTTTGAATTTGGCGCCCTGCTATTTCACTGGCTGTTGAATAGTGTGTCCCGCAGGGGGGACGGTCACGTCCCACATACCCAAGAGAGGTTAACTACTTTGCAGATATGAAATAAACGGACAATCATATCAGTAAAAAATATCATATTCACAGTTTATGCTACAAAACCAACTAAATAAGACGTTTTAAAAATAGGTTCTATTTGAAATCAAAATTCCAAATGCTTGGGAATGTCAATACAATTAAACTAGCAAGGGCAATGATCAGTCATAGCGTGGCTAATAGGCTAGCTTATCTATTTATGTAGCTATTTATTTAGAAAGCTAAAAAACACAGAGCCTAACGTTAGCTATCTGGCTACCTAGCTAGCTTCTGGGAGGATGTTATGTCAGGGTTGCCATGTCTGCAGGTTTCTTGCCAAATTGGGCTACTTTGAAAATGTCGCAGGTGAAAAAGTA
The DNA here is from genome assembly GCF_901001165.1 of Salmo trutta. Classification (NCBI taxonomy): domain Eukaryota; kingdom Metazoa; phylum Chordata; class Actinopteri; order Salmoniformes; family Salmonidae; genus Salmo; species Salmo trutta. Next base: position 64,109,769 of record NC_042957.1, on the reverse strand, counting down.
TTGCGGGTTATTGGGCTACTTCTAAATTGGACGGGGGGGCCGCCATGGCATTTCTCTATAAAAGGGGCAGTTACTACATTCATTTTTGGACTTATAAATTAATGATATGTACCCATTGATTCTTGAAGAATATATCTTATAAATGCCTCATGAGCTTAGTTCAACTGTCGTACCCTATCAGAACCCAAATATAAGTTTGTTTACACCAACTTTTGCAAATAAAGAAAGTGTAAACAAACACTTTAGAGCCTCAAAACATGGTTAAAACTAAAACTGTTATCATGAATGGTTAGTGCTAGCATCTATCGCTCTGTCTATGAATTTGAGAGTGGTTACATTTCTCAGTCTCCAGCTTTTTACCCGACCAGGGGCAGGGCGTCCGCTTTGTTATTGTTTCTACTGCTGATTGCCACTTTAAAAATATATATTTCACTGTGACCTGCTGCTGCTGACTATCAAGCAGTAAGGCAGTCTATTGCTGAGTGAGTGAGTGAGTGAGTGAGTGAGTGAGTGAGTGAGTGAGTGAGTGAGTGAGTGAGTGAGGGGTATGTCTGTGTTGAGAGAGCACTACAGCAGGCAGTTGAGTCACTTGAGTGAGAGGAGACAGAGCAGCACCAATGCACTTCATGATAACTTTTTACCAGTTGGCTATGTAGGCTCTGTCTCCTCTCACTCAAGTGACTCAACTGCCTGCTGTAGTGCTCTCTCAACACAGACATACCACTCACTCACTCACTCACTCACTCACTCACTCACTCACTCACTCACTCACTCACTAGCCAGCTATTTCCGTCCCCCGCGACGCCATTCTTCCATACCCAGCCAACTATTACCGACGAGCAGCATTGTAGAAACTAAATACATTACAAAGGAACGGACTTGATTAGTGTTATGTTATGTTAGCTAGCTACAAAGTTGCTTTTGTATAATAGCCAACCTCTACCGACTAGCAGCACTGTAGAAACTATTACATTACAACGGAATGACTTGATTAGTGTAGTGTTGTGTTAGTTAGCTAGCATTTTCGTCATTTTAGTCAATAAGATTTTCGCAACGTAAGCTTAACTTTCTGAACATTCGAGACGTGTAGTCCACTTGTCATTCCAATCTCCTTTGCATTACCGTAGCCTCTTCTGTAGCTTGTCAACTATGTGTCTGTCTATCCCTGTTCTCTCCCCTCTGCACAGGCCATACAAACGCTTCACACCGCGTGGCCGCTGCCACTCTAACCTGGTGGTCCCCGCGCGCACGACCCACGTGGAGTTCCAGGTCTCCGGCAGCCTCTGGAACTGCCGGTCTGCGGCCAACAAGGCTGAGTTCATCTCAGTCTATGCTACCCTCCAGTCCCTAGACTTCCTGGCGCTGACGGAAACATGGATTACCACAGATAACACTGCTACTCCTACTGCTCTCTCCTCGTCTGCCTACGTGTTCTCGCATACCCCTAGAGCATCGAGCCAGCGGGGTGGTGGCACTGGAATCCTCATCTCTCCCAAGTGGACATTCTCTCTTTCTCCCCTGACCCGTCTGTCTATCTCCTCATTTGAATTCCATGCTGTCACAGTTACCAGCCCTTTCAAGCTTAACATCCTTATCATTTATCGCCCTCCAGGTTCCCTTGGAGAGTTCATCAATGAGCTTGACGCCTTGATAAGTTCCTTCCCTGAGGATGGCTCACCTCTCACAGTTCTGGGTGACTTTAACCTCCCCACGTCTACCTTTGACTCATTCCTCTCTGCCTCCTTCTTTCCACTCCTCTCCTCTTTTGACCTCACCCTCTCACCTTCCCCCCCTACTCACAAGGCAGGCAATCCGCTTGACCTCATCTTTACTAGATGCTGTTTTTCCACTAATCTCATTGCAACTCCCCTCCAAGTCTCCGACCACTACCTTGTATCCTTTTCCCTCTCGCTCTCATCCAACACTTCTCACTCTGCCCCTACTCGGATGGTATTGCGCCGTCCCAACCTTCGCTCTCTCTCTCCCGCTACTCTCTCCTCTTCCATCCTATCATCTCTTCCCTCTGCTCAAACCTTCTCCAACCTATCTCCTGATTCTGCCTCCTCAACCCTCCTCTCCTCCCTTTCTGCATCCTTCGATTTTCTCTGTCCCCTATCCTCCAGGCCGGCTCGGTCCTCCACTCCTGCGCCGTGGCTCGACGACTCACTGCGAGCTCACAGAACAGGGCTCCGGGCAGCCGAGCGGAAATGGAGGAAAACTCGCCTCCCTGCGGACCTGGCATCCTTTCACGCCCTCCTCTCTACATTTTCCTCTTCTGTCTCTGCTGCTAAAGCCACTTTCTACCACTCTAAATTCCAAGCATCTGCCTCTAACCCTAGGAAGCTCTTTGCTACCTTCTCCTCCCTCCTGAATCCTCCTCCCCTCCCCCCCCTCCTCTCTCTCTGTGGATGACTTCGTCAACCATTTTGAAAAGAAGGCTGATGACATCCGATCCTCGTTTGCTAAGCCAAACGACACCGCTGGTCCTGCTCACACTGCCCTACCCTGTGCTTTGACCTCTTTCTCCCCTCTCTCTCCAGATGAAATCTCGCGTCTCGTGACGGCCGGCCGCCCAACAACCTGCCCACTTGACCCTATCCCCTCCTCTCTTCTCCAGACCATTTCCGGAGACCTTCTCCCCTACCTCACCTCGCTCATCAACTCATCCTTGACCGCTGGCTACGTCCCTTCCGTCTTCAAGAGAGCGAGAGTTGCACCCCTTCTGAAAAAACCTACACTCGATCCCTCCGATATCAACAACTACAGACCAGTATCCCTTCTTTCTTTTCTCTCCAAAACTCTTGAACGTGCCGTCCTTGGCCAGCTCTCCTGCTATCTCTCTCAGAATGACCTTCTTGATCCTAATCAGTCAGGTTTCAAGACTGGGCATTCAACTGAGACTGCTCTTCTCTGTGTCACGGAGGCTCTCCGCACTGCTAAAGCTAACTCTCTCTCCTCTGCTCTCATCCTTCTAGACCTATCTGCTGCCTTTGATACTGTGAACCATCAGATCCTCCTCTCCACCCTCTCCGAGCTGGGCATCTCCGGCGCGGCCCACGCTTGGATTGCGTCCTACCTGACAGGTCGCTCCTACCAGGTGGCGTGGCGAGAATCTGTCTCCGCACCACGTGCTCTCACCACTGGTGTCCCCCAGGGCTCAGTTCTAGGCCCTCTCCTATTCTCACTATACACCAAGTCACTTGGCTCGGTCATATCCTCACATGGTCTCTCCTATCATTGCTACGCAGACGACACACAATTAATCTTCTCCTTTCCCCCTTCTGATAACCAGGTGGCGAATCGCATCTCTGCATGTCTGGCAGACATATCAGTGTGGATGACGGCTCACCACCTCAAGCTGAACCTCGGCAAGACGGAGCTGCTCTTCCTCCCGGGGAAGGACTGCCCGTTCCATGATCTCACCATCACGGTTGACAACTCCCTTGTGTCCTCCTCCCAGAGTGCTAAGAACCTTGGCGTGACCCTGGACAACACCCTGTCGTTCTCCACTAACATCAAGGCGGTGACCCGATCCTGCAGGTTCATGCTCTACAACATTCGCAGAGTACGACCCTGCCTCACACAGGAAGCGGCACGTCCTAGTCCAGGCACTTGTCATCTCCCGTCTGGATTACTGCAACTCGCTGTTGGCTGGGCTCCCTGCCTGTGCCATTAAACCCCTACAACTCATCCAGAACGCCGCAGCCCGTCTGGTGTTCAACCTTCCCAAGTTCTCTCACGTCACCCCGCTCCTCTCTCCACTGGCTTACAGTTGAAGCTCGCATCCGCTACAAGTCCATGGTGCTTGCCTACGGAGCTGTGAGGGGAACGGCACCTCCATACCTTCAGGCTCTGATCAGGCCCTACACCCAAACAAGGGCACTGCGTTCATCCACCTCTGGCCTGCTCGCCTCCCTACCTCTGAGGAAGCACAGTTCCCGCTCAGCCCAGTCAAAACTGTTCGCTGCTCTGGCACCCCAATGGTGGAACAAGCTCCCTCACGACGCCAGGACAGCGGAGTCAATCACCACCTTCCGGAGACACCTGAAACCCCACCTCTTTAAGGAATACCTGGGATAGGATAAAGTAATCCTTCTAACCCCCCCCCCCCCAAAAAAGATTTAGATGCACTATTGTAAAGTGGTTGTTCCACTGGATATCTTAAGGTGAATGCACCAATTTGTAAGTCGCTCTGGATAAGAGCGTCTGCTAAATGACTGAAATGTAAATGTTAAATGTAGGCTATTTCCATTGTCATTATGGAGACACCTATTACCAACCCTTTTCCCATAAAAAAATATTAACGTGCTAGAACTGATGCGCATCAAGAAATAATGTCTACAAAGCACAGGAAAACAATTTTAGGCGCACTAGTTCGCATTAGATAAATTCACTCAGAGGTGGTTTAAACGGCATTCTATTGTCCACTTTGCTTATGGAAAACCTGTCAAGCTAAGGATTTTATGGATGCTCAGTTCCTGATTCTCGAGCGCTACCCGAGTGGAACTTTGAAATAAGTTATGGAACTCTTTCGTGTGCTTCTGTTATGGGTAAAAGTCCATAATGAAATTGACATTAAATGTGGCTTTTGGTGAATGTTTTCTAATGATCTAAAGTCACACTATCACATGATGGGAAATGGCTTATGTGCATATAGGCTTACTGTAGCTTTGACTGGCTAGAGTGCACTGGTTTGTGTAGAGGTCCTGGACAAGACAGATTATTTTATTATTAGGTTTTATTTACTGCAGTGTATATTAATTGTCCAAACGCACGGCCGCTTTCCCGCTCTATATTGCGATATAATTTTCACAAATGCATTACTCTACGTAATTCCAAAACAATCTAGGAAAGTATGAAAATGTGAAAATGACCACATCTAAGTGCTCTCTTCTCAGAAAATAAAAAAGGGCGTCATATTCTTCCTGGGGGTTTATATGAACAGATGTTACTAAGATTTCATGTTGCTAAAATTCTCTCAGTTCCACTTTAATAGGAACATTTTGTTTTTCTTGAGAGATTGTGATATTGGTTGCAGGGTTGGGGTCAATTCCATTAAAATTCCAGTCATTTCAGAAAGTAAACCAAATTCCAATTATACAATTTCCTAATTGAAAAGCATTGACGAAAATTCTAATTGCAATTTAAGTGTATTTCCTTAATTGACTGGAATTTAAATGGAATTGACCACAACCCTGATTGTTTGATGAATTAATGTACTTTTCTTTCTCATTTCAGTACAAAACACACAAAATTGAGAATCGAAAAACTGGATCCTATTACCGGTTTGTCTTCAATGATGTCATGGGGTTTGAGAAACTGAGTGGCAAAGGAGTGCATGAAGATGACCTCATAAAAGCACTGAGAGGACATGTGAAAGAGGGCCACAAGGTAAAATATTCTAACAACAGCACTGCATGCTCATTACTATGTGAAAGAGATTTTGTGAAGGAATTATTAAATTCCTGCCATTGTTTACATGCTGGAACTCAATATGAACTCACAATGATGTCTTATTTTTTTACTTTGTCTCATTCTGTCTAGTTCAATCCGAGTCATCCATTGACCGAGGGCGATGTTGGCTACAATACGTCCCCCAGTCCAAGTGACAGAGCCCACTGCCTGGTCAGTCTGATTCCAGCAGATAAGATTACTGTCATGGATGATGATGTCATCAAGAAGATGAGGGCCATTAGAGTAGTGGCAAGTGAATTGGGTAAGTGAAATACATTATTGAGCACTATTACTGTCGTCACCGATATATAAGATAAAATATATACTGTAGCTACCCTGGTTTATAAGTGCGGATATCGACTCTGCCACTTGAGCATGCTTTTGTGGCACAGTCGATGGCACGCTGGGCTTCGGGCCAGAAGGTTGAGGGTTCGAGCCGCACTCCTGGCCCGTTTCACTACAATACTTTATTGTCCTTTGTGCTCACAACACAACACCCTGAGAGACACACACACACATACACACACATGCAATGGGTCAGTCACAGTACACATAGGCAAATACTTATTAGAGACTCTTTTTCAGGAATTCCCCAAATGGTCATCCTCTCCAGGGTTGATATCGCTTGTCCATTGGTGAAAGAAAATTTGACCGATTTGTATCTAAGCAAGTACATCAAGGAGCTGGTGAGACACTTTCTTGAACTTAATAGGGTCATAATACTCCTCCCAAAGTTAAAGGGGAAGATCAGTATTTTACAACTTTGTTTTCTAACAGGCACCTCCATGCCCCTACCACTCCAATAGATTTTTAGCTAGTGGTGGTATGAGTTAACTGAAGCTTGTAGTGGCTGTTTAAAGAAAACCAATGGATTACAGTTTCTCCTTGCCCATAAACTACTAAGGTTGAGGAAACATCTACCATTAAGTTGTAAAATACTGAACTTCTCCTTTAAATCACATTGTATAGTGAGCTAAAATGTAGATTCCAGCAGCAACAAAAACAATTACATCACTATCCAAACATTGACAACACAGTCCAAATACTTTTCGAAGGCACATGCGTATGTGCATATTAAACTCATTTTATGTTTTTGTTGAAGATGGAGAAATGCAGTATAAAGCTGGGCGTCCCAGTGAACTGCATCCTTCCTGTGAGGAACTACCATGAGGAAATCGACTTGCACAAAGACATGGATGTGCTGTTATTGAAAGCACTGAAGCAGATGGTCAACTTTGGAGACGATTTCCTAAAGGCGATGGAACAATCTTAGATAAAAGTTGTGCCTATCGATACCATCTGTGTCCAGCATGCCCGCCATAGTATAGCATGTATTGTGGTCTCAGCCATAGTTGAAAATGGCAAAAACAGCTGCCCATTGATATAGTGTGATAGAATGAAATGTGCCTTAATTATAACAAAATAACAATACAGCATCATCATGTGTACCAGTAACATACCATGTTTGGCATGTTCTAGTGTACTACAAAATAGATGGCTCTGTCACGTTCTGACCTGTAAAGGTGTTATTTGTTAGTGTTTAGCTTGGTCAGGACGTGGCAGGGGGTATTTGTTTTATGTGGTTCAGGGTGGTTGTGTGTATGTGTCCATGTAGAGAGGGGTATTTGATTTATTAGTCCAGGGTTTTGGTTATTGTTCTATGTTAGTTTATTTCTATGTTCTGTCTAGTCATTTGTATTTCTATGTTTAGTTAATTGGTGTTGGGGCCTTCAGTTGGAGGCAGCTGTCTATCGTTGCCTCTGATTGAAGGTCCTATAATTAGGGGTGTGTTTGTATTGTGGATTGTGGGTAGTTGTATTCTGTTTTGTGCTTGTCACATGACAGAACTGTTAGTGCCGTTTCTGTTAATTGTATACGTGTTTATTTTGTTTCTCCTTCTTATATATTAAAAAGAGAGGATGAGTATACTCTTCCCTGTTGCGTCTTGGTCCTCCACACACGACACTCGTTACAGGCTCTCCTATTCTTAACACTTTGCCCAGTCATATTCAAGGTTAGAACTACCTTTTTAGGGTTTCTGATGCTTCGAGCCTTGAGTTGCATTTTTTATAACATATCTACAGTATTTCACTTTTTAATGTGTATAGAATTGCTTACTAGGTGTTGTCCCATGTATTCTGTAACCACTCCCTCTTCAAATCAGGGTTGATTGGAAAAATCTGTTCAAAAGAGGACATTGTATTATCATATCTTTGTACTCCCTGACGAAGGCCATGCAGCTGAGTTTTTAAACTTTGTTTCTATTGAACATGCTATACAACTAAAGGCATTTTAATTTTCTGAAGAGTACCTTGGTCCTCGTTTCTTTTTGATGACCAATTTACCCCTTTTACCAAAGAGCACCTTCTGTCTACCAAAATCTACTATTGTGTACCTTAGCAGCGCTTCCCTTCCTTTTTTCTACTAGTAAAATAATATGTCAAACTTTCAACGGTTGTATGCATTTTGTTGCCAAGATATAGTTTCACATCCAACCAGAACACCTCATTATGTAAACAATTACAAAATGTGTTCAATCGATTCAGTTTCTAGTTCACAAAAACTGCATTCACTGGTAACATCAGGTATATATTTAGAAATCAAGCTATTACTCGGATAGAATCTATGGATAATCTTAAAGGATATTTTCTTAACTTTATTGGTCACCATAAATGTGTGTGGAGTGAGCCAAGCACGGCACCAGTTTACATCAAACGATGATGCCCAACAAAAATATAGCAGAAGGAATAGAATTCCTGTAGAAAATATCCCTTAATTAACGATAGTAAACCTATGCCATTCACCTGGATATCGCTTACAATAGATGTTCCAAAATATGCATTATTCTGAAGTAAAGATTTTGTCCCACTAGGTATAGCTTTTATAACACTGTCATATTTCTTGCATGAAACCTCAAAGTTGTATCTTTCCATAAATTCCCTCCACGTAAATAGATTCCCACTAATACTAACTAATTGGCTGACAAGGACAATGTTGTTTTCGACAACCAATTACGGTAAAATAACATCTTGTAATGTAATGTCGACCCATTATTCCATATAAAACACGAGGTGAAAAGTTGTTTATACAACAAAGCCCAGCACATTAAAGCCTGCTTGTAAAAAACCGCCAATTTCACAGGAAGTTTACCTACGATATAGGGACATTGTAGTACAAAATTAGTCACTCAGAGCTTCTGAAAAACAAAATGAGGTACAATATTCCAGAAACAGAGGGTTTTTGAAGTACCTTTTAACATCTGATTAATAAAGAAAAAATCTTCGTCCAGTTCGAGGTGAGTAATCGCTGTTCTGATGTCCAGAAGCTATTTATGGTCTTAAGAGACGGTAACAGCAACATTATGCACAAAATAAGTTACAAATAATGTGAAAAAAACGAACAAAATAGCACAGTTGGTTATGAGCCCATAAAACGGCAGCCAACCCTTCCGGCGCCATTATGAATGGTTATCTTTTTTCATCTATTGACATTCCCTAATCCACTTGCTATACCTTAGATAGATAGGTTATTGTTGTGTATTGATATTCTAGTTTTGTCCCTTTAGGTGAATTACTTAATATTGACATACAATATGTTATGGTCACTTTTCTGTCTATGTGGTTACAGTCTGACTAGGGCACCTTGGCAGTATGAAGGACATAATAGTTAAACTGACCGTGAAACCAGACAGCAAGCCAAAATGCTTCAAAGCTAGACCTGTCCCATACGCCATAAAACCAAAAGTTGAAATTGAGTTAAACAGACTAGTCGAGAGTGGAGTATTGGATCCAGTGAATGTTAGTGAATGGGCTACACCCGTTGTTCCAGTCATAAAAAAAATATGGATCACTCAGACTCTGTGGTGATTTCAAAGACACCATTAACCAAGTCTTGACTGCTGAAAAATATCCACTACCCCTCATTGACGACCTCTTTTCTGGTTTAGCTGGAGGACAAACATTCTGTAAGATAGGCCTGACATAAGTCTATCTACAGATGCATGTGGACCAAGAGTCACAAGAACTGTTGACCATAGTGACTCACAAAGGACTGTACAGGTACCGGAGTCTTCATATGGAATTATGAATTATTATTGTACAACTTCATAGGTGAATTACTTAATATTGACATACAATATCCATATGTTATGGTCACTTTTCTGTCTATGTGGTTACAGACTGACTATTTGGGATTGAAAGGTGGGTGTGGTGTGAAAGAGTATGTGGAGGATCATGGCACACCTAATCTCCCATGATCTTTCAAAGACCATGAACTGGAGGGGAATCAATGGAAAGCTGCCCTTCTGCCAAATGCAGCTCAAATAGATAGTTCATTGTAAGTTAATGTTCTACTGTTGCCAAAGTCCTTCATTAATACTAGAAAGTATATAAAGAAACATCTAAATAAACCAATGATTCTTTATTCTCTAATTTTCATTTAAAGCTGTGGTGAAGAGAAAGCGGCTCCCGTCCGATACAACCGACAAAGAAGTGGGGGGGTCTGATGTTAGTTGCGATTAAGATCAGCTGCGCAGGGGAATCTAGCTGTAATTTTCATTACAACTATGTTGTCATTATGCCGGACAAGTGTTTTTTTGCACCATCAATGTTGCGGTCTTAGAGACTAGTTTCTGTTACAATGTTTTCAGTGTTCTGATGTGGCCCTGTTTTATAGGGCTTGTTGTAATTTGCAAGTCATGTTTCTATTTTGTCTTTGCAAGGCTAATTTGTGCAACAATCATTTGAGATGTGAGCTTGTTTTGAAACAATACATGTAATACGTTAGCTGTGTTGCCACTACAGAACTTTAATGTTATGTATCAATGCACTTGTATGTTATGGTGTATGATTGAGTAAGCTAGCATGTAAAAACTAGACTTTAGTACATTGACTATAGTACATTGCAGTATACATTACTGTATTCAAATGCAATGTGCTAATTGTACTGTACTATATGTATTGTATGTATCTTTTACTTGTGAATAAAATGTACAAATCACAGTCCAACTCTGTCTTCATTGTTGTAGAATTCTTTTCAGTGTCTCTTGAAATTTGCGGCCCAAATGAGGCTTTCTTCTGGCAGACCTCCGGTTTCATTATGGCAGTAAGGCTTTGTTTTCGGCTAGAATAAGGGAACCTTTCCTAAATTGTTGGCAAAAAAATGCGGTTACAATGTGTCAATTCTGGCTGAGTTACGGCTGCCGCATCTGGGCCACTGCAGGGCCCTAATTCCAAACCAAATGTGGGCCACACAAGTGGCCGATGTGGGCCAGGCCAGGACATTTCGCTAATGGGAGGGTTTGGGATGGCGGTCTAAATGTCTTAGACTTCATTCTCTATTTACGACACCGGATTGAGTTTGACAATAGCCAGTGAAAAATCAGAGCGCTATATTCAAAACCACAAATCTAATAATTTCTATTTCTCAAACATAGGACTATTTTACACCATTTTATAGATACACTTCTCCTAGTGTTGTACAACTGAATGCATTCAACTGAAATGTGTCTTCCGCATTTAGTATGGTGTTTGTCAGTGGAAGCTGCTGAGTGGAGGACGGCTCATAATAATGGCTGGAACGGAGAGATTGAATGGCATCAAACACATGGAAACCATCTTATTGCCTTCCTCTTAATCTGCTCCAGCCTCCAGCCATTACCACTAGACTGACCTCCCCAATTAAGGTGCCAGCAACCTCCTGTGGTATTTATATGTAGTTGTAATTTTGCATTGTATTTTTACAATATGAAACCCACCAAAAAATGTATTTCCGCAAGAAATAGCATATAAAAAACGAATTTACTGTTAGAAGATATATATATAGATATATACACTGCTCAAAAAAATAAAGGGAACACTTAAACAACACAATGTAACTCCAAGTCAATCACACTTCTGTGAAATCAAACTGTCCACTTAGGAAGCAACACTGATTGACAATCAATTTCACATGCTGTTGTGCAAATGGAATAGACAACAGGTGGAAATTATAGGCAATTAGCAAGACACCCCCAATAAAGGAGTGGTTCTGCAGGTGGGGACCACAGACCACTTCTCAGTTCCAATGATTCCTGGCTGATGTTTTGGTCAGTTTTGAATGCTGCCGGTGCTTTCACTCTAGTGGTAGCATGAGACGGAGTCTACAACCCACACAAGTGGCTCAGGTAGTGCAGCTCATCCAGGATGGCACATCAATGCGAGCTGTGGCAAGAAGGTTTGCTGTGTCTGTCAGCGTAGTGTCCAGAGCATGGAGGCGCTACCAGGAGACAGGCCAGTACATCAGGAGACGTGGAGGAGGCCGTAGGAGGGCAACAACCCAGCAGCAGGACCGCTACCTCCGCCTTTGTGCAAGGAGGAGCAGGACAAGCACTGCCAGAGCCCTGCAAAATGACCTCCAGCAGGCCACAAATGTGCATGTGTCTGCTCAAACGGTCAGAAACAGACTCCATGAGGTATGAGGGCCCGACGTCCACAGGTGGGGGTTGTGCTTACAGCCCAACACCGTGCAGGATGTTTTGCATTTGCCAGAGAACACCAAGTTTGGCAAATTCGCCACTGGCGCCCTGTGCTCTTCACAGATTAAAGCAGGTTCACACTGAGCACGTGACAGACGTGACAGAGTCTGGAGACGCCGTGGAGAACGTTCTGCTGCCTGCAACATCCTCCAGCATGACCGGTTTGGCGGTGGGTCAGTCATGGTGTGGGGTGGCATTTCTTTGGGGGGCCGCACAGCCCTCCATGTGCTCGCCAGAGGTAGCCTGACCGCCATTAGGTACCGAGATGAGATCCTCAGACCCCTTGTGAGACCATATGCTGGTGCGGTTGGCCCTGGGTTCCTCCTAATGCAAGACAATGCTAGACCTCATGTGGCTGGAGTGTGTCACCAGTTCCTGCAAGAGGAAGGCATTGATGCTATGGACTGGCCCGCCCGTTCCCCAGACCTGAATCCAATTGAGCACATCTGGGACATCATGTCTCACTCCATCCACCAACGCCACGTTGCACCACAGACTGTCCAGGAGTTGGCGGATGCTTTAGTCCAGGTCTGGGAGGAGATCCCTCAGGAGACCATCCACCACCTCATCAGGAGCATGCCCAGGCGTTGTAGGGAGGTCATACAGGCACGTGGAGGCCACACACACTAATGAGCCTCATTTTGACTTGTTTTAAGGACATTACATCAAAGTTGGATCAGCCTGTAGTGTGGTTTTCCACTTTAATTTTGAGTGTGACTCCAAATCCAGACCTCCATGGGTTGATAAATTGGATTTCCATTGATTATTTTTGTGTGATTTTGTTGTCAGCACATTCAACTATGTAAAGAAAAAAGTATTTAATAAGATTATTTTTTTCATTCAGATCTAGGATGTGTTGTTTAAGTGTTCCCTTTATTTTTTGAGCAGTGTATATATATATATATATATATTTGAATAATTAAATCCTCCTGTGACAAAACTGGTCAAATGAATGTCCAACATTTGTTTTCTCTGATAGCATCATTTATGATTTTATTAATCTGCTTTTTCCATGTTTCAGTCTAATGACCTTCATCAGGATTTATTTTCTGAAAAATATTCTGTTACTAGCTTGATTTAAAATTCATAGCAACAGCGAGCACATGTTAGACTAGATGTCTGTCTGAGATTATATATGTCTAACTGAGGAGTGTGAGGTCTAAAGAAGTCATGTGATTTATTAGCTCAGCCTGGATCTGGTCTTTTCCTGTTTTTTCCAGTTTAGCATTTTTTCTCAAGCACCTTCATTCATTGGTTTAAAGAAGTCATGTGATTTACCAGAAGCGCACAGTATAAATAAAGATGGACATGCATGACGCAGACACAAAAAAACGAAACTAAAATATTATCAGAGGGGTGTGAAAAGTACTGTCAATATAGCCATGACACTTTTTTCGGACATCCTTAAATACTTGAGAGATCTTTTTCTTTGGATAACAGGTATAGACCATTTTTTGTCAATTTGTTTATTTTATATTATAATAATTGTATCATTGATGTTATGTTTACAAATTAGGCATACATTATATAGTTACTTATTTGGATACAGTGTTTGACCATTTATTTTAAAGGGATATTTAACTCAAAAAGTATCTTTTAGTGTTTTCTTAATTTGTCCAATGTTGATATGGTCCCAGAAAATTGTACATCAGCAGTAATATTTTAAGATAACGGTAGAGCACTTTCAGTAAAAATCAAAAAATGTGATTAAGATGCATTTTGCATCCTAGGATGCATTTTGCACACAACACTCACATAGTCTGAACAGACCTGGGTAAAAAATATCAGCTACATAAAATGCACTAATAAAAATAATACAAACTGCAGCACACAGGTAATCTTGATTCCAACAAATGAATGGATCTTTTAACTATTGTTTCAGTCTTGGTCGACCTTCATCAGGGTAGCTAAATAAAGTGCCCCTGAAATATTTGAAGTATTGGACAGTATGTATTTGACCCCAGGTCTGAGTCTGTGATACAGGCAGGGTTAGTTAGAGTCACACCTGTTTACAGAAATTGTGGCAGACAAGACAGAAGTGAAAGTAAAAGTAGGAGCCTGATCGGTGTGTGGGTGGGTAGTCTGTTTTATGTACAGTAATTCCATTGGACTTTGTCTTTAAAGGGATGTGGCTGTTTAAATCAACTACACCACCTATGCCTACTGCAGGTAAGTTGTAGTGTGTTTGTATGTACAGTATGCTGTCTCTGTTCCTGTATCGGTTGAACTCAGTTCACGTCCTATTGTGTCTGGTGCATTATAGCAGCTCGGCACATGATTTTATGCCAACCTCTTCATTAGCCCACTACAGGACCATTTACTTATAGAAGTACAAAAAATATAAACTATCAAATTCACAGAAAACCTTTGATGGTTCTATGTGGAATCATAATGACTCAAAGAACACTTGGAGCTCTTCAATGTTTTTTTTCAGTTCACAAAGGGGTTCTTAGCTCTTTTAGTGATAATTAAAATGTAGGGGAGGTAGCTTATTCAAATATTTTGGGGTGTGGTGTGCTCACAGCTATTTCTGTGCAACTGGGAATGTTGTGTGTACCTAATTTGTTGTGTTTTGCCATTACATATTATATGACTATGGCCAGTGTCAGTGTCTTGTGAAAGAGTCGCATAACCTTGTGTCAATTGAGAATGGTTGTGGATGAAAAAAGGTTTGGCTCATTAATCTATATGGTCCAAATCAGGATGATCCATACTTCTTCGAAAATATTTATACCAATTTATTGAACTTACAGGCAACAAACGATCAAATCACTATTGTGGGAGACTGTCACGTCCTGACCAGTAGAGGGAGTATTAGTTATTGTAGTTTGGTCAGGACGTGGCAGAGGGTATTTGTTTTATGTGGTTCGGGGGTTATGTGTATGTAGAGGGGTGTTTTATTTATGTGTTCCGGGGTTTTGGTGTATGTTCTGGTTTTTGTATTCTAGGGTTTTTCTAGTGGTTATATTTCTTTGTGGTCTGTGTGGCTCTCGATCAGGAACAGCTGTTCATCGTTGTTCTTGATTGAGAGTCATATTTAAAGAGCTTGTTTTCACTTGTTTGTTTGTGGGTAGTTGTTTTTGCACTGCTTGTAGTTATAGCCTGCAAAACTGTTTCCTGTCGTGTTTTCTCTATTTTCTTGTTTTTCCGTGTTGACGTGTTTAATAAAATATGAAAATATGAATACGCAACCCGCTGCGCCTTGGTCACTACATTACGACACCCGTGACAGAGACCATAACACAGTGTTAAGTATCTGAATGAACCGTAATGGAAATCACTCTATAAACTATCATCACCGTGCCCTTAAGGAAATCACAAACAGTATGGGCACATTAGAAATAGTGGATATTTGGAGACTAGTGAGATACACACGGAGACTTAATCAAGCTAGTCGTCTTGACAACTTTCTTGTCTCTTTCTCTCTTGCATCAAAGTTTAAAAAAGTTTTAATAGGAGACAGAACGTGATTGAATAATTATCTAATTGGCCTTCACATAACTCTCATAGGATTTTCACGTGGACAAGGATATTGGAAATTTACTCAAAGTTTACTGGAGGACAATTTATTTTTAACCTTTTAGGGACAGACGTTCCGCTGTCCCTAAAATGGTAGAGCGTGGCGCGAAATACAAATACCTCAAAAATGCTATAACTTCAATTTCTCAAACATATGACTATTTTGCACCATTTTAAAGACAAGACTCTCGTTAATCTAACCACATTGTTCGATTTCAAAAAGGCTTTACAGCGAAAGCAAAACATTAGATTATGTCAGGAGAGTACCCTGCCAAAAATAAGCACACAGCCATTTTCAAAGCAAGCATATATGTCACAAAAACCAAAACCACAGCTAAATGCAGCACTAACCTTTGATGATCTTCATCAGATGACACTCCTAGGACATTATGTAATACAATACATGCATGTTTTGTTCAATCAAGTTCATATTTATATAAAAAACCAGCTTTTTACATTAGCATGTGATGTTCAGAACTAGCATACCCACCGCAAACTTCCGGTGAATTTACTAAATTACTCATGATAAACGTTCACAAAAAACATAACAATTATTTAAAGAATTATAGATACAGAACTCCTTTATGCAATTGCGGTGTCAGATTTTAAAATAGCTTTTCGGCGAAAGCACATTTTGCAATATTCTGAGTACATAGCCCGGCCATCATGGCTAGCTATTTTGACACACACCAAGTTTGGGGCTCACCAAACTCAGAATTCCTATTAATAAAATAGATTACCTTTGCTGTTCTTCATCAGAATGCACTCCCAGGACTTCTACTTCAACAACAAATGTTGTTTTGGTTCCAAATAATCCATAGTTTATATTCAAATAGCTCCGTTTTGTTCGTGCGTTCAGGTGACGCGCGAGCGCATTTCATGACAAAAATTTTCCAAATATTCCATTACCTTACTTAGAAGCATGTCAAATGCTGTTTAAAATACATTTTTATGCTATTTTTCTCGTAAAATAGCGATAATACTCCAACTGGGCAACATTGTATTCATTCAAAGGCTGAAAGAAAAAAATGGAGTAGTCTCGTGGACGCGCATCTCCAGTGTCACTGTTCCCAGCCTGACCACTCACAAATTCTCCTGCTGTTCTTCGCCCAGAACCTGCAGACACCCCATTCCACTTTCTGGCACCTTCTGAGAGCCAATGGAAACCTTAGAAAATGCCTTAGAAAATACAGCACAGATGCTGTATTTTCGATAGAGATGCTACAGAAGGACAACAAATTGTCAGACAGGGCACTTCCTGTATGGAATCTTCTCAGGTTTTGGCCTGCCATATGAGTTCTGTTATACTCACAGACACCATTCAAACAGTTTTAGAAACGTTGGAGTGTTTTCTATCCAAATCTACTAATTATATGCATATTCTCATTTCTGGGCAGGAGTAGTAACCAGATGAAATCGGGTACGTTTTTTATCCGGCCGTGAAAATACTGCACCCTATCCCAAACAGGATATTATTAACTAAGACAAAATAATTTAGAACAGAATTTTTCCAGTATACAATACCAGTCAAAAGTTTGGTTCACCTACTCATTCCAGGGTTTTTCTTTATTTTGACTATCTTCTCTATACCACCGTGCCTTGTCACAACACAACTGATTGTCTCAAACGCATTAAGAAGGAAAGAAATTCCACAAATTAACTTTGAACAAGGTACACCTGTTAATTGAAATGCATTCCAGGTGACTACCTCATGAAGCTGGTTGAGAGAATGCCAAGAGTGTGCAAAGCTGTCATCAAGGCAAAGGGTGGCTACTTTGAAGAATCTGTATTTGAAAATAGATTTTGATTTGTTTAACACTTTTTTGGTTACTACATGATTCCATATGTGTTATTTCATAGTTTTGATGTCTTGACTATTATTCTACCATGTAGAAAATAGTAAAAATAAAGAAAAACCCTTGAATGAGTAGATGTGTCAAAATGTTTGACTGGTACTGTAGGTTCAGCAAATCCCTTACTTTTTGGGATACCTTTAAATGTACCTTCAGAGGTCATTCAATTCAATTTTCATCAATAATACAAAAGCAGTTTCTGTCTAAGGAGACAAGACTAACAAGGGAAATACATTAACTAATAGTACAGGTAGATAGCTATAAAAACGATACTACAGAGATACAATATAAGTTAGAGAAAAAACAAAAAGAACTGGAGGAACTTAGTCAAGAAAGATCTAAAGTAACCTATTACAAAAGTCAAGCAAACTGGATGTCATATGGAGAAAAATTCACAATTCTTCCTGAATCTCCAAAAATAATTTGCAGAAACTTGTTACTAAAGACAGAGTCATCTATGATTCTCTGAATTATAAACTCTTAATAAGGGATTTATATGTTTGAATTGTAATGATTAAATTATTCTACCCTGAAACTTAACTAGTAGGGATATGGTCTATATAGCATTTAGAATGAGTAACTAAAGGGTTAAGAGATCTGGGGCCTTAATGTTTGTGTGTATGTGTGTGTGCGTAATTACGGAGCCTGGTATATAATGATGTCTCTGTACAATGGACTTCAGAGCGCCCTCGTGAAAAAACATTTTTGACTATTGTAAGCTGGAAGTCTGTCTGTGTTATTCAACCAGAATCTTACAAATTCAGGGTTGCAGACTGAGTATTTTAATTGAAGTTCAGTTTATGAACGTTGAGAACAAAATTCTCGTAACATAAACTCAGCAAAAAAATAAACGTCCTCTCACTATCAACTGTGTTTATTTTCAGCAAACTTAACTTGTGGAAATATTTGTATGAACATAACAAGATTCAACAACTGAGACATAAAATGAACAAGTTCCACAGACATATCACTAACAGAAATGGAATAATGTGTCCCTGAACAAAGGGGGAGGGTCAAATCAAAAGTAACAGTCAGTATCTGGTGTGGCCACCAGCTGCATTAAGTACTGCAGTGCATCTCCTCCTCATGGACTGCACCAGATTTGCCAGTTCTTTTTGTGAGATGTTACCCCACTCTTCCACCAAGGCACCTGCAAGTTCCTGGACATTTCTGGGGGGAATGGCCCTAGCCCCCACCCTCCAACCCAACAGGTCCCAGACTTGCTCAATGGGATTGAGATCCGGGCTCTTCGCTGGCCATGGCAGAACACTGACATTACTGTCTTGCAGGAAATCACGCACAGAACGAGCAGTATGGCTGGTGGCATTGTCATGCTGGAGGGTCATGTCAGGATGAGCCTGCAGGAAGGGTACCACATGAGGGAGGAGGATGTCTTCCCTGTAACGCACAGCGTTGAGATTGCCTGCAATGACAACAAGCTCAGTCCGATGATGCTGTGACACACAGCCCTAGACCATGACGGACCCTCCACCTCCAAATTGATCCCGCTCCAGAGTACAGGCCTCGGTGTGACGCTCATTCCTTCGATGATAAACCCGAATCTGACCATCACCCCTAGTGAGACAAAACCGCGACTCGTCAGTGAAGAGCACTTTTTTCCAGTCCTGTCTGGTCCAGCGACAGTGGGTTTGTGCCCATAGGCGACATTGTTGCCGGTGATGTCTGGTGAGGACCTGCCTTACAACAGACCTACAAGCCCTCAGTCCAGCCTCTCAGCCTATTGCGGACAGTCTGAGCACTGATGGAGGGATTGTGCGTTCCTGGTGTAACTTGGGCAGTTGTTTTTGCCATCCTGTACTTGTCCCGCAGGTGTGATGTTCGGATGTCCTGATTCTGTGCAGGTGTTGTTACACGTGGTCTGCCACTGCGAGGATGATCAGCTGTCCGTCCTGTCTCCTTGTGGCGCTGTCTTAGGCGTCTCACAATACGGACATTGCAATGTATTGCCCTGGCCACATCTGCAGTCCTCATGCCTCCTTGCAGCATGCACGTTCACGCAGATGAGCAGGGCCCTTGGGCATCTTTCTTTTGGTGTTTTTCAGAATCAGTAGAAGGCCTCTTTAGTGTCCTAAGTTTTCATAACTGTGACCTTAATTGCCTACCGTCCGTAAGCTGTTAGTGTCTTCACGACTGTTCCACAGGTGCATGTTTATTAATTGTTTATAGTTCATTGAACACACATGGGAAACAGTGTTTAAACCCTTTACAATGAAGATCTGTGAAGTTATTTGGATTTTTACAAATTATCTTTGAAAGACAGGGTCCTGGAAAAAGGGACTTATCTTTTTTGATGAGTTTATTTTAAAAGAGGAAGCTAAATATTTTAAGCAGATGTTCTCTTTTCCGTTTCATCCTGACCCTCTGAATGACAATTACTGTAAGGAATTATTTCCAAATAATAAAAAAATTGAAAATTAACAAATGTACAAAAAGATCAGTGCTAAGGCCAACTTACAGAGGAATAACTTTTGAGGCTATTAAATCCTTTCATTCTGGAAAAACCTCAGGGCTTGATGGAATACCGGTAGAGGTATATCAAGCCTTTTTTGATATACTAAAAGCTCCATTGTTAGCTTGTTTTAACTACTCCTATAGAAATGGTGGCTCTGTCAGGAAGTTCTGATGTCACTATTATTAAAACAAGACCCAGATGGCAAATATAAAGATCCAGTCTGTCTAAAAAAAACTGGAAGCCTCTTACACTTCAAGGTTTGATGCAAAAATACTAGCGAAATGCATAGCACACACCTGTATTACCATGTATTGTTCATTCTGATCAGACAGGTTTTTTTTTACATGGATCATACGTTGGAGATAATGTACGACAACTACTATAAATAATAGATAAACATGAAACATCTAAGAAGGGTATCCACTGTCACCATATTTAATCATTATGGCCATCGAAATGGTTCTCAAGTAGATTACTAAGAAAAGCTCATCCATTGTTTAAAAATGTCATTTTTGCTTTTGTGCAGATTGCCATGTCTCATTTCTAATTAATTGAAAATTGAACTTTTTTCAAAGTATCTCTCTTTTTCAAACTAACATTGCAGAGCTGGCTACAATTTACATTTCATCCCCCTGAAAAGATACAACAAATACTATGGCTGAATTCAAATGTACTGTTTGATAAAAGACCTGTATTTATGGAAAAGATGTTTCAAAAGGGTATTTTGTTTTTAAATGATATTGTAAATTGGAATGGTAGAGTCAAGGCTCAGGAGAAGACCCAGATGAAGACAGATTCGAAGTAACAAAAGTTTATTACAAAAACAGGTGGGGCAGGCAAACGACAGGTCAAGGGCAGGCAGAGGTCAGTAATCCAGGGTGGTGTGATAAGGTACAGAACGGCAGGCAGGCTCAAGGTCAGGGCAGACAGAATGGTCAAAACTGGGAAACGTAGTAAACAGGAACTAGCGCAAGCCAGGAGCACGGGATAAAACGCTGGTAGGCTTGACGAAACAAAACGAACTGGCAACAGACGAACAGAGAACACAGGTATAAATACACTTGGGATAATGGGGAAGATGGGGGACACAGGGAGGGGGTGGAGATAAGCACAAAGACAGGTGAAACAGATCAAGGTGTGACAGGTAGAGTTATGTATTTCATGAAGTAATCAGAAGGTCTGCTCAATCCAAGATTACAGCATTACCCCAAAAATGGTGGAGGCAGGTGGCAGTGGGAGGACGTAGGGAACTGGTCTGTCTGCCTAATATAAAGGATCAAAACTGGAGAGGAATAAAAATAGCATAAATAGGAAAGTATGCCAGTTTCATTTGAGTACCAGGATGTTGACAGCTGTGCCATAGAGATTTTTGATGTACTGATTCCATAGTACAGGGTGTATGAGTTGATATATAAGATTCAAGACTTTTCATCAAAAATTATTTTACAGAATTCTTGCCACCAACAAAATGTTGAATATTTGGGGCATACAATCATCGCAGCTCTGCAGATTTTGTTGTGAGGATACAGAATCAATAGACCATTTGTTTTGGTATTGCCCTCAGGTAGCCTGTTTCTGTCTCAGGTTCGGGAATGGCTGAAAATGCATAACATTGATCTAAAATTGACCCTAGAAATAGTATTGTTTGAAGATCTGGAGAGACCGGGTTCGTCAGTTACTAATATACTAATACTCTTAGTAAAAGTACTTATCTTCATCTCGCAATCTGTGGATTCTAATCGATTAGATAGATTCAAATTGTATGTTAAATATCACAGAATAGTTGAAAGATATATGGTGCATAGAAATCCGAAGAGGGTGGATGGCAGAGATAGGTGGGATGGGATGAGGGAAGCTGAGGGTTGGGATGTGGAATTGGAGACAAGTGTGAGTGGAGTTGCTGGGCTGGGGATAGAATGACGGTCAAAGATAAAAAGTACAAAAATAACGTTGAAATAAAACATAACAAAAAGTACGTTTGAATGACACGGAGGGGCACTGTTGCTACAACTAATGCCTGTTTGCCCGAGGCTGATGCTGCGCAGGTGTTTGTACACATGCATATACACACACTTTCATTAAAGTGTTTTTTAAAGTGTTTTTTGCATTTCTGTTTTCCCTTGTTGGTTGTAGGTGCTTTGGGGGATGGGGGATTGGGGGTGGGCAGTGGATTTTTTTTATTTTTCTCGGGGGGGTTAACGCGGGGGGGTGGTTGAAGGGCTGCTCTTGGGGAACTGTGGGGGGGATCTTGGAGAGCTGGTGGCCTGGCGGTTGGGAGCTTGGGCCGATGGCTGATGGGTCGCTGGTTCGGGTCCCCGTTTTTAACCTTGTGGGAGATCTGTCGACGTGCCCTTGAGCAGGGCGTTGACCCTGGTTGCTTCTGTGGGTCACTCTGGATGGGAGTCCGTTAGATGACAAGGTGATGTAAATGTTGAGCGGTTTCACTGCAAGTTGATTGTATGTTTTAAATAAACTTTTTTTAATTTTTTATAAATAGAGACAGTTGAGTAAATCAGTCAGTGGTTCTCAATTCTCTCCTCAGGAACTCTCAGCTGTTCCAGAGGTAGCTCACATGATTCAACTTGTCAATTAACACAATATTAGCTATGGAATTTGAACAATATAAAATGGCTGACCAGATTAAAAACCCTGTATAACCATGGATCAAATGGATCTACAAAGAACATTGCAGATTGAGAATGGTTCTATAAATAACCTTTCACCATAAAAGTTCTATAAAGAAGCATCAAACCTCTTCCAAAAGAGTTGTAACCATAGCAGAACCATTTGTTGGTGCTATGTAGCTTCTTTATATAACCTTCAAAAAGAGTTCTATATAGCACCAAAAAGGGTTCCGCTATGGTTATAAGCCAAAGAACCACATCTGGTACTATTTAGAATTTGTTTTGTGTGTGTGTGATCCAAGATCATAGTAGTATATCGTAGTATATTGCATTTATATCAACATATGTTTGTTTAACAGCTTTTGACAAGGAATGGAGGATCACACCCTGGGGGTATGTTTGAAAATACTGTGTACACTGTTCACCTCCCATCAAAACCTAACATTTAACTAAATGGCATCATTCCAAGTGCGTCTATTTGTTTAAAAGGTACACTCGGTGATATGACAGCATCACACAAATGGGGCGACTTCCTGCTTACAGACATACAGTAACAACAATAAAACAACAGATTGCAAACCAACCAAAACGGCCACTTCTGGCTCTTCACAAATTATGCCTTCCCAATTTATGTGGCAGTCTTGGCACATGCTGTTGATTTCTGTAAGCAGGAAACTGCCTGCTGTGTCATGTCATATCGCTGAGTCTACCTCAACTTGTTCTCTACTCCCCTATGACAGTCAGAAAGAGGTAATACTGCAGAAATTGAAAGACTATGTTCCTGGAAACCCTGATATTAAGAGTATCCGAGTCTTCCTCCATGGACCAGTCGGAGCGGGCAAGTCCAGCCTTATCAACTTCATCAACAGTGTCTTTCAGGGTCACATTACCAGCATCGCACTAGCTGACAGTGCTATTGCAGCTGAAAGCTTCACCATAAAAGTAAGTTATTTACCAAGTGTTATATGAAACCCATTGATTGAAACCACAACATATTACCACAAATGCCTGTGAACTATTCTGAATTATTACTGCAAACTCAAATTGCAATGCTTTCAAATCTGCATTCTGTGTATAATTCATTAGAAATGCCACATCCTATTTTACAGTACCAAACCCACAAAATTGAAAAAGGGAAACATGGAATCTACTACCCCATCGTCTTCAATGATGTCATGGGTCTGGAGGAAAGCAGTGGCAAAGGTGTGCATAAGGATGACATCATCAACGCCCTAAAGGGCCATGTAAAAGAGGGCCACAAGGTAATGTGAATAAAGTAAAACACAATATCACCAAGGAATCTCTGTTTCAGTCAGTATTGATTAAAACACATTTTTATTCCTCATCCTTGGCTAGTTTAATCCCATGTCACCGTTATCAGAAAAGGATCATGGCTACATAAAGATCCCCAGTTCAGAAGACAGAGTTCACTGTCTAGTCAGTGTCATGCCAGCTGATAAAATGGCTTTCTTGGGAAAACATGTCATCCAGAAGATGAGGGACATCAGACTAGCTGCCGCTGATATGGGTAAGAGGGCAAAATATTGTTTAGTAGTACTTGTGGGCTATACAAACTAATAGTATGATAGGTGTACTATGTCTTTGAGTATGAACATCATTGCATTGCCTGGAGAGAAAAAGGACTGCTGGATTAAATCAGTTTGCTCTGGCAGGGATTCCCCAAATGGTTGTTCTCACCAGAGTGGATGAAGCCTGTCCATCAGTAAGGAAAGACGTGAAGAACATCTATCTGAGCAAGTACATAAAGGAGAAAGTGAGTAAAAAAAAATGCTTCTATACTAGAATTCTTTAATATAAGACAATCAGCCATAGACACACACATATACACATAGATATATGCTACTGTCACGCTGGTATAAAGGATTTGGAGACAGGTGCAGGAATACATAATAGGTTTTTTTAATATACCCAAAACAAACACGAATACAAAACACTGGGATGTACCCAAACAAAAGAGCGAGGGTAAACCTCGTAGGGACGAGACCCGTAATACACAAAACACGCAGCACAAAAGCTGAACCAACGCATGGTTACTCACACAACCAATGGACATGGGAACAATAACCAACAAGACACGTCGACCGGTGACGTCGACCTCCGGAACTGGTGAACAGAATGAGCAGCAGTACCAGGCGGATCCATGACAGCTACAGCTCATTCCATTGCATTCCAACTGTATTCTTTCATTGCAGATGGAGCAGTGCAGTGCCAAACTGGGAGTACCAGTGAACTGCATCCTGCCTGTGAAGAACTACCATGAGGAAATTGACTTGAATGAAGACATGGATGTGCTGCTATTGAGAGCACTGAGGCAGATGGTGGACTTTGCAGATGACTTCATCAAAAATATCCCTCTCAAAATAACCCCACAAGGTAACTGAGGATGCATGTATATTAGGGCTGACCCCATTTAGTCGACTGGTGGATTAATTGGTCGATAGGCTATTGGTCGTTGAATTGTTAAGTCCAGCAGTTGCAAAAAAATGTTTTATGGCATGTCTTGATTGACGCCTGTCTCAGGGGACTAATCTTTCGTGGAGGCCGCGGGGATGTCACACCAGTAGTACATTTACCGTTAATTCCCAGAATTTCTAATCTACAATGTTTGTTTGGTGACCGTAATTTCTGTTAATGTATTCAATATATTATTATTAGTCTTTTACAGTTTTCATTGTGGAGTGGACACATTATTTGTCATAAAATAGGCCTACCTGTCTTATTCCTTGTGCAAATAGCCTACAGCTGTGTCTGTCCAGAGCTCACTGGTGCCAGAAACTCTGAGGGTCCAGAATATTTGATACAATATTTTTATTTGTTGGCTTTAGTTTTTTGCATAATTGGTAATGGCAATAGAAGTTACTTAAAGATTTGAATAATTTTCATTCATTAGATTTAGATATCATTTTTATTAATCACATGACAATGATTGAGATATGACGACTTTATTATAAAATAAATGAAACTGTTCCACGAAAATGTGCATATTAAAATCCTAACTGGCACGCAGATCGGTAGAAATGATAAGATGAACAGGTACTCCAATTGGAAAAGGTTGCCGACCCCCTGGTGTAGCATATTACCGACAACGGAGCATAATGGCAGAATCTGCAAAGGCCAGCAGCAGTGGGAGGAGGTGGTTCGGGAACAGGTTTTCACTTTGTAACACAATAAAATGTGAAGAAATCCAAGGGGTATGATTACTTTTGCAAGGCACTGTATATAAATCATTGTCTCAGATGAGTGTTTTTGTTTGGTTTTTGTTGGTTTTGGTTTTGGAGAGATGTCCCCCTCTCGCTATGCTCTTTTAGTAAATCACCTGATCTCATCAAACTTCTCAGTTAGAGACTTCAGACATCTCTAATCTGTGCTTACTGTTCCCATTAACATGGAATCAAGTAACAGAAAGAAATGTTAGAAGATATATCTTGATGAAGGTCATTAGACTGAAACCTGGATTAAACAGATAGGACCAATTTATTAAATTGTTTTTTCCCCTCATCAATCTACACACAATACCCCATAATGACAAAACAAAAACAGGTTTTTCGAAATTTGTGCTTATTTATAAAAAAATAAAACTGAAATATACAATTTTTCAAAAGTATTCAGACCCTTTACTCAGTACTTTGTTGAAGCACCTTTGGCAGCGATTACAGCGTCGCGTTCTTGGGTATGACGCTACAAGCTTGGCACACCTGTATTTGGGGAGTGTCTCACATTCTTCTCTGCAGATCCTCTCAAGCTCAGTCAGGTTGGATGGGGAGCGTTGCTGCACAGTTATTTTCAGGTCTCTACAGCGATGTTCGATCAGGTTTAAGTCCGGGTTCTGGCTGGGCCACTCAAGGACAATCAGAGACATCCCAAAGCCACTCCTGCGTTGTCTTCGCTCTGTGTTTAGTGTAGTTGTCCTGTTGGAAGGCAAACCTTCGCCACATTCTGAGGTCCTGAGAGTTCTGGAGCAGGTTTTCATCAAGGATCTCTCTGTACTTTGCTCCATTTATGCTTTCGTTAAAAAAATTATGATAAAAATACTCTTTCAGTTCAGTGTGTCAAATCGGAGGGCCTGTTGTCCGGACCTCTGGCCGTCTCTATGGGGGAGCCACATAGTTCAATTCTCGGGCCGACTCTTTTTTCTGTATATATCAATGATATCGCTCTTGCTGCTGGTGATTCTCTGATCCACCTCTACGCAGACGACACCAATCTGTATACATCTGGCCCTTCTTTAGACACTGTGCTAACAAACCTCCAAACGAGCTTCAACGCCATACAACACTCCTTCCGTGGCCTCCATCTGCTTTTAAACGCTAGTAAAACTAAGTGCATGTATAACGATGTGAAATGGCTAGGTAGTTAGCGGGTGCGCGCTAATAGCGTTTCAATAGGTGACGTCACTCGCTCTGAAACCTTGAAGTAGTTGTTCTCCTTGCTCTGCAAGGGCCGTGGCTTTTGTGGAGCGATGGGTAACGATGGTTTGAGGGTGGCTGTTGTCGATTTGTGCAGAGGGTCCCTGGTTCGGGGCGAGGAGAGGGACGGAAGCTAAACTGTTACATTGATGCTGTTGACCCGGATCACTGGTTGCTGCGGAAAAGGAGGAGGTCAAAAGGAGGGTGAGTGTAACGATGTGAAATGGCTACCTAGTTAGCAGGTGCGCGCTAATAGCGTTTCAATCGGTGACGTCACTCGCTCTGAGACCTTGAAGTAGTTGTTCCCCTTGCTATTTAGTTGAGCGATGGGTAACGATGCTTCGAGGGTGGCTGTTGTCGATGTGTGCAGAGGGTCCCTGGTTTGAGCCCAGGTAGGGGCGAGG
The DNA here is from genome assembly GCF_901001165.1 of Salmo trutta. Classification (NCBI taxonomy): domain Eukaryota; kingdom Metazoa; phylum Chordata; class Actinopteri; order Salmoniformes; family Salmonidae; genus Salmo; species Salmo trutta. Next base: position 64,082,501 of record NC_042957.1, on the reverse strand, counting down.
AGAGGGACGGAAGCTATACTGTTACACATGCTCAACCGATTGCTGCCCGCACCCTCCCGCCGACTAGTATCACTACTCTGGACGGTTCTGACCTAGAATATGTGGACAACTACAAATACCTAGGTGTCTGGTTAGACTTTAAACATTCCTTCCAGACTTACATTAAGCATCTCCAATCCAAAATTAAATCTAGAATCGGCTTCCTATTTCGCAACTCACACCTCCTTCACTCATGCCGCCGAACATACCCTCTTAAAACTGACTATCCTACTGATCCTTGACTTCGGCGATGTCATTTACAAAATAGCCCCCAACACTCTACTCAGAAAACTGGATGTAGTCTATCACAGTGGCATCCGTTTTATCACCAAAGCCCCATATACTACCCACCACTGCGACCTGTATGCTCTCGTTGGCTGGCCCTCAATACATATCTGTCGCCAAACCCACTGGCTCCAGGTCATCTACAAGTCTTTGCTAGGTAAAGCCCCGCCTTATCTCAGCTCACTGGTCACCATAGCAACACCCACCCATTACACTGGTCATCCCCAAAGGCAACACTTCCTTTGGCCGCCTTTCCTTCCAGTTTTCTGCTGCCAATGACTGGAACGAACTGCAAAAATCTCTGAAGCTGGAGTCTTATATCTCCCTCTCTAACTTTAAGCATCAGCTGCCAGAGCAGCTTACTGATCACTGCACCTGTACACAGCCAATCTGTAAATAGCACACCCGACTACCTCATCCTCATTTTATTACTTACCCTCTTGCACCCCAGTATCTCTACTTGCACATCATCATCTGCACATCTATCACTCCAGTATTAATGCTAAATTGTAATAATTTTTGCCTCAATGGCCTATTTATTGCCTATCTCCCTGCTCTTCTACATTTGCACACACTGTACATAGATCTTTCTATTTTTCTTGACTGTTTACATTTCTCCAAAAAGTACGATCTTTGTCCCCAGGTACAAAAGTTTATATATCCACAGTAAAACGAGTCCTGTATCAACATAACCTGAAAGGAGGCTCAGCAAGGAAGAAGCCACTGCTCCAAAACCACCATAAAAAAGCCAGACTATGGTTTGCAACTGCACACGGGGACAAAGATCGTACTTTTTGGAGAAATGTCCTCTGGTCTGATGAAACAAAAATAGAACTGTTTGGCCATAATGACCATCGTTATGTTTGGAGGAAAAAGGGGGAGGCTTGCAAGCCGAGGAACACCATCCCAACTGTGAAGCATGGGGGTGGCAGCATCATGTTGTGGGGGTGCTTTGCTGCAGGAGGGACTGGTACACTTCACAAAATAGATGGCTCACGAGGATGGAAAATTATGTGAACATATTGAAGCAACATCTCAAGACATCAGTCAGGAAGTTAAAGCTTGGTCGCAAATGGGTCTTCCAAATGGACAATGACCCCAAGTATACTTCAAGTTGTGGCAAAATGGCTTAAGGACAACAAAGTCAAGGTATTGGAGTGGCCATCACATAGCCCTGACCTCAATTCTATATACAATTTGTGTGCAGAACTGAAAAAGTGTGTGCGAGCAAGGAGGCTTACACCCTGACTGAGTTACACTAGCTCTGTCAGGATGAATGGGCAAAAATTCACCCAACTTATTGTGGGAAGCTTGTGGAAGGCTACCCGAAACGTTTGACCCTGTCACGGGCGTCATAAGGATAGGACCAAGGCGCAGCGGGTATAGTGCTCATCTTCTTAATTTATTTAAACACTTAAACAAACCGACGAAACAGTTCCGTAAGGCAACACAGGCTATACAGGAAACAACCACCCACAAAACACAAGTGAAACAAACACCAACTAAATATGGCCTCCAATTAGAGGCAATGACAACCAGCTGCCTCTAATTGGAGGTCCTACCAAAACCCCAACATAGAAATAGAAAACATAGAACCGAAACCAAAACCCCCGAAACACACAAAACAAACACCCCCTGCCACGCCCTGACCAAACTACAATGACAAATAACCCCCTTTTACTGGTCAGGACGTGACAGACCGAAGTTAAACAATTTAATGGCAATGCTACCAAGTACTAATTGAGTGTATGTAAACTTCTGACCCACTGGGAATGTGATGAAAGAAATAAAACCTGTTAATAAATCATTCTCTCTACATTTATTCTGACATTTCACATTCTTAAATAAAGTGGTGATCCTACTGATCCTAATTTTTACTAGGATTAAATGTCAGGAATTGTGAAAAACTGAGTTTAAATGTATTTGGCTAGGGTGTATGTAAACTTCTGACTTCAACTGTGTGTTCTGTTCCAAATCTGTAACCACTCCAATCTGTTTTCATATTTATACCGGCATTTTTAAATGTAGGAATGTATTCTCTTTTCTTGGTTGGACAGCTGTGTACTGAATTACTAAGAACATTTGTAGCTAAAGGATTTTGAGCACATATCCAATTTCAGATTTGTAAACATGTATTTCATTTTTCTTAGTACCTGTCCAATGGCTTTGTATTTTACAGGTGTTTCTCAGCAGTGTTTGTATCAGGAGTTATCAACATTTCTCTTGACGATCCACAAGTCCAGTGGTACCACATGTTTCTACACCATGATAAAGTTGGTTTGAGATTTGATGTTAGCCTTACATTCGGATCTTCAATAGCTTGCAAACGATTTGAGCTACACACCTCAGGTTCTTAATTTAAAAAAAAGTGTACAACATTGCACAGGTCTTATTTTCCCGATTCTGACGCGAGTTTCTTAATCACAAGGCAACAGTGTAGGCAGCCTGGAGCACCGTCAATGCAACTAGCTCGGGACCATCAGAAAAGTGCATGATCCCAATATTCAAATTTGAATAGCTCTTCAATCATATGATTTAGCGACCTCATTTCAACTGCCCATTATTCCTTATTTAGAGAAGCACTTTGCACATTTAGTTTTCATAAAATGATTCCTACATTTTATATATATATATATAAATAACTCAGCAAAAAAAGAAACGTCCTTTCACTGTCAACTGCGTTTATTTTCAGTAAACTTAACATGTGCAAATATTTGTATGAACATAACAAGATTCAACAACAGAGACATAAACTGAACAGGTTCCACAGACATGTGACTAACAGAAATGAAATAATGTGTCCCCGAACAAAGGAGGGGTCAAAATCAAAAGTAACAGTCAGTATCTGGTGTGGCCATCAGCTGCATTAAGTACTGCAGTGCATCTCCTCCTCATGGACTGCACCAGATTTGCCAGTTCTTGCTGTGAGATGTTACCCCACTCTTCCACCAAAGCACCTGCAAGTTCCTGGACATTTCTGGGGGGAATGGCCCTAGCCCTCACCCTCCGATCCAACAGGTCCCAGACGTGCTCAATGAGATTGAGATCCGGGCTCTTCGCTGGCCATGGCAGAACACTGACATTCCTGTCTTGCAGGAAATCACGCACAGAACGAGCAGTATGGCTGGTGGCATTGTCATGCTGGAGGGTCATGTCAGGATGAGCCTGCAGGAAGGGTACCACATGAGGGAGGAGGATGTCTTCCCTGTAACGCACAGCATTGAGATTGCCTGCAATGACAACAAGCTCAGTCCGATGATGCAGTGACACACAATCAGGGGCGGAAATCCCGGGGGGGACGGGGGGGACACGACCCCCCCCATCCTGGGAAAAATATGATTTGTCCCCCCCAATATATCACTGTAAACATAACTATGTAATTTAAATAATAGTAATAATACGCAATGAAAGCAATTGTGCTGATTATAGACACTTAATAGTGCGTTTTTAAGGTTCAAAAGATTGCGACCCCCCACCCTTTGCCTCACAATGGTTTGATCCACTGCCAGTTCCTTAGTTGGCAAGGTAACAGAGGGTTCCTATCTACTGTCTGAAAGGCACTCAATGCACGTAACTGACGTGAGGTTAATCCAGTCAATGCGCCATAGCAATGTTTTGTTTTATGTTGGCAGGGTTCACACACACTAGCTGAATTTGCAGAGCTAGCGCGAAAATATTAACTATTAAGCTAGCTAGTACCTATTCCGTTTATGTGGCGTCGTCAAAGATGGAATCTTTGCTATCGTCAATTTATTCCAAGATCAGCATTTGTAAGTTAGTGCTTCAAAGTCCCTGTGATAAGGTTAGTGATAAACTGAAGTCCAAACTGAACAGAACTACACTCTCTTCTACCATTGTCTTAAATATATTTAATAGTCTCGTTGCAAAAGCTAAATTGTCGCAAGGGAACTTTTATTTATTTATTTCACCTTTTTTTAACCCGGGTAGCAAAGATTATAGCAAACACCACTGAAACGGAATTGGTGCTCGCTAGCTTTGCAAATTCAGCTATTGTTGGAAGCCAGCCAATATGAAACAAACAATTAAAATTACAAAAGGTTGCAGCATATGTTGTGTAAATGGTGAACTCATACAGCCGTCAACTCTTGTCACTGCAATCCGTTTCACATTTGCTAGCTACCTTTTAGATCGAAGCCCATATAGAATGATAGAAGATAAGATGATAGAAGCCCATCTCCTACTGTAAATAACCTACACACTGTGTGTGCGTGTAGCCAGCCTGGTAGAAAAATTTCAGAAAAAAGAAAAAAGACGGACATCAGAGTGTTTTTCAGTACACCAAAACGCAAAGTAAGAACACTAGTAGCCTAATATCTGACTAGTTGATAAAATGTTCATAAGAAAGAAGTGAAATGCTAATGGAAATGTTTCACAATGATGTCATTAGGCAGAGCAGGAAACAGATGGCACACAGACAGCAGAGTTGGGGACAGATATGCAGGGACAGACTGGCAGAGACAGGGAGTCTCAGGTAAGTTTGTTGAGTCTTTGTTTGTCAACATTATGAAAGGTTCTCCATTTTTTTTACTTGTAAAATAGGAACATAATTGGAAAATGCCATGGATACCCCCACTCTCAACTTAAACTGGTGACTGAACTAAGATTTCTTAAAGGCAATGGTATTGCTGTGATTAGTTGTGTAGTTTTGGATACCAGTAGTTAGGAGTACGGCAAACACCTTATTTCTTTGGTTCCTCAATATACATTTACCATATTACAATGTAGGCTATGTGTTACAGCACTACTTTTGGTGTCCCCCTCAGGAATTGCTCTTGAGAAAATTTCATGTAATTGTCCCCTCCAAAGTTGATATCAGATTTTTGCCCCTGCACACAACCCCAGACCATGACGGACTCTCCACCTCCAAATCGATCCCGCTCCAGAGTACAGGCCTCGGTGTGACGCTCATTCCTTCAACGATAAATGCAAATCCGACCATCACCCCTGGTGAGACAAAACCACGACTCGTCATTGAAGAGCATTTTTTTCCAGTCCTGTCTGGTCAGCGACAGTGGGTTTGTGCCATAGGCGACGTTGTTGCCGGTGATGTCTGGTGAGGACCTGCCTTACAACAGGCCTGCAAGCCCTCAGTCCAGCCTCTCTCAGCTTGTTGCGGACAGTCTGATGGAGGGATTGTGCGTTCCTGGTGTAACTCGGGCAGTTGTGGTTGCCATCCTGTCCCGCAGGCATGATGTTCGGATGTACTCATCCTGTGCAGGTGTTGTCCTAAGTTTTCATAACTGTGACCTTAATTGCCTACCGTCTGTAAGCTGTTAGTGTCTTAACGACCGTTCCACAGGTGCATGTTCATTAATTGTTTATGGTTCATTGAACAAGCATGGGAAACAGTGTTTAAACCCTTTACAATGAAGATCTGTGAAGTTATTTGGATTTTTCTGAATTATCTTTGAAAGACAGTTTCCTGGGAAAAGGGACATTTCTTTTTTTGCTGCGGTAATATTATATATATATATATATATATATACACACACGTGTATACAAGCTGATTATACAGCATTATCATTACACAGATGCTGGGGACAATAATAGTTATTGTACTACGTTGCTTCCAGAGGCAGTTTGGAACTCGGTTGTGAGTGTTGCAACAGAGGACAGACGATTTTTACTCGCTATGTGCTTCGGTACTCGGAGGCCCCGTTCTGTGAGCTTGTGTGGCCTACCACTTGCGGCTGTGCCGTTGTTGCTCCTAGACGTTTCCACTTCACAATAACAGCACTTACAGTTGAACGGGGCAGCTCTAGCAAGGCGGACATTTGACAAAATGACTTGTTGGAATGGTGGCATCCTATGACGGTGCCACGTTGAAAGTCACAGAGATCTTCAGTACGGGCCATTCTACTTCCAATGTTTGTCTTTGGAGATTGCATGACTCTGTGCTCGATTTTATACACCTGTCAGAAATGGGTGTGGCTGAAAAAGCTGAATCCACTAATTTGATGGGGTGTCCACATACACTAATATAAAGGTATCGCTCAGATATAGCACAGACACTTCAGGACAAACTTCCTGTAGATTTTTTGGGGGGGATTATCTGTTGTTCCATGTAGTGAATCTGTAATTCCATGCGTTTGTATGGGCTAATAGCAGTAAGGCCAAATCACATTTTTCATCAAATAATTTGGATACTTAATTTAAGATCTGTGCGCTCTATTGATGTCTGTTTGATTATACCTAGACATTCCTAGAGGTGCATGCCATGTTTGTTTTGTGAAAAGACTTATTACAAGTGACTTGAAGCCAAAATCTACATCTCTTTGCGACTTTTTTCTATATTTCCCCCTTTCGGGGAATAACATTTTGGAAGCACTGCTGAGATTAATGCGCCTAGGATCGTCGCCACAAGATACAAAGACCCCTCAACTGACAACAATGGAGGCTGCTGAGGGGAGGATGGCTCATAATGGTTGAAACAGAGCGAATGGAACGGCATCAATCACATAGAAACCATGTGTTTGACACCATTCCACTCAAGTCATTACCACGAGCCCGTCCTCCCCAATTAAGGTGCCACCAACCTCTTGTGACTGATATTCATCTTAAAAAACGAACTCCGGCAGACGACAGACTGGACGATGGAGGTTAGACAGACACTGGAAAAGGAGTGCGTGCAAACGGAGGTCGGAGTGAACATCAGGGAGCAGCAAGATCTATTCAGTAAGAGAGACCCTTAATTAACCCAATGTTTACTAAAAGACAAATGATACAATGAATTATTTTTTCTACCTGAGACTCATTGGCCTTGGCTCATTTTATGTGCAGAACATGTAAAAGAACACATTTTCATTAAGTGCACCCCCCCTTTACATTTATTTTACATATGTGGCATTCGTGTCCACTGGACCCGAGGGTAATAAAAGTGTGGAAAAGAGTGTGTGTAGGTGAAAACAAGTATAAAATGAAACAAAAAGGTTTTCCCCCTCCCTGGGCCTGCTGTTTCAACATAGCACCAAAATCCTGCCTGTCTCCAACTTTTCCCGCACTCTTTACCCTTTGTAGTGTGTGAAACTACACAATGTCTTGCGGGAACCTGCACAATGTTATTTCAATACATTATTTCGATACATTATTTCGATACATTGTAAAAAATGAAGTATTCTCCCATACTCTACCCCAGCAACGTGCAAATTGGCGGAGGGACACATCAAATAAACAGCTTTGCATGTGTGGCTCTTTACCATAATCAATCAGTATGGCAAAAATGATCTCTGCTCAGAGGGCCTTAGACATGTTTTTTTTACCAGAGAGAGAAGCTAGTATGGAGTGGAAGATGAAGAATTTTCTTAATATTATTTTGAGGATTGTGTCTCTGTCAATTCGGAGTCTGACAGTGAGTTGGAAGAAGAGGATGAGATTAACCCTCAGTCAGCCCCAGCCCGTCAGCAGCCAGCCCCAGGACCAGCCTGTCAGCAGCCAGCCCCAGGACCAGCCCGTCAGCAGCCAGCCCCAGGACCAGCTGGTCAACAACCAGCTCATCAGCGGCCTGCAGGAGGAGAAATATGGATGTCAACATTTTTTTAAATTGAATGGTCTTCTTGCCCAAGGAATGAGCCACCCCGCATGGCTGCCAATTTGATAAGGATGCAGCCAGGACGGGTGGTGGTTACTCATGTGCAGGACATAAAGTCTTCTTTTGAACTGTTCATCCCAGACACCACCCAGAAAATTATTCTGGACTGCACTAATTTGGAGGGAAGGTGTGTTTTTGGAGAGAGATGGAAGGAGATGGACAAAGCTCATTTACATGCTTACTTTGAGGTTCTTATCCTTGCTGGTGTTTTCAGATCCAATGGGGAATCCACAGAATCCCTGTGGATGTATGCAGAAACTGGCAGAGAACTTTTCCGTGAAACAAATTCTCTGGAAAACCTCCACATTATTTCCAGGATTATCCGCTTCGATAACCGAGACACCAGACCAACTCGGCGGCAGAGAGACAAGCTAGCTGCAATCAGGTCAGTGTGGGACAACTAGGTGGACCGCCTTCCCCTGTTTTACAACCCTGGGCCCAACAGTACTGTTGATGAGCAGCTTATGCTATTTAGGGGCCGCTATCCCTTCAGGCAGTACATACTGTTTAAACTCGCAAAATATGGAATCAAGATCTGGGCTGCCTGTGATGCTGCTTCGTCATATGCGTGGAACTTGCAAGTGTATACGGAGAAGCCAGATGGAGGAGCCCCTGAGAAGAACCAAGGGATGTGGGTTGTCCTGGACGTGACATAGGAACGAGGCCACAACATCACATGCGATAACTTCTTTACTTCGCACAAGCTGGGACAGGAGCTCCTCAAGAGGGAGCTGACAATGGTAGGAACAGTACGAAAAAACATGCCAGAGCTCCCACCTCAGCTGTTGAATACACGGAACAGGCCTATCAATTCCTCTAAGTTTGTGTTCACGGCCGACATGTCCTACGTGCCAAAGAAAGGTTGCTGTCTATATTGCTTGTAATTGATAGAAGTCAACATCTAAGTATTAAGTATTTTCACGTAAATTGTATTGGCTGTATTGTTATAAAAACCCAATAATTTTGTGGGTCCAGCAGACCCGCAAACATTGAGTGAATAATAAAAACATGAACACCACACAAGGGTTAAAAGCGATGTTGTCAACTTTTCTGCTATTAAAGAGAATCAGCATTAAAGGATTTGCAAATGGGAGTCGAAGGAACATTGTATGAACTGACTAAAGATAATCTTATTGAAATAAGTGACTTTTTGAAAATATCATGACCAAACCAAGAAAATGTAAATTGGAAAACACGCATTGCCCTTGTTTCACTTATTAAATATCTTGAAAGGGATGAAGTAAAAGGGCTAGAGGATGATGGTATGTCTGAACTGTTGAACCTTAAAGACATGATAAATGAGATGTAGGAGGTTAGTGACGCTAGCTCCACATCGAATTGAAGAGCAAGAAAAATTGCAAACAGAGCCAGAGCAATTTTTTACATTTATTTTATTTTTATTTCACCTTTATTTAACCAGGGAGGCTAGTTGAGAACAAGTTCTCATTTACAACTGCGACCTGGCCAAGAGAAAGCAAAGCAATGCGACACAAACAACAACACAGATTTACACATGGAGTAAAACAAACCTACAGTCAATAATACAGTAGAAAAAAAGAAAGTCTATATACAGTGTGTACAAATGGCGTGAGGAGGTAAGGCAATAAATAGGCCATAGTAGCAAGTACTTACAATTTAGCAAATTAACACTGGAGTGATAGATGTGCAAGTAGAAATACTGGTGTGCAAAAGAGCAGAAAAGTAAATAAAAACAATATGTGGATGAGGTAGGTAGATTGGATGGGCTATTTACAGATGGGCTATGTACAGCTGCAGCGATCGGTTAGCTGCTCAGATAGCTGATGTTTAAAGTTAGTGAGGGAAATATAAGTCTCCAGCTTCAGCGATTTTTGCAATTTGTTCCAGTCATTGGCAGCAGAGAACTGGAAGGAAAGGTGGTGATATTGAATTTCTGTTATCAATGTTCATAAACTTCAATTAATCTACTCAGTCTGCAACCCAGAGTTTGTAAAGTTCTGGTTTAAATGAAACAGACAGAAATCCCACCTAACAATAGTCAAATCAATGGTTATTCACGAGGGCGCTCTGAAGTCTATTATACAAAGACATCCATTTTATAGTTCACTCATTGCTTACACACATACATCCACACAAACATTAAGGAGATATATCTTCTTCTCCAGAACTCTCACCACTGTATATCACTACCCAGCCGACAGTTCCATTTCTCTGTGATTAGGGAAACCTTGAGGGGTCCTCCCTCTCATATCATAAACTCTGAGAGTTCTAGCTATGTCGGTTCAAACTTATAGTTTAATGGTTCTCGGTGTTTTCTTAAGCGCACACACACACACACACACACACACACACACACACACACACACACACACACACACACACACACACACACACACACACACACACACACACACACATTCCTCTCTTTCCCAGTCCAACCTAGTTAGACTTATGTTTAACATTTTAATTATTCATTATACATGCTACATAAACTATATCGCTAATAGTTAGGTTTCAGGGTAGAATTATTTAATGATTATCTTTAAACATAGAAATGATTTTATCTGGCGGTCAAAGGAGGTGTTGGCTTTGGGGATGACCAGTGAGATATACCTGCTGGAGTGTGTGCTACGGGTGGGTATTGTTATAAGCAAAGACTTATAAATGACCTGGAGCTAGTGGGTCTGGCAACGATTATGTTGCGAAGGCCAGCCGAATAGAGCATACAGGTCGCAGTGGTGGGTGGTATATGGGGCTTTGGTGACAAAACGGATGGCACTGTGATAGACTGCATCCAATTTGTTGAGTAGAGTGTTGGAGGCTATTTTGTAAGTGATATCACCGAAGTCGAGGATCGGTAGGATAGTCAGTTTTACTAGGGTATGTTTGGCGGTGTCACGTCCTGACCAGTATTAAGGGTTATTTGTTGTTGTAGTTTGGTCAGGACGTGGCAGAGGGTATTTGTTTTATGTGGTTTGGGGTGGTGGTGTATGTAGTAGGGTGTTTGATTTATTATTTACGGGTTTTGGTCTATGTTCTATGTTTTGTATTTCTATGTTCTTTCTGGTTTGTTGTATTTCTATGTTTAGGTTGATGGAGGGTTGGACTCTCAATTGGAGGCAGGTGCTTTCTCGTTGCCTCTGATTGAGAGTCCTATATATGGGTAATTGTTTGGTTTGGTGTTGTGGGAGATTGTTTCTTGTTTTGCTGTGTGTGCATGACAAGACTCTAGTTCGTTTGTGTTTTTGTATACGTGTTTACTTCCCTACTGCATTTTGGTCCTCTCCTTACGACAACTGTGACAGGCGGCGTGAGTTGCGAAATAGGAAGCTGATTCTAGATTTAATTTTTGATTGGAGATGTTTAATATGAGTCTGGAAGGAGAGTTTACAGTCTAACCAGACACCTAGGTATTTGTAGTTGTCCACATATTCTAAGTCAGAACCGTCCAGAGTAGTGATGCTAGTCGGTTGGGTGCGGGCAGCGAACGGTTGAAAAGCATGCATTTAGTTTTACTAGAGTTTAAGAGCAGTTGAAAGCCACGGAAGAAGTGTTGTATGGCATTGAAGCTCGTTTGGAGGTTTGTTAACACAGTGTCCAAGGAAGGGCCAGGTGTATACAGAATAGTGTGAATTAAGGTTTTCACTAAAACAAAAGGAAAGTGAGATGCAGGAGCTCGTTAACAAAAATAGAAATGACACAGACACAAACCAGACCACGCAACCCTCCTCAAAACACAGTGCCAATACAGGGACACGCCACAGTATGGCGCAAAGAGTTCAAGACATCCGGTGAACTAGTCCAGAAAGACAGTCTCACGTTCTCCAGTCTAGCTCACCAAATCGAAAATGGACTGACTACAGGGTTTCCAGAGATAGAAATAGTGGATGCAGTGGTAAGAGCTATTGCACCAGGGCTGCTAATGTGGAGCTATCTGGAAGGAAAGTCAGTAATGACTCTCCACACACTGAGGAGAATAGAGTGCCACAATATGAGTCATAATACCCATAAAACCTAGATGTCAAACAGGGAAATGGGTCCAATCCTTTTTCCACCATTCATTTTAGAAACACTTAAAATAAAAACTGTTTTGTGTAGGCTTACCCTAGTGTGACATTTTGATAACCGTGTAAATCTCTCTGGAACAAGGTAACTTTTAACAATATATATTCGCCTGTATTTACACATTTCCATGAAGAGCTCTGTCACTTTCAAAGTGGCACCGCCATAGGATGCAACCTTTCTAGCTGTTATTGTGAAGTGGAAACGTCTAGCAGCAACAACTGCTCAGACGCAAAGTGGTAGGCCACACAAGCTCATCAGCACAATAACTGTTCTGTTCGTCAGGAGCTTCATGAAATGGGTTTCCATGTCCGAGCATCCGCAATGCCAAGTGACGGCTGGAGTGGTGTAAAGCACACCGCCATTGAACTTTGGAGCAGTGGAAACACGTTCTCTGGAGTGATGAATCACGCTTCACCATCTGGCAGTCCGATGGACGAATCTGAGTTTTGGGGATGCCAGGAGAAGACTACCTGCCCAAATGCATAGTGCCAACTGTGAAGATTGGTGGAGGAGGAATAATGGTCTGAGGCTGTTTTGATGGTGTGAGCTAGGCCCCTTCGTTTCAGTGAAGGGAAATCTTAACGCTACAGCATACAATGACATTCTAGACAATTCTGTGCTTCCAACTTTGTGGCAACAGTTTGGGGAAGGCCCTTTCCTGTTTCAGCATGACAATGCCCCCGTGCACAAAGCGAGGTCCATACAGAAATGGTTTGTCGAGATCGGTGTACAAGAACTTGACTGGCCTGCACAGAGCCCTGACCTCAACCCCATTGAACGCTTTTGGGATGACATGGAAAGTCGACTGCGAGCCAGACCTAATCGCCCAACATCATCAGTGCCAGACCTCATAAATGCTCTAGTGGCTGAATGGAAGTACCCTCAGCAATGTTCCAACATCTAGTGGAAAGCCTTCCCAGAAGAGTGGAGGCTGATATAGCAGCGAAAGGGGGACCAACTCCATATTAATGCCCATGATTTTGGAATGAGACGTTCAACGAGCAGGTATCCACATACTTTTGGTCATGTAGTGTAGTGCCATTGTAATCATATGCTGTTTTTGTTATTCATTATTTCAGTTATTTCAGGTGACATATCAGGTATGCTCGATAGCATAATTTATGGTTTTATCATTTCTGTTTAATCCACGTTTCAGTCTAATGAACATTAGGGTTTATCTTCTAACATTTATTTTCTGTTACTAGACCCCATGTTAATGGGAACAGGAAGGACAGTTTAGAGATGTCTGAGGTCTCTGACTGAGAAGTGTGATGTGATTTACTAGAAGAGTGTGGTGAGAGGGGGACATCTCTCCAAAACCACCAAAAAAATAACAATCTGAGACAATGATTTATATACAGTGCCTTGCAAAAGTAATCATACACCTTACATTTCTTCACATTTTATTGTGTTACAAAGTGATTTTTGAATGACTAACCATTCCTCTGTAAGATTCCTCAGACAAGTATTGAATATCCACAATAATGACTTAAATAACTCAGTGAAGAGAAAAAAAAGATATAACAATAAATATATTCCAAAACATACATCTTGATTGCAAAAAGGCACTACGCTAATGTAATATTGAGAAAAAAACATGGCAAAGGAATACACTTTTTGGCCTAAATGCAAAGCCTTATGTTTGGGGCAAATCCAACACAACACAACTGAGTAACTGACTTATATTCATGTATGTTGGTGGCTGCATCAAGGTATGGCTATGCTTGACATCAGCAAATACTGGGGAGTTGTTCAGGATAAAAAGAAACAGGATGGGGCTAAGCACAGGTAAAATCCTAGAGGAAAACCTGCTTCAGTCTGGTTTACACCAGACACTGGGAGAGGAATTCACCTTTCAGCAGGACAATAACCGACAATACAAGGCCCAATCTACACTGGAGTTGCTTACCAAGAGAACAGTGAATGCTCTTGAGTAACCAAGTTGCAGTTTTGACTTAAATCTGCTTGAAAATCTATGGCAAAACTTGAAAACTGCTGTCTGGCCTTGATCCCCAACATCTTGACAGAGCTTTAAGAATTATGAAATGAATAATGGGCCTTTCTGGAGGGCTGGTGCCATCTCTGCTCCTGGGAAACGTAGCTTGGTGGTGCGGTTTTGATGCCGGTGCTGATTGTATCCAGAAAGCCAATCCGAAGTCCAGCCACATGATTGCACTTCTCACCTACCCCAGCCACACAGGTACAGTGGGCCCTTGCCACTGGTCCTGTATTATGGATGACCAGTCCAGTTTGTTCATTTTATTTCTTTAAATCAGGCAAGGACTTTGGCCCTGACATGAGTAGCATACTGCACCTTGTTGAGTTCCACCTCACTAGCTCACATGGCCTGACCTAAATACATTGTACCCTTCCTGAGAGGCTGCTCTGACCACAGCTAAAAACACCACATTTACATCACTCTCCTCCCCAGACTGAACTTCCTCTTCCCTTATTCCCATCGTTCTCTTTGTGAGGAACTCCACTATTGAGTGGTAAGAGAATTTGAAAATACAAGTAGTTGAAAATACAAGTTGTTGAATATTGGAATGTATTTGGAAATACACTAGGAAAATATTGGCATGTATTTGAAAATATACAAATACTTATATACTCCCATGCATTTGAACCCTGTCTGGTTGGTATTTGAAATAATGTATTTGGAAATAAGTATTTTCACATAGTGAAAATTATAAGGTTAGGGTTAAGGTAAGGACGTCCCAATGAATCCCGGATAGCAATGGCCAATATGGTGCATTGGGATGCTATCAGAAACATAAACATTTGAAACAAGCATTCGTTATTACACCTCTGTAATTACAGACTGCAATTACCACCAGTTACATGTTATTACTGTGTAACTATGAATTATTACAATAATATGAAGTGTTACCCAATCATTTGAAAATAGGTAGATGAGTTGGCCACATTATTTTAAAATAATGAAATACACATGTATTTAAACACAGGTCTGATTAGTACTGTACATTGATATTACTTTGTTGCTGACACAAACTAATAGTATGATAGGTGGACTATGTATTTGAGTAGGAGCGTCATTGCATTGCCTGGAATGCTGAATTAAATCAGTTTGCTCTGGCAGAGATTCTCCAAATGTTTATTATCACCAGAGTGGATGAAGCCTGTCCATCGGTGAAGAAAGACCTGAACAACATCTATCTGAGCAAGTACATAAAGGAGAAAGTGAGTAAAAAAACATCTTATTGTATTATGAAAGACTGTAAGATTTGTTAACCATCAAAGGGTGGCTAGCCAGTGTCCCTAATACATATTCCATGGTACTTAAATAGACAGCTACAGCTCATTCCATTGCATTCCAACTGTATTCTTTCATTGCAGATGGAGCAGTGCAGTGCCAAACTGGGAGTACCAGTGAACTGCATCCTGCCTGTGAAGAACTACCATGAGGAAATTGACTTGAATGAAGACATGGATGTGCTGCTATTGAGAGTAATGAGGCAGAGGGTGGACTTTGCAGATGACTTCATCAGAAAGCCCCCACAAGATATCCAGTTGTGTTCAACACCACTGAAAGGGAGAAGGATTCAAGACAGAGACCGGAGCAAATCCAGTCAGTCAAGACCAAGACCGGAGGGGGGCGAGAACGAGTCAAGACCGAGATCGGGAGGGGTGTGAGGGGTTCGAGACCAAGTCAAGACTGAGACCAGAAAAATCTGAGTCCAATTCAAGAAGACCATGGTTGCCACTAGGGGTGTGCCGAGTGCTCGGACCAAACAAGTATCATAATGGATATGGAGAATTTTCAGAATACGATTATGACACAAGTATTTTATTTTTGTTTTCTTTGTAGTTATGCATAATCTGAAAAAAGTAATTTTCAGCTGCCAGCACGCATCTCTCTTTCACTCAAAGTGTGAAGCGCTATGTGTTCTAAACAGCTATTGGCTAGTTATTCTGTCTGTAAAGAAACAGGTGGGGTATTGGTTGAGCCTGCTGCAGTGATTGAATTAGAACTAGCCACTCTCCCTCTGCTTTCATTTCCCCACACAGACACACACAGAGCTCTGTTTCACTCACTCACTCACTTTTCTCAGGGCACAAGTCTCCACTTCTCCAAACATTGTTTATGAATCAGAATCCGTTGCTAGTCTTTGTTGTTCAATCTAGTTATTTCCTGTGAACTTTGCTGTGGCCATATAGTTGTTGTTTTTTCGGTCTACTTGGCATTGTTTAGTAGGTCTACTTTGTATGTCATATAATTGTTATGTTGTGATCCAAGCCCATGCTTGCTTGCTATTATTTATTCTCGCCCAGGCATGTTTACTGAGTGACCGATCGTTAGAAAATAAAATGACAAATGTAGATAGTTTATTTAGATTTTACAAATGTTGTGGCATAATTGTCAGGAGAGAATTAGCCTACCTTAATCTCAGTCTGTTGGTATAAATGCAGGCAGGAGCAGCCAGCCATGCATTAGGCTATTTATGTGCATTTTGATCTGTCAGGGTCGTTTACCTTTGAACAATGTGTGTTAAATGAGGGAAGGAACATAATGATGCTCTCTGCAATGCGCTCTGAGTGATATCGCAGTAATGCACACTTGAAGTATAGGCTTTACAGGCATTTAAAGTGCACGCCGGGGGTTTTCTGATCAAGAGCAGTGGAGATTTTAGCATGTAAATCTTGGTGGGGCAAAAAAATTTAAATAAATAGGGATGCATGCCAGGAAAGCTACTACACAACACAATACATTAATTGCACTATAATGGTGACAAATGGTGCCCACAAACTGTTAGGGCCTACATAAAGCTGTCCCAACAGCAGTCCCAACACCTTACCACTGCTACACCTGGCTATCAGTAGAGCCTTGTCTGGCAGTGAAACAGTTCATTTAGCCTCATTTACTGCCTTTTAAAAAAACATGGCTAATTTGCTTAATCAAATGTGGTTTCTACTGACAATTGAGATGTACAAACTATGTCATAAGGGTACGACGAGCGGATAAGAGGCAATCCGTAATTTCGATTAAGACATTAAGGACGGATGAGCTTGGACGGATGTAGTCAATATAACTATTTGTTCAATACTTTTGAAATTTACAGCGACAGAATTCAGAACATGGGTCTTTCTTACAGTGTTCTCCCTGTACACCAAGTCAGAACCGTAGGATAAATAAACAGGACATATAAGCAGACAATGAAAGCTCTTACAATATATTCAATGACATTTCTATAAAGCAGTCTATAGGCTACATGTGCACCACCAAGTCAGAACAGTAGGCTAAGTTATGAGGGGAAAAGGGACCAAATTATTACGGTGAGGCACATGGGCTACTAATATCTTACTACACAACATACACTTAGTATTACGTTCTTCGCTACAGTGTATATATCTCCCTGGCATATTAAAGTATTTATGCAGCAGCATGCAATAACAATTTTTTGACTCGCCTTGTTGTGCTGTGCTCACTTGAACAGGAAGTTGGAGCGGAGGTCCTTTGTGGGAACATTTTGTCGTCAATGTCTGGCATTCTATGGATCTATGGTGCTTTCAAGACAACTGGAAACTCTGGAAAAAAACAAGGTTGAATCATGACATCGGCGCTCTAGAAAGAGGCCCGAGTTCCCAACTTGGAATTCCGAGTTGGGTGACCGTTCAAAACGTATTTTCCCAGTTGGAGTTAGTTTCTTACAGAGTTCCCAGTTGTCTTGAACTCACTTAGATTTCCCAATTCTGAGTTTCCAGTTGTCTTGTCATTGACAGCATGGCCAATGCTGAATGTTTATCCTTTTAAGCTTGGAAAAGAGACCCTTAAACCCAGACTTGGACCACAAACCCACTCCACTAAATAGCAGGCTAGTGATTGCTTTGCAATGCTTGTAGTTAGCCACTGATTCCTTCCAAACCACTCATTGTTGAATTTGCAATTTCCAACTTGCTGTGTAATGTTCATGTCCAATGGCCGATGAGCACCGATACTGATTTCTCTATGATTTCTCTTCAACAAGGATTGAAAAGGATTTGCCAGTAGATTGTTGACTTGATTCATGATGATGCTTGCTAGCTAAGATTTTGAAAGTATGATGATGGCATGATCAGTCCAATCAAAGCTACGGTAGATATTACATAATATTACATTTATCTGTGGCCAATGGCTTTGAGCCTTCTTGGATGGGCACTTCTTATGTAACTCTATAGCAGCACCTAAGGGGCTTGAATTTTTGAGCTCTCCACGTAGATTTTGCGGTGACGTAGTGTCCCCATGAGTGACAGAACACTGAGCCAATCACGGCATAACTACAGAACATTACCAGCCCCTACAGTCTGTATTTTCCGCTGGCTGCCCCACCACAGAAAGCACTGAGCTAGGCTGAAACACCTGTATTTTGGAGCTGCCTTACTAAAGAAAGCAAAAAAGAGAATGTTGGTATTCGGCTTCATTAACTCAATTATTTATTTTTTTACATTGTTTGCAAATTGATATGTGACACGTATTAATGCCAAAATAACAAGCAAAACAGGCAACAACAAAAATATACAGTACTGTGCAAAAGTTTTAGGCAGGTGTGAAAAAAATGTTGTAAAGTAAGAATGCTTTCAAAATTAGACATGTTAATAGATTGGTAAATATAAACTAAATGCAAAGTGAGTGAACAGATGAAAAATATAAATCAAATCCATATTTGGTGTGACCACCCTTTGCCTTCAAAACAGCATAAATTCTTGTAGGTATGCTTGCACAAAGTCAGAGATTTTGTAGGCATATAGTCAGGTGTATGATTAAACAATTATACCAAACAGGTGCTAATGATAATCAATTCAACATGTAGGTTGAAACACAATCATTAACTGAAACAGAAACAGCTGTGTAGGAGGAATAAAACTGGGTGACGAACAACCAAACTCAGCTAACAAGGTGAGGTTGCTGAAGACAGTTTACTGTCAAAAGTCATACACCATGACAAGACTGAGCACAGCCTTGCATCAGCAAGGTCTCTCCCAGGCAGACATTTCAAGGCAGACAGGGGTTTCCAGATGTGCTGTCCAAGCTCTTTTGAAGAAGCACAAAGAAACGGGCAACGTTGAGGACCGTAGACACAGTGGTCGGCCAAGGAAACTTACTGCAGCAGATGAAAGACACCTCATGCTTACTTCCCTTAGCAATCGGAAGATGTCCAGCAGTGCCATCAGCTCAGAATTGGCAGAAAACAGTGGGACCCTGGTACACCCATCTACTGTCCAGAGAAGTCTGGTCAGAAGTGGCCTTCATGGAAGACTTGTGGCCAAAAAGCCATACCTCCGGCGTGGAAACAAGGCCAAGCGAGTCAACTATGCACAAAAACACAGGAACGGGGGTGCAGAAAAATGGCAGCAGGTGCTCTGGACTGATGAGTCAAAAGTTGAAATATTTGACTCTAGCAGAAGGCAGTTTGTTCGCTGACGGGCTGGAGAGCGGTACACGAATGAGTGTCTGCAGGCAACCGTGAAGCATGGTGGAGGTTCCTTGTATGTTTGGGGCTGCATTTCTGCAAATGGAGTTGGGGATTTGGTCAGAATTAAGGGTCTCCTCAATGCTGAGAAGTACAGGCAGATACTTATCCATCATGCAATACCATCAGGGAGGCATCTGATTGGCCCCAAATTTATTTTGCAGCATGACAACGACCCCAAACATAGTTCTTAATGACTCGCTATATCTTCAGCGTAAAGAAGAACAAGGAGTCCTGGAATGGCCCCCACAGAGCCCTGATCTCAACATAATCAGGTCTGTTTTTTATTGTACCTTTATTTACCTAGGCAAGTAAATGTAAGAGTTTCAAATGTGCACTATTTGTTCATATAGTATTTCACAAGAACATATGAATTCTTTAGACATACAGAACTGTGACAAATGCATGCTGAGGGCAAATAGAGAGCCACTCACCAACTCAAACAGTTCTATAATAGATAAAAATACAAAATATTCCCACAGTCTCACCTTACTAATAGTGAGCTAGCAACTTTCAAACAATGATCCTCACTCTTCCCTACCAGCGAATCAAGGAAATTCTGAGGCACACTACACAGTTTTGGGATATTTTTCAATGAAAGTAAAGAACAGTAATGTTAAGAGTAAAGTAGGAAGACCAGAAAATAGTTGATAAGATATTAATGTGTCATGAAAGGCTATTTGGCCTGGCGAAGCGGTTTTGTGGGCTGACTGAATGGGAGCTGATGATTGAGTTTTTCAATCAGCTGGTCTTGGTTGGTCTTGGCAAGAAATTATGAGTCCTCATTGTCCGAGACCGAGTCAAGACCGAGTAAAAATGTATCTGACACAGAGACTCCGAGGCCGGACTAGAGTAGGCTACTACAACACTGAAGATAACTGAGGGATCCATACATTATCCAGAGTCACTTGCCTACACTGAATAATAATACAAGTGGGTCTATCATACAGCCACATAAAACCCCACTGAATAGTGTCGGCTACTTCTTCCTGTAGCTTTCCTTTCACATTGTTTGCTTATAACTGACAAACATGATCCCTCTTGTGTGGGACAATTTTCCCAATTGTTTTTTGTTGTTTGTTTTAGTCTGCCGTTTAGGTTTTTGGGTTTGTGAGATAGTGGGTTACAAATACAATTTATAATTTGAGGAAACATATTATTTATTGTATTTTATTTATTGTATATATTATTTAAATATTGTATTTATTATTTAGCTTTTTTGTTGAGGGAAACTTTACTTTGACTGATAGTACATTCATCTTAAGAAAGCTAACTGTAAATCGCTCTGGATAAGAGTGTCTGCGAAATGAATAAAATGTAAATGTAATCATTATTAGAGCAGGATCTTAAAGTATTTTGTAGACACAGGAATTTAAATAAAGATGCCTTTATTAACAGTATAGTGTCGTATTACTATGTTATTACTATGATGTGTTTGACTATATGACTAGCCCTAGGTTTAACGTTGTAGGATACAAATATTCGGTAAAACTACATTCCCCGTGTAAAGATACGACGTCATCACGTGAAAGTCTATTCAGCTGGGCTGCGTTCAGTAAGTTTTGCGTTCTGGAACATTCAATTGAACAGAAACGGTGCTGTACTGAACGACCAGTTGACGGGGAGATTGTGGGTTGGGGAAACTGAGGTATAATAAGAACGGTTGGGGAACACTGCCCTTTAAAGCGTCACTCCTTGCTTCAAGCCACTCATCGCCACACCCACCAAACGGGAGCAAACGTACAATAACGTTTTTGAAAACGTGTCATTCAGTACAAACACTTATTCAACGTAGCAAACGTTCAAGCGAACTGAACGCACCTCTCTTGTGAAAAGACGAAACTGGAGGAAAAAAATAATCCACGTCTATCGAACGCTTCCAGGGAGGTACTATTACACGAATATTGTCATTTCAATTCAAGCTTTTAAAGGGAATACCCATTACATTTTCGTAAAGAAAATAACGGAATTCATAGTGGCGGGGTAAGTGTAAATCCAATTCACAGGACCTATTTGTTCAAGGAAGGGAAGAAAATGGAGTTGGAGGACGGAGTAGTGTACCAGGACGACCCGGGGACATCGGCTATGATGTCGGAGCGGGTATCGGGCCTGGCCAACTCCATCTACCGCGAGTTCGAGAAACTGATAGGAAAATACGACGAAGACGTGGTGAAAGAACTGATGCCGCTCGTCGTGGCTGTGCTGGAGAACCTGGATTCGGTGTTCGCGGAAAACCAGGAACATGAAGTGGAGCTAGAACTGTTAAAGGAGGACAACGAACAGCTCATCACGCAGTATGAACGGGAGAAAGCGCTGAGGAAACACGCAGAGGAGGTGAGTCCGGGCAGCGAAAGACGGAGAGAGAGAGGACATTGACAACCGATTTGAAACGCTGCCTCTCGCTGCAAGGCCACTCAAGCCAGTGTTTTTCATCACCAAAGCATCCCTGCGGATGTCTATGTGTTGTGTAGAACATGCACGTGGTGCAACGTTGTCAACAAGGGATACCCACGAGGCTAATAATCTTATATTGTGCAAGGAGAGCCACGTTCGTAATATCAGCTCCCCAGTTAGATGAGTAACTGCATGATTAGTTTAGCATCATGCTAACAGTAGCCTACCCATCCATGGTGGATTGATTCACAGTAGCCTCAATTTCATCATCACACACTAACACGCGCAGAATGCACGCGACCGAGATGTTTTTCTCCTCCAAGTTTATAGGTGCGCGTTTGATGTTACCGTGAGAGGACGTAGCCCCCAGTTACAGTCAACCATCCATCCTTTTCTGTCAGACTGTTTGCCTGCTTGGCTATTGTAGTTTACAGAAACAGCTGTCAGCCTCCTATCACTTTGCATGTAAATACCTTTAGTATATTGTTTCTTCTCCAGAGATAGACAGAGACACTGGGAGAACAGTTCCTGTCACGGTAAATCCGGTCATGGCATCAGAAACATCCCACCTGTGTTCTGCTCTCACAGCCATTAGCTCCTGTCTAGACCAGTGATGTGTTTTAACCATGGATGCCTGACAGGGGGTGCTGTATTTAAGCCACCCGCAGTCATCTTGGTACTTATCAATTGTATGCATTTATCAATGTCTACATTAGTTTCTGACACGCATATTATATTACAGACACTTCAATGCATACTTTAAGTAAGTCAGGTGAGAGGCAGCCTCACCGCTGCTTCCTCCCTCCTCTCAGACTGACCATCAGATGCAGACCATCAGTCTCAGTAAAAAAATGCTAATGATTATGCTCACTCAGCAGTGCCTTGCAAGTAATACAAATGTTATATTACCAGTGTGATCATATGTTTTCAATATCATTTCTAAATGGTCTGTGAAGAACAACATTGGCAGGGCAATTCAAGCATAGCCAACATGCAGTGATGATGTATTGGGCCTATAGTCTACTGCACAAACCTCATTGCTACAGAACTGTTTTTAATTGGTTAATGTTGCATAGGTTTAGGTAAAAAAAAAATCTGAGTGGTAGATCTCAGATTGCATTTTGACTCAAAGTGATCTTGAATCAGTAAAGGTTGGTGACCACTGCTCTAAACTAAAGCATCAGTAATCAGACAAGAGTATAGACAAATACAGTCAGGATATTATACAGCGTCCATAAGTGGGCAGCACTTACCTATTGTAGTTAGGAAAAACCCTTAACTGTTTATGAATGAGTAGTTACACATTTACATTTATGAGAAGGGTGAATCAGGCCTCATGTTATAGAGAGAAACATTCCTAATCGGGCAAGGTACATTGGACACACAGATGCTGTATTCTACCTCAGAAGCTGCAGGTTTAGTGACTCAGCAGTTTATCATGACTGCTCATCGGATGGAGAGAGGAGGGGAGGATGAGGTGAGAAAGGACAGAACAGAATTAAGAGGACAGGATGGAGAGAGGAGGGGAGGATGAGGTGAGAAAGGACAGAACAGAATTAAGAGGACAGGATGGAGAGAGGAGGGGAGGATGAGGTGAGAAAGGACAGAACAGAATTAAGAGGACAGGACAAGCGAGTGGAGAAGCGGACGGGAGAGGAGGGGAGATAAAACAGAACTGGGTTTTACTGGCACTTGCAGTATGAAGGGCTTTCATGCTATTTCTGTAGTCACACCTTTCTCACTGTATCATCCTGAATGAGTTGTTACTTGAGTAATCATGACATTGCTACTCAAATATGTAAAAATCTAAAATAATCCGGAGTGTATAATACTGTGAGAATAAAGTTCCATCCGTCAGTCTGCATCGTTGCAACTGCTTTGGATATGCGTCTGGGTGGCAGGAAGCCTAGTGGTTAGAGGCAGGTAGCCTAGTGGTTAGAGGCAGGTAGCCTAGTGGTTAGAGGCAGGTAGCCTAGTGGTTAGAGGCAGGTAGCCTAGTGGTTAGAGGCAGGTAGCCTAGTGGTTAGAGGCAGGTAGCCTAGTGGTTAGAGGCAGGAAGCCTAGTGGTTAGAGGCAGGTAGCCTAGTGGTTAGAGGCAGGTAGCCTAGTGGTTAGAGGCAGGAAGCCTAGTGGTTAGAGGCAGGTAGCCTAGTAGTTAGGGCCTGTAACTGAAAGGTTGCTAGATCAAATCCCTGAGCTGACAAGGTAAAAATCTGTCGTTCTCCCCCTGAACAAGGCAGTTAACCCACTGTTCCTAGGCTGTCATTGTAAGGAAGAATTTGTTCTTAACTGACTTGCCTAGTTAAATAAAGGTTAAATAAAAAGATATGTCTTAAGCTCCTCCCTCTAGTAAAGGTAACA
Organism: Salmo trutta; assembly: GCF_901001165.1. NCBI lineage: Eukaryota > Metazoa > Chordata > Actinopteri > Salmoniformes > Salmonidae > Salmo > Salmo trutta. Next base: position 64,058,300 of record NC_042957.1, on the reverse strand, counting down.
TCTTAAGCTCCTCCCTCTAGTAAAGGTAACATCTTAAGCTCCTCCCTCTAGTAAAGGTAACATCTTAAGCTCCTCCCTCTAGTAAAGGTAACATCTTAAGCTCCTCCCTCTAGTAAAGGTAAAGAAATAGGCATCAGGAATAGAAGAGGAATTTAGCATCTGTCCAGGCCCATACACAGAGTAATGACCCTACCTCAGTGGGTAGAACGATCACCATAGAGCTAAAGGTTGCCTTGCCCCTACAGCAGACCTAGGATCAGCTCATCCTAACACAATTTTAACTCAGCCAACTGAGCTTTGATCAGTGGTTACAGACAACTTCATCCAAGACTCCGAGACTGGGACTACAGAGAGACTGACGGTTCGGCTTCACTTGCTGCACTGCCCAGTCTGGTTTGACCTATTTCTGTGTGTGTTTTGGTTTGTGTCCGTGTGTGTGTGTGCTTGTTGGACCTTTTGCTGCCTGGCCCTGAGTCTTAGTGAAGGAGAATTGGATGTGATTCGAACCGTCTGTCTTTCTGTAGTCCCAGTGCTGTTTTAGGCCCCTCCACTCTGTCCACACACACACACACACGCACGCACGCACGCACGCACGCACGCACGCACACACACACACACACACACACACACACACACACACACATTCTTCCAGCCCGCCTTGGGTTTCTTAATCCCAGGAAGCCCTGTGTTCCCCAGAAAATATGCAGATGAGGAGGAGGAGGGGGGGTGGGGACCGAGGTTTTGGTATTGTAGGCTGTGCAGGTTATGACTTCCAGGTCATGTGATCCTTTGTGATGGCCAGGGCTCACTGAGAGGGAGAGACCTCCCTGTGCCTTGGCTTCTATTATGTACTCTTGGGCCTGGTGTTGCACCATAAACCTTCCCCATTTTACTCAATATTGACCTACTCTGTTTCCAAGGGAATGGTTTGTCAAATCCTCTTGGATTGTATCCAGGAGAAAATAAAGGGCAACATCTGTTCCCCTAATGTCTTATAGGCCACTCTGAAATATAAAAAGGAAAACGCCACATTGCTGCTCATGTTCCCTGGTGATGTTATTATATCAACGTTTTCACCCTTAGGTCTTCATCAGCCAAAAGTACCTGGATGTGCATGTGTTCTTCAGCTTTTATAGGCCACTCTGCCACGCATTGATCCTGTTGTCGGTATTTAACAGATCGCTCAAATCGAAAACACAAACCTGGAAAAATAAAAAAGGGTGTTTGTGCATCTTCTCACCACTATGAGGAATAAAGTCTCCATGATATAGTAGTTTATCACGCAGTTCCCTTTGTAAAAATGATTGATACACTCTTTGACTGTTTATAGAAATGTGAGTGAGCGTAAGTAGGTTTCACTCCAGTTCGACATTCATCCCTATGGTGTGGTTATAAACTGCCACTTTACAGACATGTGGCAAGTAATACTTCATCCTTAGCCAATGTTTTGAATCACTATGAATCTACATGGATGCAAACAATGTCTGCTCCCTCAGAGGTGGCACCACCGGTTCAAAAGTGGTGTGGCAAAATTCGTCTGTGTCTTTTCTGGGGCCTGGAGTTTTTCCTGATCATGACCTGGTCAGGTAAAACTCTGGGTCCTATTTGTAGGCTATGACAAAATATTGTTATTATACACAGCTTCCCTTTTCATCTGTGTTATGACTATAGGCCTGTGGTTTTAATTGTCTGGTCATGTGAATTGAAAACAATCTTGACCTAAGGTGGCTCAAACTATCACAAACCTTGTTGTTATTCATTCTGAATATAATATCAAAAGAGCCAGAGACAACAACTTTAGTGGACAACATACTCTGTACTTTAGTGAACTACTATAGCAGGGCTGAGCGTTCTGCAAAGAATGGTTACAATGACTTTAAATATTAATTACACTCTACACACACACACACACACACACACACACACAATGTTAAGCAGTGGACTTTGAAAAATAAATACAGACAGGTTTCAATGTAGAAAGTATACATTTTATGTCATCTGATTAAAGATGCTTTTCTGCAATTAATTCTGTAAGCTTTATGTAAGGCAGGGTTACATATAACACTATACACAGTAGACTTTGTACCAGTTTTTTTATGTGAAAGTCATAAAACCACTAACCTTGTGTTGTTGTCTAACAATGTTGTTATTATCATGGTTGGCCAGCCTAGTGAAGCAAAGACACAGCCAAGGCTTGTTCATCAGAGCAGTGACTGACTCATATACAAATCTCCTTGCATCATATGTAACTAGGCCTACTCATTATTATTTGTAAATTAGTCATTCACCATTTACCCACAATGCATCACATATAAACCCAGCAAAAAAATGATCTTCCCCTTTTCAAGACCCTGTCTTTCAAAGATGATTTGTAAAAATCCAAATAACTTCACAGATCTTCATTGTAAAAGGTTTAACACTGTTTCCCATGCTTGTTCAATGAACATGCACCTGTGGAACGGTTGTTAACCTCTCTGGTATCATTGGGACGCTAGCGTCCCACCTCGACAACAGCCAGTGAAATTGCAGGGCGCCAAATTCAAACAACAGAAGTCTCATAATTAAAATTCCTCAAACATACAAGTATTATACACCATTTTAAAGATAAACTTCTTGTTAATCCAACCACAGTGTCCGTTTTCAAAAAGGCTTTACGGCTAAAGCACACCATGCGATTATGTTAGGACAGCGCCTAGCCACAAGAAACCATACAGACATTTTCCAGCCAAGGAGAGGACTCGCAAAAGTCAGAAATAGCGATTAAATGAATCACTAACCTTTGATCTTCATCTGGTTGCACTCCCAGGACTCCATGTTACACAATAAATGTTTGTTTTGTTCAATAAAGTCCCTTTTTATGTCCAAAAACCTCAGTTTAAATTGGCTCGTTATGTTCAGTAATGCATTGTCTCAAATAACATCCGGTGAAAATGCAGAGAGCCAAATCAAATTACAGAAATACTCATCATAAACATTGATGAAAGATAGAAGTGTTATACATAGGATAAAAGATAAACGTCTTGTTAATCCAGCCGCTGTGTCAGATTTGAAAAAGGCTTTACGGCGAAAGCACACCATGCGATTATGTTAGGACAGTGCCTAGCCACAAAACATCATACAGACATTTTCCAGCCAAGGAGGACTCACAAAAGTCAGAAATAGCGAATAAATTAATCACCTACCTTTGATGATCCTCATCTGGTGGCACTCCCAGGACTCCATGTTACACAATAAATGTTTGTTTTGTTCGATAATGTCCCTCTTTATGTCCAAAAACCTCTGTTTTATTGGTGCGTTTAGTTCAGTAATCCAAAGGCACAAAGCGCGCTCTCAACATCCAGACGAAAAGTCAAAAAAGTACAATAAAAGTTTGTAGAAACATGTCAAACGATGTTTAAAATCAATCCTCGGGTTGTTTTTGTCATAAATAATCAATAATATTTCAAAAGCTTTGTCAATAGAAAAGGAGAAACAAGAAAGGCGCTCTCCCGATCACACACTGGGCTCATGTCTGGAAATTTCCACTGTCCACTCATTGAAAGTGCTGTATCTCCCTAATTTTTCAGAGTAAAAGCCTGAAACAATGTCTAAAGACTGGCCACATGTAGAAGAAGCCATAGAGATAGTGAACTGGGTCCTAAGTCTTTGTATGGTGGATAGGCTTTCAATGGAAAACAGCCTTTCAAAATAATAGTGCTTCCTGGATGGATTTTCCTCAGGTTTTCGCCTGCCATATCAGTTCTGTTATACTCACAGACATTATTTTAACAGTTTTGGAAACTTTAGAGTGTTTTCTATCCCAATCTACCAGTTATATGCATATCCTAGCTTCTGGGCCTGAGTAGCAGGCAGTTTAATTTGGGCACGCTTTTCATCCAAAATTCCAAATGCTGCCCCCTACCCTAGTGAAGTTAAGACACTTACAGCTTACGGACGGTAGGCAATTAAGGTCACAGTTATAAAAACTTAGGACACTAAAGAGGCCTTTCTACTGACTCTGAAAAACACAAAAAGAAAATTCCCAGGGTCCCTGCTCATCTGCGTGAACGTGCCTTAGGCATGCAAGGAGGCATGAGGACTGCAGATGTGGCCAGGGCAATAAATTACAATGTCCGTACTGTAAGACGCCTAAGACAGCGCTACAGGGAGACAGGACAGACAGCTGATCGTCCTTGCAGTGGCAGAGAACATGTAACAACACCTGCACAGGATTGTTACATCTGAACATCACACCTGCGGGACAGGTACAGGATGGAAACAACAACTGCCCGAGTTACATCAGGAATGCACAATCCCTCCATCAGTGCTCAGACTGTCCGCAATAGGCTGAGAGAGGCTGGACAGAGGGCTTGTAGGCCTGTTGTAAGGCAGGTCCTCACCAGACATCACCGGCAACAACGTCGCCTATGGGCACAAACCCACCGTCGCTGGACCAGACAGGACTGGAAAAAAGTGCTCTTCATTGACGAGTCACGGTTTTGTCTCACCAGGGGGGATAGTTGGATTCGCATTTATCGTCGAAGGAATGAGCGTCACACCGTTACACCAAGGCCTGTACTCTGGAGCGGGATCGATTTGGAGGTGGAGGGTCTGTCATGGTCTGGGGCGGTGTGTCACAGCATCATCGGACTGAGCTTGTTGTCATTGCAGGCAATCTCAACGCTGTGCATTACATGGAAGACATCCTCCTCCCTCATGTGGTACCCTTCCTGCAGGGTCATCCTGACATGACCCCCCAGCATGACAATGCCACCAGCCATACTGCTCGTTCTGTGTGTGATTTCCTGCAAGACAGGAATGTCAGTGTTCTGCCATGGCCAGCTAAGAGCCCGGATCTCAATCCCATTGAGCACATCTGGGACCTGTTGGATCAGAGGGTGAGGAATAGGGCCATTCCCCCCAGAAATGTCCAGGAACTTGCAGGTGCCTTGGTGGAAGAGTGAGGTAACATCTCACAGCAAGAACTGGCAAATCTGGTGCAGTCCATGAGGAGGAGATGCACTGCAGTACTTAATGCAGCTGGTGGCCACACCAGATACTGACTCTTACTTTTGATTTTGACCCCCCCTTTGTTCAGGCACACATTATTCCAGTTCTGTTAGTCACATGTATGTGGAACTTGTTCCGTTTATGTCTGTTGTTAAATCTTGTTATGTTCATACAAATATTTACACATGTTAAGTTTGCTGAAAATTAACACAGTTGACAGTGAGAGGACGTTTCTTTTTTTGCTGAGTTTAGATGTTCTCGACAATGGATAGTGAAAACATATTTCACCCTTCAAGACTGCTTGCCTAGACTCACTGCACTGCTTCCAACAACACATTGTTGGGACATGAGACGGTCGATGAAACACCAACGTTTCAGATGACACAAACTGACACTGGTAGTACTCCAAAAGAAATTATGCAATTTTAACCATCGGTTAAAGAAGTATCTCTGGGTAGGCCAAGGGGCCCGTTCAGAAGAACAACATTAGATAACTAAAGTGCTGCAGTGGAGAGTGGAGATGATGACAGGGCAGCCCGTTTCCCAAATGGCACCCTATTCCCTATATTGTACACTACTTTTGACCAGAGCCCTAAGGGCCCATTTGGTGCACTACATAGGGAATAGGTTGCCATTTTGGACGCAACCTAACTGTTGAACCACATTAACCAGAGTCCCGATGAGGGGTATTATGAATCATGGGGATATTGAATGTTCCACACTGTGATTCCTCATATGCATCCTCTCCTCTCTCCTTTCCTCTTTATTGTGTCCATCCTTCCCAGCATAGGTTGGTTCCCTTGTGCTCAATGTAGGAACTGATTGCCTGTCAAATCCATATATTAAATTATTAAATCAACTACTTTCAACATTTTAATTGAAAATAATATACCCCTTTTCATGAAGTAGATTTTATTGAATGTTACTCATTCTGTTGCACTCTATTCTAACCAAACCTGCATTACCAGTTCATATCAGTAGGTGTCACTCTGCATTAGCTAGTCGAAAAAGATGGCTGCCTGTCTCTGTCGTTGTGAAAGTTATGGTGGTGCTAGAATCCATAAATTCACTCTTTATGGTTGGACAAATGTGTGTTCATATTGTCTGTAGACTGCTCTGCGGTGGAATTTGTAGATTTTTTACTTTTAAGACAGTGAAATTTGCAACACAAACCTTTGTGAATAATCACCAGCAGTGCAAATAAAATAATATGTCAACGAACATTACTGGACTAACAAACTGTCTGACTAACCTTTCCAGGAACTTCCGTATCCATTGTCCTTGGGTAGCAGCAGTAGATCGTTTCATCTTCTTTATCCTGTGCCAAACACATTTATTCAGTGAGTCTAAATCATAATGTAAGCTGCTGGCTGCATGATTGCATCAATCTAGCTAGCTAATGTTAGCTAGCTAGCTATCTAGCAAGGCTACTCAGAAGCTAACGTTAGTAGTTTTGTTAGCTAGCTAGCTATAGACTGGATCATTCTAGATAGTTTTACATGACTAAACTGCTTTTATTAACTGCTTTTATTCACACATGCCTTGTTTTCCATGAAAATGTGTGTTCGCTCTCTCATGAGGAGGGTTTCCACTAGATAACACGACCACAAAGTCAGATTGCTCCATGATTCCACACTGGAGAGGAGCGTGAGCGAAGAAATAAACCAAGTCCAGAGTCAAAAAACGATGTGCTGGTGCAACCAAACATAGTTGCTGAGAGGCGTGGTTGATTAGGCTCTGTAGGCTGTAGCTAGGAGACCACTGTGACTGACAAGTGAAATCCACCTGTCACAGCGAGCATGGGGGTTACCACGTGAAATCCCAGGGACAGGGTTTTATTCACTAAAACATGTAAACGGGCTGAAATTGGGGGAGGTACTATGTCAACTTGGCCAATAAGAAATGCCTGCTTTCATTTCTGTTGCAAAATGTTTTTCTATGACGTGAACTATTGAATTTGTCTGGTAAACATGTTCAATGCCGCTGCATTAACACCAGATTGAAGTACTGGGGCAAATGCTGTCTTGCCACACGTTTTCCAGCGGCTTTGCGCTCCCTGGTTTGTTCTTCTAGGAGAGAGGAGCACAGAAGGCCTGGATAATACAGTATGGTGGCCAGATGATTAGCTGCGGCCTTTCTAGCTGTGTTGAACGTTACAGGTAGAAATGTATTGTATAGAATGTCATGGCTTTGTTTAATGACGAAAAAAGATCATTATCTGATGTACTGTAGGTAGCTCTAATTTCAATGCATCTATAAATGTGAAAACAGAAAAGAAGAAAGGAGAGGACTGAAGAGAGGGCTAGAGTAAAGGATTACAGCTGGCAGGATGTGGAAGCACACGCGCACACACACACACACACACACACACACACTGGCTTTCTGTCCAGGACACACTTCTCTGACACACCAGGAGGATGTGGGAGGGGAGGGGACCTGCATTTCCGGGTGAACAGAAGACTTCCAGATCCTGGTCTCTCTATCCTGTGGGAGTCTAACGTGGGTAGTAGACATCCTGCTTCTTAGAGTGTAGTCTAGACTATGTTGTGGCAGTAGATACACATGTACCCCTCTGCATAACGTACAGGGGGGTCCTGTCTTTGGTCAAATAGTAATTCAGCTTTCTATATTCACAGTGTCTCTTTTAAACTGTGTTATGCAATATGTGGTGTGTGTGTGTGTGTGTGTGTGTGTGTTACTGACGAGAGAGAGTTACTGAGAGTCCTCTGTGTGTCTCTGAGCAGAAGTTCATGGAGTTTGAGGACAGTCAGGAGCAGGAGAAGAAGGACCTTCAGAACCATGTGGGCAGAATGGAGTCCCACTCCCGCCAGCTTGAGCTCAAGATCAAGAACTACGCAGACCAAAGTAAGTTTACACACCACTCACTCAGTCCCACACACTCTCTCACACACACACACACACACACACACACACACACACACACACACACACACACACACACACACACACTCTCCCACACACAAACACACACACTCTCACACACAAACACACACACACACACACACACACACAGGCAGAATCCCAAATCAACCCGTTACCCTCCACTTGCGCGTTCACATGCACCTCCGCCATTAGCACAAGTGTCCCAAAGCTGAGTGAGTGAAAACTATCGAGAGTGTAGGGGCTTATTAGCCCCCCCGGTAGGCACTTCGACTGAGCCTGCAACACTGCCTGCTCCATAGCAAAGTTCAATTTTATAAAGCACTGCGTTATTTTTGAGTTTGCCCAATTTCTCACAAAAGAATGGAGAGACGTGCCTTATGCATTTGTTTATGTCTAATGTCGAGACTTGACACATGTAAAAGATGAAATACCTCCCAAATTAAATGTTTAACTGTTGCTGAGGTTTAGATTTTGTAAAACGACAGGGTGGATTTGTTCATTTGAATTTCATGCTTGTTTTATTATTTAAAAGTGGAACATGAATTGCTTCATTCCAGTCAGGAGTGTGTCCTGACGTTGATGGGTTACTGATCCCCTCGCCACTCTCTGGAAGTCACCCTCAGAGTTTCATCAGCAACACGTGACAACGGAGTGATTTGGATAGGGGCGAGGAGGTGGTTTGGGATTCACCATCTCACTCCTCTTTCTCCTCTCTCCCTCTCTCCCTCTCACACTGAATCCACACATACATTACCCACCCACCCACCCACACACCTATATACATGCATTTCACATCATTGGTATGCCTACCATTTTGCACACAGTAGTCCATATATAGCATCTTCATGGAGCCCAGTGCAAATGTATTTCCATGGTATTCTCTGCCTCCGCTTTTCTCGTCTCCCATGAATCCATCTGATAATTAATTAGACACACACACACACACACACACACACACACACACACACACACACACACACACACACACACACACACACACACACACACACACACACACACACACACACACACACACACTCATTCATTCACACTCTTTTTGGGTGACAGTAATGGGATTACAGGATTACTGTTACTCCCATCCTCTTTAAGTGGCATCCTTTAGGGAACACATGCATCCACAGTCTGATGTGATAGCTCAAACCTCTGTTAGCAATGACTTATTGAGGAGGAGAGAACCATAGTTTCATAAACTGACATACTGCTGTTGTTCTTCAGTCTTAGGAACATGCCAATCTGACTGCCAGTTCCTGCTTCAGCCATTTCCTTTATTGTTGTCATGCGAAACAGTTACTAAAGCAGAAACAGACTGGCAATCCAGGACTGGGAAATGCAGATCGTAACGGCACACGCCCTGTGTGTATAAACAGTCACGAGTCCCATCCGTGTAGTTAACCATCTGTAGAGCACGCTGCCCTGGCTGCTGCCACTCCCAGACTGTGGTGAATAATTCATGGGTCATTATGTTGTTCCAGACAGGCGTTCTCCGACCAGGGCAGAGTCCACAGCTACTCTGTGTAGAGTTGCCCACAAGCTACTCTGTGTGGATAGTCTTAAACTGCAGGCATCTTCTCTTACTTGCCCTCCTACTTCAATTGGGAAGCTTGTATGAAAGGAGAAGATGAGTGGCCTTTCAGATCCGTGGTTACTTTGCAGGACAATGGTACACTAGACTGCTGTTTAGACATGGTGTGTATCTGCAGCAGGGTTGTGGTCAATTCCAGTAAATTCTGGAAGTACACTGAAATTCCAATTATTTTCAATGCTTTTCAGTTATGAAAATTGGATTTTGGTTTACTTTCTGAATTTCCTGCAATTAAAATGGAATTGACCCCAACCCTGATCTGCAGACACAACTCTTGGTTTCTTTGGCAATGGCGTTCATTGTCTTTTGTCAAAAGAAGCAGAATATTGCATAGATGCAGTTCTTCCTCTCACCCAGTCCACCCAACAGAGTGAGCCAACGTTCTAAACACACTAACTCGGTCTACATCATACCCACTCTCGCCACTCCTCAGGGAAGGACCGCATAGCTGTCCTGCGGATGCCTGTAGGGCAGGCAGAGAGAAAGGCCCCTCCCATAGCTGGCCACAGTCACTGTGGTTCGTATGAATGGCTGGGAAGTATTTCCACCACAATGTGTATGTTAATGTAATACACTGCACTGATGCTTGAAAAACGTGATGAATCAATCCATCCATATGTGGTGACGGTTAGGCACCAGGCTAGACATGTACAGTATACATGGTAAATGAGTGCAGTTGTATAGCACATAAAGTATATGGCTCTGGCTAATTAGACCTAAGACAGGGAAGACCTGAATGGTGATCAGAAGACAGTTAGCTACTATTCAATAATGCAGTATTTACATAGCCTATACTCTTACGTACAGATCTGAGAGCCGATCTATCCTACCTACCGAACGAACGAACGGTCAGAACAACCGGTCCTCCTCTATGTGATGTGGAGTAGTGGTCCCTCATTCAGGAGATGTGTAATGGCTTCATATAATATCAATAACACCACATGGAGATGATGTTAATTAGGGAGATGGGGATTGGGCCCTTATCATGTAATATACAGTCAGATAGAATGAATTCATTGGTCCCTGCTATGCTGATCAAAGGGAATTCATCCACCAAAGAGGATCTGATCATGCTGTAATGAAGACCCATGAATAACGACATGCTGCACCCACTACTGGACTGCACTGCACTGCCAGTCCGATGACCTCATCATAAATGGCCCACCACCACAGCCTTGTGTGACATGCATTCCTAGTGCCAGTAGGCTACATCATGGAAATGGTACTGTTGCCCTTGTTGTAGTGGTGCCATGTTCCCATGTTACATCATTCTCCCAGTACGCAATTATCTGACTTTACAGATTATTGTAGGGTTACCCCTGTACCAGAACATCACCATGAAAACCTCTAGCCGCTTCAACTCTGTTTCATTTAGACACAGAGTTGAGGTGCTCTGTTTCATCTAGACACAGAGTTGAGGTGCTCTGTTTCATCTAGACACAGAGTTGAGGTGCTCTGTTTCATCTAGACACAGAGTTGAGGTGCTCTGTTTCATCTAGACACAGAGTTGAGGTGCTCTGTTTCATCTAGACAGAGTTGAGGTGCTCTGTTTCATCTAGACACAGAGTTGAGATGCTCTGTTTCATCTAGACACAGAGTTGAGATGCTCTGTTTCATCTAGACACAGAGTTGAGATGCTCTGTTTCATCTAGACACAGAGTTGAGATGCTCTGTTTCATCTAGACACAGAGTTGAGGTGCTCTGTTTCATCTAGACACAGAGTTGAGGTGCTCTGTTTCATCTAGACACAGAGTTGAGGTGCTCTGTTTCATCTAGACACAGAGTTGAGATGCTCTGTTTCATCTAGACACAGAGTTGAGATGCTCTGTTTCATCTAGACACAGAGTTGAGATGCTCTGTTTCATCTAGACACAGAGTTGAGATGCTCTGTTTCATCTAGACACAGAGTTGAGGTGCTCTGTTTCATCTAGACACAGAGTTGAGGTGCTCTGTTTCATCTAGACACAGAGTTGAGATGCTCTGTTTCATCTAGACACAGAGTTGAGGTGCTCTGTTTCATCTAGACACAGAGTTGAGGTGCTCTGTTTCATCTAGACACAGAGTTGAGGTGCTCTGTTTCATCTAGACACAGAGTTGAGGTGCTCTGTTTGATCAGTATACATCAACAGCACATATAAATTCATCACATGAAGTTACCCCGCCCTTATTTTCCTTTCACATCAGAAACAGACACAGCATCCCTCTAGAATAATCATGGCATTTTCAATTCAAACATTACCATAACATCACAGCAGTATTTTCAATTCCAACATTACCATAACATTACAGCAGTATTTTCAATTCCAACATTACCATAACATCACAGCAGTATTTTCAATTCAAACATTACCATAACATCACAGCAGTATTTTCAATTCAAACATTACCATAACATCACAGCAGTATTTTCAATTCAAACCTTACCATAACATATTTACATTTACATTACATTTACATTTAAGTCATTTAGCAGATGCTCTTATCCAGAGCGACTTACAAATGGGTGCATTCACCTTATGATATCCAGTGGAACAACCACTTTACAATAGTGCATCTAAATCTTTTAAGGGGGGGGGTTAGAAGGATTACTTTATCCTATCCCAGGTATTCCTTAAAGAGGTGGGGTTTCAGGTGTCTCCGGAAGGTGGTGATTGACTCCGCTGTCCTGGCGTCGTGAGGGAGGTTGTTCCACCATTGGGGTGCCATAGCAGCGAACAGTTTTGACTGGGCTGAGCGGGAACCGTGCTTCCTCAGAGGTATGGGGGCCAGCAGGCCAGAGGTGGATGAACGCAGTGCCCTTGTTTGGGTGTAGGGCCTGATCAGAGCCTGAAGGTATGGAGGTGCCGTTCCCCTCACAGCTCCGTAGGCAAGCACCATGGTCTTGTAGCGGATGCGAGCTTCAACTGGAAGCCAGTGGAGAGAGCGGAGGAGCGGGGTGACGTGAGAGAACTTGGGAAGGTTGAACACCAGACGGGCTGCGGCGTTCTGGATGAGTTGTAGGGGTTTAATGGCACAGGCAGGGAGCCCAGCCAACAGCGAGTTGCAGTAATCCAGACGGGAGATGACAAGTGCCTGGATTAGGACCTGCGTCGCTTCCTGTGTGAGGCAGGGTCGTACTCTGCGAATGTTGTAGAGCATGAACCTACAGGATCGGGTCACCGCCTTGATGTTAGTGGAGAACGACAGGGTGTTGTCCAGGATCACGCCAAGGTTCTTAGCACTCTGGGAGGAGGACACAAGGGAGTTGTCAACCGTGATGGCGAGATCATGGAACGGGCAGTCCTTCCCCGGGAGGAAGAGCAGCTCCGTCTTGCCGAGGTTCAGCTTGAGGTGGTGATCCGTCATCCACACTGATATGTCTGCCAGACATGCAGAGATGCGATTCGCCGCCTGGTTATCAGAAGGGGGAAAGGAGAAGATTAATTGTGTGTCGTCTGATGAAAATACAGCAGTATTTTCAATTCAAACATTACCAGTGTCCCAGCAGCGTTTGAAGAGTGTTAATGTCAGTGTAATTGATAGTATCCCTGTGCTGTGCTCTGGCTGTTGTGCTGCTCAATGCCAGGTTTAGGCTAAACCAGACAGACTAATGGGAGGATTAGGGGTTTTTGTCACGTCTTAAATCGGGCCTATTTAAAATCCTTTGAGAGAGATTACCTCCTCTAAGTACTGTGAGTTCCCCGCCCCATTGGCGTCACACAGCATTCTAGTGTCTGATGGCTTATTACTGTTGAACTGAGGACACCTAGTGGCAGATCATTGTCATTACAGGGAGTAGAGTATAGCTCGTCCCACATCTTTCCATGTTGGGCTGCTTTTAATTGATGTTGATAATGTGGGCTGGCTGTAGTGGCTATAACAGCGTTGATAACAGACACAGCCGTCTCTCTGGAAACACAAGAATATGAAAGTATTTTATCTCAGTTCAGAGCAGTTGTATTTGTGTGGTCATTGAAGCTTTACCTTTTGTCACAATATGGTGTTACTAATGACTCATTGGTTAGCCTCTATGTCTGTGTGTTTCCTTATAAGAACAGCTACTCATTAAACAGCTGACTAGACTGGCGTTGGATAAGACTGACTGACTGACAAACTGATCATCTGACTGTCTGTCTGACAAACTGATCATCTGACTGTCTGACAAAGTGATAATCGGACTGACTGTCTGTCTGACAAACTGATAATCTGACTGACTGACTGTTTGACAGACTGATAATCTAACTGACTGACTGTCTGACAAACTGATAATCTGACTGACTGTCTGTCTGACAAACTGATAATCGAACTGACTGTCTGTCTGACAAACTGATAATCTGATTGACTGACTGTCTGACAAACTGATAATCTGATTGACTGACTGTCTGACAAACTGATAATCTGACTGACTGTCTGTCTGACAAACTGATAATCTGACTGACTGTCTGTCTGACAAACTGATAATCTGACTGATTTACTATTTGATAATCTGACTGACTGTCTGTCTGACAAACTGATAATCTGACTGACTGACTGTCTGACAAACTGATAATCTGACTGACTGTCTGACTGATGTTCTTCTCTTCTCCTTCAGTCGGCAGGATGGAAGAGCGAGAGTCTGAGCTGAAGAAGGAGTTCAACTCACTCCATCAAAGACACACAGAGGTAAAGAGAGAGAGAGAGAGAGAGAGAGAGAGAGAGAGAGAGAGAGAGAGAGAGAAAGAGAAAAGAGGGAACTCTTCCTATCTGTGTTGTTTTTCTAAGAATAAGATTTAAAGTACCAAAACTAACCTCTCTGTTCTGTCCATTACAGATGATCCATAACTACATGGAGTATGTAGAACTAACCTCTCTGTTCTGTCCATTACAGATGATCCATAACCACATGGAGCATGTAGAACTAACCTGTCTGTTCTGTCCATTACAGATGATCCATAACTACATGGAGCATGTAGAACTAACCTGTCTGTTCTGTCCATTACAGATGATCCATAACTACATGGAGCATGTAGAACTAACCTATCTGTTCTGTCCATTACAGATGATCCATAACTACATGGAGCATGTAGAACTAACCTGTCTGTTCTGTCCATTACAGATGATCCATAACTATATGGAGCATGTAGAACTAACCTGTCTGTTCTGTCCATTACAGATGATCCATAACTACACGGAGCATGTAGAACTAACCTGTCTGTTCTGTCCATTACAGATGATCCATAACTACACGGAGCATGTAGAACTAACCTGTCTGTTCTGTCCATTACAGATGATCCATAACTACACGGAGCATGTAGAACTAACCTGTCTGTTCTGTCCATTACAGTTGATCCATAACTACATGGAGCATGTAGAACTAACCTCTCTGTTCTGTCCATTACAGATGATCCATAACAACACGGAGCATGTAGAACTAACCTGTCTGTTCTGTCCATTACAGATGATCCATAACTATATGGAGCATGTAGAACTAACCTGTCTGTTCTGTCCATTACAGATGATCCATAACTATATGGAGCATGTAGAACTAACCTGTCTGTTCTGTCCATTACAGATGGCCCATAACTATATGGAGCATGTAGAACTAACCTGTCTGTTCTGTCCATTACAGATGATCCATAACTACATGGAGCATGTAGAACTAACCTGTCTGTTCTGTCCATTACAGATGATCCATAACTACATGGAGCATGTAGAACTAACCTGTCTGTTCTGTCCATTACAGATGATCCATAACTACATGGAGCATGTAGAACTAACCTGTCTGTTCTGTCCATTACAGATGATCCATAACTACATGGAGCATGTAGAACTAACCTCTCTGTTCTGTCCATTACAGATGATCCATAACTATATGGAGCATGTAGAACTAACCTGTCTGTTCTGTCCATTACAGATGATCCATAACTACATGGAGCATGTAGAACTAACCTGTCTGTTCTGTCCATTACAGATGATCCATAACTACACGGAGCATGTAGAACTAACCTGTCTGTTCTGTCCATTACAGATTATCCATAACTACACGGAGCATGTAGAACTAACCTGTCTGTTCTGTCCATTACAGATGATCCATAACTACACGGAGCATGTAGAACTAACCTGTCTGTTCTGTCCATTACAGATCATCCATAACTACACGGAGCATGTAGAACTAACCTGTCTGTTCTGTCCATTACAGATGATCCATAACTACATGGAGCATGTAGAACTAACCTCTCTGTTCTGTCCATTACAGATGATCCATAACAACACGGAGAATGTAGAACTAACCTGTCTGTTCTGTCCATTACAGATGATCCATAACTATATGGAGCATGTAGAACTAACCTGTCTGTTCTGTCCATTACAGATGATCCATAACTATATGGAGCATGTAGAACTAACCTGTCTGTTCTGTCCATTACAGATGATCCATAACTACATGGAGCATGTAGAACTAACCTGTCTGTTCTGTCCATTACAGATGATCCATAACTACATGGAGCATGTAGAACTAACCTGTCTGTTCTGTCCATTACAGATGATCCATAACTACATGGAGCATGTAGAACTAACCTGTCTGTTCTGTCCATTACAGATGATCCATAACTACATGGAGCATGTAGAACTAACCTGTCTGTTCTGTCCATTACAGATGATCCATAACTACATGGAGCATGTAGAACTAACCTCTCTGTTCTGTCCATTACAGATGATCCATAACAACACGGAGCATGTAGAACTAACCTGTCTGTTCTGTCCATTACAGATGATCCATAACTATATGGAGCATGTAGAACTAACCTGTCTGTTCTGTCCATTACAGATGATCCATAACTATATGGAGCATGTAGAACTAACCTGTCTGTTCTGTCCATTACAGATGATCCATAACTATATGGAGCATGTAGAACTAACCTGTCTGTTCTGTCCATTACAGATGATCCATAACTACATGGAGCATGTAGAACTAACCTGTCTGTTCTGTCCATTACAGATGATCCATAACTACATGGAGCATGTAGAGAGGATCAAGCTCCACCATATGAGTGTAGTAGAGACTTCAGACTCTGGAACAGTGGGCAGAGTCAGGTAAGTCTTGGTGTTATACAGGTAACTGCCAAAATAATGGAAACACTTGATTAAATGAGGGTTCAAAGTCTATTGAAAACAGGTACTTCCACACTGGTCTGTTTCCTGAGATAATTAAGGAATTAACATCCCATCATGCATAAATATTCTGGGCAGATCATTATTTTGGCTACCATGGCTATGCCCCCATAGGATGACAATGTCCCATCCACAGGGGATGAGTGGTTTGATTATTTTACTTTTTTAAATTTAAACTTTAACTAGGCAAGTCACTTAAGAACAAATGGTTATTTACAATGACGGCCTACCGCGGGCAACACTGGGCCAATTGTGCACTGCTGTATGGGACACCCAATCACGGCCTGATGTGATACAGCCTGGATTCAAACCAGGGACTGTAGTGATACCTATTGCACTGAGATGCAGTTCCTTAGACTGCTGCGCCACTCGGGAGACAGAGTTGATGAGCATGAAAAAGTACTTAAGTAAATATACACTGCTCAAAATAAATAAAGGGAACACTTAAACAACACAATGTAACTCCAAGTCAATCACACTTCTGTGAAATCAAACTGTCCACTTAGGAAGCAACACTGATTGACAATACATTTCACATGCTGTTGTGCAAATTGAATAGGCAACAGGTGGAAATTATAGGCAATTAGCAAGACACCCCCAATAAAGGAGTGGTTCTGCAGGTGGAGACGACAGACCACTTCTCAGTTCCTATGCTTCCTGGCTGATGTTTTGGTCACTTTTGAATGCTGGCAGTGCTTTCACTCTAGTGGTAGCATGAGACGGAGTCTACAACCCACACAAGTGGCTCAGGTAGTGCAGCTCATCCAGGATGGCACATCAATGCAAGCTGTGGCAAGAAGGTTTGCTGTGTCTGTCAGCGTAGTGTCCAGAGCATGGAGGCGCTACCAGGAGACAGGCCAGTACATCAGGAGACGTGGAGGAGGCCGTAGGAGGGCAACAACCCAGCAGCAGGACCGCTACCTCCGCCTTTGTGCAAGGAGGAGCAGGAGAAGCACTGCCAGAGCCCTGCAAAATGACCTCCAGCAGGCCACAAATGTGCATGTGTCTGCTCAAACGGTCAGAAACAGACTCCATGAGGGTGGTATGAGGGCCCGACGTCCACAGGTGGGGGTTGTGCTTACAGCCCAACACCGTGCAGGACGTTTGGCATTTGCCAGAGAACACCAAGATTGGCAAATTCACCACTGGCGCCCTGTGCTCTTCACAGATGAAATCAGTTTCACACTGAGCACGTGACAGACGTGACAGAGTCTGGAGACGCCGTGGAGAACGTTCTGCTGCCTGCAACATCCTCCAGCATGACCGGTTTGGCGGTGGGTCAGTCATGGTGTGGGGTGGCATTTCTTTGGGGGGCCGCACAGCCCTCCATGTGCTCGCCAGAGGTAGCCTGACTGCCATTAGGTACCGAGATGAGATCCTCAGACCCCTTGTGAGACCATATGCTGGTGCGGTTGGCCCTGGGTTCCTCCTAATGCAAGACAATGCTAGACCTCATGTGGCTGGAGTGTGTCAGCAGTTCCTGCAAGAGGAAGGCATTGATGCTATGGACTGGCCCGCCCGTTCCCCAGACCTGAATCCAATTGAGCACATCTGGGACATCATGTCTCGCTCCATCCACCAACGCCACGTTGCACCACAGACTGTCCAGGAGTTGGCGGATGCTTTAGTCCAGGTCTGGGAGGAGATCCCTCAGGAGACCATCCGCCACCTCATCAGGAGCATGCCCAGGCGTTGTAGGGAGGTCATACAGGCACGTGGAGGCCACACACACTACTGAGCCTCATTTTGACTTGTTTTAAGGACATTACATCAAAGTTGGATCAGCCTGTAGTGTGGTTTTCCACTTTAATTTTGAGTGTGACTCCAAATCCAGACCTCCATGGGTTGATAAATTGGATTTCCATTGATTATTTTTATGTGATTTTGTTGTCAGCACATTCAACTATGTAAAGAAAAAAGTATTTAATAAGATTATTTCATTCATTCAGATTTAGGATGTGTTGTTTAAGTGTTCCCTATATTTTTTTGAGCAGTATATATTAAAGTGCTACTTAAGTTATTTTTTTGGTATCTTTATTTATTTTATCTTCATTTAACTAGGCAAGTCAGTTAAGAACAAATTCTTATTTACAATGACAGCCTAGGAACAGTGGGTTAACTTGTTCAGGGGCAGAACGACAGATTTGTACCTTGTCAGCTCAGGGATTCGATCTTGCAACCTTTCGGTTAGTAGTCCAACGCTCTAACCACTAGGCTACCCTGGCGCTCCAGTGTCTGTGCTTTACTATTATTATTTTTGACAACTTTTCAAATAAAATAAAATAAAATTGTACTGGTCACATGCGCAGAATACAACAGGTATTCACCTTACAGTGAAATGCTTACAGTGAAATTTCACCTTACAGTGAAATGCTTTCTTACAAGCCATTAACCAACAATGCAGTTTTGGGGGTACCGGTACAGAGTCAATGTGGAGGCTATATACAGGGGTTACCGGTACAGAGTCAATGTGGAGGCTATATACAGGGGGTACCGGTACAGAGTCAATGTGGAGGCTATATACAGGGGGTACCGGTTCAGAGTCAATGTGCGGGGGCACCAGTGTCGAGGTAATTGAGGTAATATGTACATGTAGGTAGAGATGAAAGTGACTATGCATAGATAATAACAGAGAGTAGCAGCAGAGTAGAAGGGGGGGGGGGAGGCAATGCATATAGGCTGGGTAGCCATTTGATTAGCTGTTCAGGAGTCTTATGGCTTGGGGGTAGAAGCTGTTTAGAAGCCTCTTGGACCTAGACTTGGCGCCCCGGTACCGCCTGCCATGCGGTAGCAGAGAGAACAGTCTATGACTCGGGTGGCTGGAGTCTTTGACAATTTTTAGGGCCTTCCTCTGACACTGCCTGGTATAGAGGTCCTGGATGGCAGGAAGCTTGGCCTCAGTGATGTACTTTTACTTCACCTCATTCCTAAAGAATATTATGTCCTTTTTACTCCATACATCCCCTGACACTCAAAAGTACTCGTTACATTTTGAATGCTTAGCAGGACAGAAAATGGTCAATTCGCACAATTATCAAGTGAACATCCCTGGTCATCCCTACTGCCTCTGATCTGGCGGGCTCACTAAACACACATGCTTTGTTTGTAATCATGCCAAGAGTGTTGGAGTGTGACCCTGGCTATCTGTAAATAAAAAAAACAAGAAAATTGTGCTGTCTGATTTGCTTAATATAAGGATTTTTTTATTATTTGTACTTTTACTTTTGACACTTAAGTATATTTTAGCAACTACATTTACTTTTGATACTTAAGTATATTTAAAACCAAATACTTTTAGTCTTTTACTCAAGTAATATTTTACTGGGTGACTCTTACCTTAGTAGTGATTTTCTATTAAGGTGTCTTTACTTTTCTTCAAGTATGAGAATTGAATACTTTTTACACCACTGCTTATGGGAGATTCCATAGCGGCACCTGAGACAGCATTTTCCACCACCATCAACAAGACAACAAATGATGGAATTTCTTGTGGTAGAATGGTGTCACGTCCTTCCAATAGAGTTCCAGACACTTGTAGACTCTATGCCAAGGTGCATTGAAGCTGTTCTGGCTCGTGGTGGCCCAACACCCTATTAAGACACTTTATGTTAGTGTTTCCTGTACTTTGGCAGTTACCTGTAGATGATTATAACATCTCTTATTTATAGCAGGTGGAATTTTATGACTTGGACTTGGAACATTCTAAAAGTATATATTTTTAAATGTTTTATTTAACCAGGGGAGCCCATTGAGACCAAACATTAACATTCCAATAAAACATTTCTAAAAACTACAGGTTACAATTTAAAAAACTACAACTTCAACATCAGAGTAAATGTTGACATTTAATCAAGACAAATGCAATTCCTATTTAACCAATTCAACATTAGACTCCTAAACTGCCCTAGTGGAACCAGGGAGTCAGGACACCGGGAGTTCTGCAGGTTATTCCAAAAATGGGGGGCATTAAAACCGAAGGCGGATTCACCTAATTTGTTTAGTAGAGCTTTGTAAACAAAAAGGGAATAGTGAAGTGATCTATAGGACTTTAATGAGTACCAGCCAACCTTTTGATACAGGATGCAGTGAGGAGTATTAAAACTGTCACCTGTGATAAAGCGAACGGCGCTGTGGTAGACGGCATCCAAAGGTTTAAGAGTAGTGGCTGCTGCATTCTGGTAAATGGTGTCACCATAATCAACAACTGGCAGTAAAGTTGACTGTACAATCTGCTTCCTGCTGTTTAGGGAGAGGCAAGATCTGTTTCTAAAACATAAGCCCACGTTAAGTCTTAGCTTTTTAACTCGCTCATCAGAATGTTTTTTAAACGTTGTCAATACGAATGGCTAGATATATTTATAGTGTAGTTAGTGTAGCCAGTCATGCTCAACATGCCCCTCACACTGTATAATCTGACTGACCCTCTTCCTCTTCTGTCTCTCTAGGAAAGAGCGTCCCATGTCTCTGAGTGTCTTCCCCATGTCAGGAGGGGGGTCAGTTCTGACCCCTGACCTCCAGGCCAGGTGTGAGACGCCGGGCGCAGAGGCCTGGAGGTTCAACGACCTGGAGCGTACGCGCTCCAATGCCAGCCTCAAGGTGGGAAATGGGGACGGCTCGATAACAGATACACGGAGATGTGATTGGCGCAGCCTAGAAAAAAAGGGGGGAATGAAACTGTCTATTTTAATGATCAGATACATTTGAATAAACCTGAGTCTGTTTATTTCTGCCTGGGTGAGGCTATAGGGCCCTGTTCAAATACATTTGAAATGCCTCTTTCTACAAGAAGGGGGGGCTTTGGACTAATCATGCACAATGTGAGAGAGCAAGGGTGCACCTCAATAGTCTGAAGTGGCTGCCTCCTATTGTTTCCTCCCCCTCAGGTGCTTAGAGCACAGGGCTCTGGACTAGGCACGCTTAGCATGCCTAATGAAGAGGCCTTTGGAGAGGGCTCTGAGAGGGGAGAGAGTCGGCACCCCTCTGTGATGTCTTCTAGAAGGATCTGACAGGGGCTTCTGTGTATTCATACAACCGCCCTCCCCTCCTCCTCAGTACATATCCAAATGAACCCCCAAACCAGCCATTCAGAGCATGTTTCAGAGGGCCAAGTTCATGAATATGCATAACTTAGCAGGATAGAATGCTCCTTATTTAGTAATTTGGCCTCATCCTGTTAGATGTCTGTCAGATGGTAACATAATGACATCATCGCTCTCTGGCACTGGATGAGATTCTCAGTAGTATACCAAATGCCGTCACGCTCCCCCACAGACCCACAGTCACAAAGACTTAGTGTGTTATTGTACCGTTCTGAAAGGGGCTTTGCACTTCCTTTACATAAGCGGTAGGAATAAGCATCACCACTTTGAATATTACTGCATGGAGTCTGTATACATATCTATTTTTCTCTTCAGTGATGGTAAAATACCCTAAGGGTGCCTGTGTTATTTCGGCTGCTGCTCTGCTTCGTTCAGAAGTGGGGCATGGTCTCGGTGACGAGGGGTAGATGGTCTGTGCCGTGGTACATTCTGGGATAGAGGCTGCTGGCAGGCACCCAATCACTGGGGGAGAGAGAGCGCAGGCCGGCACGTGATTGGATGTTTTGACTCTTTGTAAATGAGTAGTTGTATTGATTGTCAAAATGTTCTACTACATAACATTTTATGGTATGGCCAACCTAGAAATAGCTTTTTCTTTATGGAATCGTCTATTGTTGATCTGTAAGTGTAGTGACAGTGGTATCTCTTATAGACTGTATTGGTTTTCTTTATATAGGCTAAAAATACTCAGTCCCAGCGGTCGGAGCTGGTTGAAATGATGTCATTAGAACCAGTTGGGGGCTATGTGCAAACCTCATGTTGACATGACCATAGTTTTCTGACATGTATTCTCTTCAGATGAACTGCTCTGAGTTCATTAACAAATGCCATCGGTCACTCACTACTATTGATTGAGCACTGCTCTCTCGTCCAGCTGTCAATTCAAACAGCAAACATATGTCTCGCAGCCATGAACTGAATGCTGTGTGCCATTTCAACCAGATTACCACTGCTTCTGATGCCTGGACTTTTAGAATAGTATCGGTATCATTCATTGCAATAACCTGTCTCTTACCCATACAGAAGAACCTAGAAAAGGGAGATTGCAGCCACCAATGAAAGATGTGAACATATGTATTTTCAGATTTAGTTTGGAATTCGAGTGTGTTCAGGGTTTTTGGGTTCTCCCATAAATAAGGGCGACCTCAAGCATTCAACCCCAAGAGTCAGTATGTGAGTAACTCAAACCCTAAACTTCATTGACACAATAATACTCTGACTATGTAAGTAGGGTTCTTCTGTATGGTTCAGTGACTGGACTTCATAGGCTTCAGTCAGCTGTGGTGAGATGGCTTCAGTCAGCTGTGGTGAGATGGTAGTCACTGGGCTAGTCGGTCACCTCAAAACCTCCGACATGTTGAATCTAGTAACCTTGACTTTCAGCCAGCCATCACCAGCTGTGAGCAATGTAGACCGACACTCACACACACTCACACACACGCACGCTTGGCAGTGCGTGTTGCCTCAGTGCTTCTGCAGAAATGCGCTTCTTCATTGTAACTCTCTTCCCAAGCAGTTGGATGCAGACGACCCCCCAAAGAAAAGGGATGGTTACAGTACGCTGCAGATCTCTTGGGGGAATTCACTCCCAGACGACTGCAAGGTAGTTGTCTCTGTGGTGGTGGATAAGAAAACCGTCACTGCAAGCCGCTTGTACATGCCATGGAGAGCCCCATGTTGTGTGTGTGTGTGTGGGCTTTAGTAGTTGTCTTCAGTGTGCTGTTTCATTTTTTCAGAGCAAGCAGCATCTCTTTGCACATTATTCAAGTTATTCAAAGTCCCTCACTTCACAGACCACCTGAGCCCAATGCAACCATGTCAGGTTTCCCTTCAAATCCTAGATTGATCCTCCTCAGTGAGCTAAAGGAACAATCAATGATCACCTCCATTTAGTTTCCCCCCTAAAATGAGCTGTTTTGATCAGTCAGTGGTCTGTAGAGTGGGGAAGGCGTGGTTCCATTCAGCTTCTATGTTGTCGTGTTTCATTTTGCCAAACTGCATGGTACTAGCTGTACTTCTTTCACACGCTGTTGCTGTCCTAGCTCCGTTTCATTTTTTTCACGTGAACTTGGAAGAAAATTGTCTCACAGTATGTTGTTATCTCAGTTTTAGCATGTATACCATTCTCCGTAGTTAAATAACAGTCTTCATAGTTATAACACTCTTTGTAGTTTTACACAGTAGAACTACACTCTGTAGTTTTATCTTATTGTACTCTATGTAGACTAACATTGGAGATTAGATCACTTATTATTGTGTTGTCATTCATAGTGAATCTTGTGTTTGTTTCTGTTATGAGCTGACCTTTGAGTTGTGTGTGTGTGTTCTGTGTTGTTGTCTCTCAGGGAAGGAATGGCACTCCCCACTGGGCCCATGATTGGTTTATGTTCTGTGTTGACCTCTGACCTCTTGTGAAGTCCATGTGAACCCTGTGATCTGATGTGAAGTGTGAATTTGTGTGTATTAGCTGTCTTCTCCCAATGAAAAAGTGATCACTTCAAAGAAATACCTTTAAGAAATGTTATATATTAAAATGAAAGATCTTTACTCCCGAGTGGCGCAGTGGTCTAAGACACTGCATCTCAGTGCAAGAGGCGTCACTACAGCTCCTGGTTTGAATCCAGGCTGAATTACATCCAGCTGTGATTGGGAGTCCCAATGGGCGGCACACAATTGGCCCAGCATTGTCCGGGTTTGGCCGTTGTAGGCCGTCATTGTAAATAAGAATTTGTTCTTAACTGACTCATAATAGAATACATTTTTTCTGGAAGTTGATGGGAGTCACAGGCCATGGGTTTCTGTCTGTACTACTTGTATCCTCAATGTCTGTAACTAGTGCTTGTTTAGTTTTGTCCCCAGCTCCAGTGTGATTGCTTTAAGCCAGGCTGAGCTGTGGTGTTGTGGTGTCTTCCCTGTCTGACCTGTTACCATGGTGACGTCCCTGTGTTCCTTAGTTCCTGTCCTGTCTCTACTGTACCTAGCACTAGAGACAGGAGTTTTTCCCCCGCACATGACCTTACCAGGAAAAACTCTGGGCCCTAGTTCAGGAAAATGTTATCCCTTAATGGGTCAAGGTCAGGGTTAGGGTTAACCTTTGACTCTTGACCTCTCTATGACCTCTATGATGACCCTATCGGTTGTGGTTGCAGGATGAGCTGTCGGACCTTGGCTCGAAGTCGGTCACTCCCATGTCCACTACGGCCTCGGACGTCGCCATGGAAGGGGAGAGGCCAAACAGTAAGAGCATGGAGTTGCTGGCGGCACTGGGGAACAGGTCAATATCAGTGGGTATGAAATGTTACTCACGATACTGCAACTAAGTCCTCACGACAAGTATTGCAATGGTAGATGACAGAGAGATTTTGTCTTTGTAGACATTCTTGATGATCTAATAGCACATAATAAAGTTCTCTTTGATTTGATTCTATTCTGTATTATATGTGTCCTGTAGGTTTGCCAGAGAACGAGGATAGCTCAGAGGTGCATGACATCATTGAGTCCACCCCTGAACTGGACATGGACCTCAGTGGATACAAAGCATCCAGGTAACCCCTACAAAACCATAACCATATAGTCAACTTGGGATAAATCCTCTCTTTCATTGACAAATTGAGACTACAATTTAGACCTTGAAATACATTGGGTATTACTCCTGTACAATCTGCTAAATGCTAACTGCTTATCCCTCCACTATGCAGCACCCCGACCAAAGGAGGCATTGGCATTGAGAACATGGCGTTTGACCGCAACACAGACTCTCTGTTTGCGGAGCTGTCGTCTGCAGGCATAGGGGACGTCATCGGAGACGTGGACGAGGGGGCGGACCTGCTGGGTAAGTGAGGGAAGGAACTCTTTCCTATAGCAGCAAAACACCTCCAAGGATGTGTAGCGTTTAGCATTGTAGTAATGTTGTTATAACACTAGTGACTTTATGGTAATGAAATATAACACCTTTATTAGCATTTTAGTAATGTTGTAGTAACATTGTAGTAACGTTATGATAATGAATTACAACACAAGGATCCATTTCTATATAAGCTATACTGTAAGAACCAAATAGGCCTGACACCTTCAAGGAACAGTATTCATTTCCCCCCAGCATTACAGCAACTTTTGGGAAGATTTATATATTTTTTTTAAATGGACGCACGAACTGTGTGACACTGTCAACTTCAAAGTTGACTTGTGTTAACCCCTTGTGAGTGTCTGAGTGTGTTGTTTACCCAGGTGACCTCCCTACGTTGTTCCTGCTCCTGTCTTCAATACATGCTAACTCCTGAATTACTATAGTAGCAGGCCACTGAGTTAGACAATAAACGGACACTATTTTACTACATTCAGCTCACTAATACACACTGGCTGTTGCACTGAAGTGAAATAACTCTTGCTGTTAGGTAAAAAAAGCTAAACTGGATTTAGAAATTCTGCTTGTATAAGTTAAAAGTCATTCTCTGCTGTTAGCTCCATCAGTGTCTAACCCGCCTCTCTCTCTCCTCGTTGTGTCCTCTCCTCTGGCTTTTGTCCCTAACCCCAGTGGAGTACTCTGGTGTGTATTATGACCTCAAAACCTCTCCTTTGCTCCTTCCCCTTTGTTATTTCTCCTCCGATACCTCTCTCTATGCCCTCAGAGGAAATCTCTATTCCAGGGATGGGTATCTGCAGTTGTGTGTGCAGGATTTTGCTCCACCCTAACACACCTGACTTAATTAAAGTTAACATGTTCTATATTGGAAAACCATGGCTAGTTTATTAGGCTTTGTGAATCTGGTGTATGTTAATGCTGGGCAGGAACAAAAGCCTGCCTGTATACACTGTGGCCCTTCAGGACCAGTTGCCCATCCCTGCTCTACATTTGGCCTGCTCTACATTCGGCCTCTCACCACCTCATATCTACAGCTCATAGCTCTACTACTACTGCCTTGACCTGCATTTGACCCCCGCTCCTCGCTAGCATTACAGTGGCAACAAAAGTTGATCACAGGATGAAACCAGACATATGAAAGCTGTTAGAAGGGCTAAATGCATTTGGAACATTTTTGTTCTTCATTTAACTGCTTTGGTTATACTGACTTATGTCTAAAATGCACCATAAGCATAACTCATCGTACAGCTTTAATAACACATGTTTTACTTTACAGCTTAAATAGTTTTAGTTTGTGTTTGTTTTATAGCTTCTCTAGCTTTCCCAACTGTCTCTCTACCCTAGAACTGTAACTCATTCCTTTCCCCACTAGCCTGTTAGGAGTACCCTAGCTCTCATTCCTCCGTTGTGTTTCTCATACATACCTCATGTCTCACTCTCTCCACCTCTCTCTCGTTCTCTTGCTTGACTTGGATTGCATGGTTTTCTCAGATCTTAGCTTGCTTGGTAAGACCTCACCCGCTCGCTCCATCCTTCTCTGTTGCAACATGTTCTGTTTGGTTGCTGTTGGGGTTGTCCCTGTTTCGTATTTCTTAGAAATATCTCACTATGAGATATTTAACACCCTGAATGGACTGATTCTTTATTATATCTATATGAATATTTAAGTCAGTCAATGTGACTATGTGTTCATCCATTGAAGTAAATGCACCTCCATAAATATAGATTTATTTTGGATAAAGATTTAAAAACATAGTAGATTAACTATTTGATAGATAAGATAATCTATCCAGGCCTTCTATACATGCTGTTCTATAAACTCCAGTTGTATGAACACAAAGCAGAAAACGAGTTCATTTCTCGGTGTTGCTCCTTGTTTACAGGTATGGGTCGTGAGGTTGAGAACCTGATCACGGAGAACACACAACTAATGGAGACAAAGTAAGAAAAACACACTGAGAGTGTATAGTTTTAGATTTATTTGACATTTATACTGAACAAAAATATAAACGCAACATGCAACAATTTCAAGGATTTGAGTTACAGAGTTCCTGTCACGTCCTGGCCAGTATAAGGGTTAATTAGTATTGTAGTTTGGTCAGGACGTGACAGAGGGTATTTGTTTTATGTGGTTCAGGGTGGTGTGTTTGGTTAAAGGGTGTTTGATTTAGTATTTCCGGGGTTTTGGTTTATAGTCTATGTTTATGTATTTCTATGTCTAGTCTGGTGAGTGTGTTTCTATGTTGTGTTGATTGGGGTTGGGACTCTCAGTTGAAGGCAGGTGTTGTCTATCTGCCTTTGATTGAGAGTCCCATATATTAGGGTGTGTTTGTGGTTGTTATTTGTGGGTGATTGTTCTGTGTAGAGCCTTAGGCTTTGCCAGACTGTTTTGTTCGTTCGTTAGTTCTCGTGTTTTGTTATTTTTGTATTCATTTGTTGAAGTTAATAAATCATCAAAATGAGCATACACGTACCTGCTGCGTTTTGGTCCTCCTTCACCGACGACAACCGTGACAGAATCACCCACCACTCAAGGACCAAGCAGCAGAGGAAGGAGCGGAGGAAGTTCGAAGTGGACAAACAAGAGCGATGGACTTGGGAGGAGATCTTGGAGGGAGAAGGCTCCTACACTTGGGAGGAGATCCAAGCAGGGAAAGATTGCCTTCCTTGGAAACAGGTGGTACGCGAGAGAGAGGAAAGGAGTAAGGCGGGTATGGACCGGGAACGTTTCCGAGGGACAAGACTGGCGTTGAAGCACGAGAGACACCCCCAATACATTTTTTTGGGGGGGCACACGGGTAGTTTGGCTAGGCGAAGGAAGAGCCGGAAGCCAGCTACCCGTGGTTATATGGAGGAGCGTATGGGGTGGAGAGCGCTATGTTTCGCTGAGAAGCGCACTATCTCACCCATACGCACGCACAGTCCGGTGCGAGTTATTCCAGCCCCTCGCAGGTGCCGTGCTAGAGCGGGCATCCAGCCTGGTAGGAGGATGCCTGCGCAGCGCATCTGGTCGCCGGTACGCCTCCGAGGACCAGGCTACCCAACTCCCGCTCTACGCACGGCTACCATCAGGCCCCTGCACAGCCCAGTCTGCCCTGTACGAGCACCCCGCTTGTACAGGGCTACTAGTTCCATCCAGCCAAGGCGGGTTGTGCAGGAGGTAAAATCTAGACCGGCTGTGCGCCTCCATAGCCCTGGGTTTCCAGCTCCTGTCTCTCGTGCGGACCCGAAAGTGCGTCAACCCAGTCCGACTCGTCCTGTTCCCGCTCCCCGCACTAGCCTGCAAGTGCGTAAACCCAGCCTCGCCAGTCAACAGTCGTCAGAGCTTCCCGCCAGTCAACAGTCGTCGGAGCTGCCCGCCAGTCAACAGTCGTCGGAGCTGCCCGCCAGTCAACAGTCGTCGGAGCTGCCCGCCAGTCAACAGTCGTCGGAGCTGCCCGCCAGTCAACAGTCGCCGGAGTGGTCAGACTGCGCTGAACTGCCGGAGTGGCCAGACTGCGCTGAACTGCCGGAGTGGCCAGACTGCCCTGAACTGCCGGAGTGGCCAGACTGCCCTGAACTGCCGGAGTGGCCAGACTGCCCTGAACTGCCGGAGTGGCCAGACTGCCCTGAACTGCCGGAGTGGCCAGACTGCCCTGAACTGCCGGAGTGGCCAGACTGCCCAGACTGTCCCGAGTTGCCAGACTGCCCAGACTGTCCCGAGTTGCCAGACTGCCCAGACTGTCCCGAGTTGCCAGACTGCCCCGAGTTGCAAGAGTGGCCCGACTGGCCAGACTGCCCCGAACTGCCAGAGTGGCCCGACTGCCGGGAAAGGCCTGAACCGGAGCCACCTCCTGATATAGGTGGGTTGGGGAGGGGGGGTGTAGCACAGTGCCGTCGTTGACGGCAGCCACCCTCCCTTTAGTAGAGGGGAATTTTTGTTTTTTGGGGTTGTTGTTTTTGTTTTGTTTTTTGTTTTAAAGGTGCTTCCGGGGTTAGCACCTTTAAGGGGGGGGTACTGTCACGTCCTGGCCAGTATAAGGGTTAATTAGTATTGTAGTTTGGTCAGGACGTGACAGAGGGTATTTGTTTTATGTGGTTCAGGGTGGTGTGTTTGGTTAAAGGGTGTTTGATTTAGTATTTCCGGGGTTTTGGTTTATAGTCTATGTTTATGTATTTCTATGTCTAGTCTGGTGAGTGTGTTTCTATGTTGTGTTGATTGGGGTTGGGACTCTCAGTTGAAGGCAGGTGTTGTCTATCTGCCTTTGATTGAGAGTCCCATATATTAGGGTGTGTTTGTGGTTGTTATTTGTGGGTGATTGTTCTGTGTAGAGCCTTAGGCTTTGCCAGACTGTTTTGTTCGTTCGTTAGTTCTCGTGTTTTGTTATTTTTGTATTCATTTGTTGAAGTTAATAAATCATCAAAATGAGCATACACGTACCTGCTGCGTTTTGGTCCTCCTTCACCGACGACAACCGTGACAGTTCCATAAATTCATTAGGTCCTAATCTATGGATTTCACATGACTGGGAATACGGAAATGCATCAGTTGGTCACAGATACCTTTTAAAAAAAGGTAGGGGCATGGATCAGAAAACCAGTCAGTATCTGGTGTGATCACCATTTGCATCATGCAGCACGACACATCTCCTTCACATAATGCTGATCAGGCTGTTGATTGTGGCCTGTGGAATGTTGTCCCACCCCTCTTCAATGGCTGTGCGAAGTTTCTGGATATTGGCGGGAACTGGAACACGCTGTCCTACACGTCGATCCCAAACATGCTCAAGGGGTGACATGTCTGGTGAGTATGCAGGCCATAGAATAACTGGGACATTATCAGCTTCCAGGAATTGTGTACAGATCCTTGCGACATGGGGCCGTGCATTATCATGCTGGAACATGAGGTGATGGCGGCAGATGCATGGCACGACAATGGGCCTCAATATCTCATCATGTTATCTGCCCATACCATAACCCCACCGCCACCATGGAGCACTCTGTTCACAACGTTGACATCAGCAAACCGTTCGCCCACCCGATCCTATACATTTGGTCTATGGTTGTGAGGTCAGTTGGCTGTACTGCAAAATTCTCTAAAACGACGTTGGAGGTGGCTTATGGTAGAGAAATGAACATGAAATTCTCTGGCAACAGCTCTGGTGGACATTCCTGCAGTCAGCGTGGCAATTGCACACTCCCTCAATTTGAGACATCTGTGGCATTGTGTTGTGTGACAAAATATGACATTTTAGAGTGGCCTTTGATTGTCCCCACCACAAGGTGGACCTATGTAATGATCATGCTGTGTAATCAGCTTATTGAAATGCCACACCTGTCAGGTGGATGGATAATCTTGGCAAAGGAGAAATGCTCACTAACAGGGATGTAAACAAATTTCAGCACAACATTTGAGAGAAAGAAGCTTTTTGTTTCTGGGATCTTTTATTTCAGCTCATGAAACATGGGACCAACACTTTACATGTTGCATTTATATTTTTGTTCAATGTATACCTGTCATATTCGTGAATGTAGGTGGCAGGGAAGTCAGGCGCAGGAGAAACCAAGTTGGTTAAATATGGAGTATTTAATAAAAAACAAACTCCATAACCAAAGTACAAAATAAACTGGGTAAAGAATACCCGTCGCACACCGAAACACAAATCCACATAACATACAAACAATCACTGACAAGGACATGAGGGGAAACAGAGGGTTAAATACACAAGTAATTAATGGGATTGGAAACAGGTGTGATGGAAGACAAGACAAAACTAATGGATAATGAAAAACTGATCAATGATGGCTAGAAGACCGGTGACGTCGACCGCCGAGCACCACCCGTGCAAGGAGGGGCATCGACTTCGGCAGAAGTCGTGACAGTACACCCCCAAAGTCATTCAAATGTTATCAGTCTTTTAAACTGGTCTAAAGTCTATTCCATATTTAGATAGCTTTATAGATCCCACTATTCCGGACTATATACTGGAAGCACAACATAACACAAACATTTTGCATGCAGTGTTGTAAGGTGTCACATTCATTCCTTTCCCCCCTTGTTTCCTGTAGGAACGCTCTGAATGTGGTGAAGAATGACCTGATAGCGCGGGTGGATGAGCTGTCGTGTGAGAAGGAAGTGTTGCAGGGGGAACTAGACGCCGTGACACAGACCAGGAAAAACCTGGAGGAGAAGAACAGAGAGCTGGAGGAGGAGCTCAAGAAGTGGGTCAATAAGAACAACAACACACGATAACACACCACACACAACTGATCATGTAAGGTCTACACCTGTTGTATTCGGCGCATGTGACAAATCAGATTTGATTTGATTTGACAACAGCAACACAACATATTAATATGGCCACCAATTGTAAGACTGTTTTTAGGGAAATCACCAAGAGTAAACTGTCAACATGAACACATGGCATAGCATATTGTTGATGAACCTGATTGAACCAATTCTTCTGTTTTTCCAGAGTGCGTGTGGAGATGGAGGAGGTGAAAGGGAAGCCAAACGAGGAAGAGGATGTGAGTGCCTCTTACATATGTATAACATTGTCCTGTATAATGTGACTGTACCTCTTAATGTCCTATAGTGGTACCCCTTTCTATATTGTAATCACTGTTAAATGTATATTTTTATCATATTGCTGCAAAATGTACCTTCCTTAAAATTCAGCTTGTTACTATGATTGGTGCGTTGTATGTCCGACCAATGAAAACACCCTCTCTCTCTCTGGTGTTCCAGAGTGACGTTCCTACAGCCCAGAGGAAGAGGTTCACCAGGATAGAGATGGCTAGAGTCCTCATGGAAAGGAACCAGTACAAGGAGAGACTGATGGAATTACAGGAGGCTGTTAGGTGGACAGAGATGATCAGGTGAGGAGGAGAGGAGAGAGTAGGATTGAAGGGAATAGAATAGAGCCAGTATACAATGCAATCCCTCAGCTAACCATGTATTTTTAAACAATATGGCCAATTAAACAATTTGGTCAATTATATCGCCACATTTTCCACTAAACAAGGACTTTCCTCTTAATCTGAATGCTAGAATTGAAACTAGGCCACTGCTATACACTTGAGTCAGTGGTGGTCGGTGCCATTTAAGATCAGGGAGGACAATTTTTTTTTATGAGCATGGCCTTACTATTACAGCATATTGGATAAATGTCATTCACATTCCCCATTTTTTTCCGCTTGCTTCCGTTTAAGATTTGTTTTTCAACAGAATCGGCAGAATGAATACACCCCTGATCACCCGCAAACACAGTTCACTTTCATAGCAGCCACATACAAACAGCATAATCACTTTGCTTGTTGTATGATTCCTTCTCACATCCACGCTCTCTCCTCTGCTCACCTTTTCCCTTCGCTTGTGGACTTCATTGCACAGCACAACAGCTGTCTGTGACCAGGCGCAAATGATCGCTAACCACTACACCAAGCCTACATTGTTGTCACCATGTTAGCTAATGTCATAGTCAACATATCTACTAGAACTAATGTGTTAGTAAACCTACTACAATCATGCAGTACGGTGTACAGTCAGTAAGCAGTTACACTGGTGAGCCCAGTGGCAATACATTTATTAAACCAAAAGCTTACCTTGACATGGTGTTGGATAGCCATAGCTAACGAGAGAGAGAGGCTATATATATATATTTTTTTTATATAGAATCAGATACCTATATAAAGGAATAGGCAAAGGACTATGGATACAACATATTAATCCTTTCCCCAGTTGTTTCCATGGCCTCTGCTATAGTAATATGCTGCAGTTGCTTAATAACTGGTTCCCAGAGTGACGTCAAAGTCCATTGTTTCAGAACACCAAACGTCCAGAATGTTCAAAAGTAAAGAAACATTTTTGGAGATCAAATGTTAAATAGAATGAAACATAATACTATGTTGCCTAGTGAAGGGTTTCCTTCTCCACACCCCCTTTCATATACACTCTTTAATCTCCACTCTGAGACTCCACTGAAATCATCCTTCTGCTCTATCCTTGCTCTACCAATTTAAATGAATGAGTTGAAGGAATAGTTCAGAGAAATTACATAGTTATCTAAATATCTCTTTACTTAGAAGGCATTTTATGGACAAGGAGTGACTGCAATCAACACTTTGGTTTTGTTAAACTGTCACAGGCGTCGTAAGGGACAGACCAAGGCGCACCGGGTATAGTGCTCATCTTCTTACTTTATTTAGATTAAAGTGAACACTTAAACAAAAATACAAACCAACGACCAAAACGACACTTCCGTAAGGTACAAGACTATAACGTAAAACAACCACCCACAAAAACACAGGAAAAAACAGGCTGCCTAAGTATGGCTTCCAATCAGAGACAACGAAAGACACCTGCCTCTGATTGGAAGCCATACCTGGCCACACATAGAAAAAGAAACATAGAAATAGAAAACTAGAACCAAAATCCCCTAGAAAAAACAACAAAAAAACACACAAAACAACATGCCCTGACCATACTACAATTACAAATGACCCCTTTACTGGTCAGGACGTGAAATAAACTAACCAATGTCGTAAGTAATTCTGCTGAACTGTCCCTTTAACATGATGCCATGTTGTGTTGTCTTACCAGAGCCTCCAGAGAAAACCCTTCCCTTACTGAGAAGAAGAAATCCAGCATCTGGCAATTGTAAGCAGTCTCAAATAATCTTTCCTTCAATGACCAGCTGTACGAAATAACTCATAGGAATTATATACATTTCTGATATGATGTATCCAACACTATCAACATGATATCATATGCTAACATTCTGGAAATTCCATCCCTGTTTTCTTTCTTTTTGGATGTGCTATTAAATGTTCCGTCTTAGGTAAATGTTTTAAAAGTCATAGCCATCCCTCTCTTGCCCCTTGGTTCAGTAACTACAGTCTAGCCATGGGTTTAAATACTATTTAAAATACTTTAGCTTTGCTTGATTGAGCTTGCCTATTGCAACGGAACCAATAGAAAATTCCCAACTGCGCATATCCCGCCCACCTGGCAGTCCATGCAGGATAAAGCAAACGTTCAAAGTATTTGAACGATTTTAAATAGTATTTGAACCCAGGTCTGCTACAGTCCCCTGAACAATAGACATATGCTGGATGTGTACTACTCTCTTCATGTTTTCCATCCAATCCACAAACAAATCAGTCCAATGTGATTCTCTTGCCCTCTCTCCCGCCTGCCTCTGTTGCCTTATGTTGTCCTGCTAGTCTGCTTAAAGACTGCTGAGAGGGAGAGGTCTATGTCAGCTGATTGTATCTCCTTCATGTCCTCTCAGAAGTTGTATTTGTTTAGAGGACAGTTTATGGACAAGTGCTTCATTCTGCATAGGCCTATTACCTGCTGTAATGCAGAGATTTAAATATGTCCAACTCTTTATTAATGCGCACTCTTGTAAGATCTACTGTCACATTACAGTATGATGTGTAGACATATGAAGAAAATAATAAAAATATAATTGCATGCTTCTTTTGATCAACTGACAGAGGTGTCCTCCTTCATCCCTGTGAGTTTTACTGTGACTGACTGTCTTAACATGGGGCTCTTTCCTCTTACTGTGCTGTGGAGCTCATTGTAATCACATGTTATGCAGCCTATTGACTAACTTTCAAATAACATATGCCAAAATGTATATACAAACACAGAAATGCACAGGTGTAGGTGTCCTAATGTATAGTACTAGTGTACTGAATGTAGGCTTATAATACTATATATTAATATGTATGACTCCTGTTCAGTTAAGGGGCCACGAGTGGTATTGTGATGGGTGGGCCTTGGCTCTGTTAATCAACGTACCCAAATCCCCAGCATGCTTCACTTCACTATACTTGAGGTGGTGGTGGTGGGTGACTGTTTACTGTTGGTTGGTGGTTGACCCCTGGCCTTGCTCCTCCCTATACCACCCCCCCCCCTCGCATCCCTATGGTTTCTCTCTCCCCCCCGCAGCTTCAGCCGCCTCTTTAGCCCCTCCTCCTCCTTCACGGCAGTGATGAAGAAGGCGGAGTCCCAGGGGAGGGAGGTGAAGTACACACCCCCTGCAGGAGGGGGAATGAAGAAGAGGAGCAGCACCTTCTCCCAGTTCCCCACCGAGAAGTCCAAGGCCTTCGACTTCCTCAACGAGGAGTGAGTAGTGACACAGCACTCATTCTGTCATGTGTTAGTACTGTTGTAGCTCTCCTTACTCCTCTCTTGACCTCTGCCATGATGAGCCATGGTCATTCACTCCATGTATTACACAGCACTTATAATATAATCATGGATATGTGGGTCAACTACTTATGAGGGTTAGAACTGTTCATGACCTGTTCTATTTTACGACTTCATAACCTGTTCTATTTTACAACTGTTCATGACCTGTTCTATTTTACGACTTCATAACCTGTTCTATTTTACAACTGTTCATGACCTGTTCTATTTTGCAACTGTTCATAACCTGTTCTATTTTACAACTGTTCATAACCTGTTCTATTTTACGACTTCATAACCTGTTCTATTTTACAACTGTTCATAACCTGTTCTATTTTACAACTGTTCATGACCTGTTCTATTTTACGACTTCATAACCTGTTCTATTTTACAACTGTTCATGACCTGTTCTATTTTACGACTTCATAACCTGTTCTATTTTACAACTGTTCATGACCTGTACTATTTTACAACTGTTCATGACCTGTTCTATTTTACGACTTCATAACCTGTTCTATTTTACGACTTCATAACCTGTTCTATTTTACAACTGTTCATGACCTGTTCTATTTTACAACTGTTCATGACCTGTTCTATTTTACGACTTCATAACCTGTTCTATTTTACAACTGTTCATGACCTGTTCTATTTTACGACTTCATAACCTGTTCTATTTTACAACTGTTCATAACCTGTTCTATTTTACAACTGTTCATGACCTGTTCTATTTTACGACTTCATAACCTGTTCTATTTTACAACTGTTCATGACCTGTTCTATTTTACGACTTCATAACCTGTTCTATTTTACAACTGTTCATAACCTGTTCTATTTTACAACTGTTCATGACCTGTTCTATTTTACAACTGTTCATGACCTGTTCTATTTTACAACTGTTCATGACCTGTTCTATTTTACAACTGTTCATGACCTGTTCTATTTTACAACTGTTCATGACCTGTTCTATTTTACGACTTCATAACCTGTTCAATTTTACAACTGTTCATGACCTGTTCTATTTTACAACTGTTCATAACCTGTTCTATTTTACAACTGTTCATGACCTGTTCTATTTTACAACTGTTCATAACCTGTTCTATTTTACAACTGTTCATGACCTGTACTATTTTACAACTGTTCATAACCATGCTACACAAACGTTCACATACTCCTAGGGCTTGTTTCTCATGACCCATATTGGGTATATTTCTGGACCTCAAAGACTTTTCATTGGAGAGTGCTTTCTATTCCAGGATTCAGCAAACCTGCCCATAATGTCATTTTTTGTAATGGAATTCCCTTTTTGTCTTGTCTCCCTGTCAGAATGGACCCATGCGCCTCTCCGTCCCGTAGGGAGCAAAAGAGGGCCCAGTACAGACAGGTCAAAGCCCACATGCAGAAGGAGGATGGACAGGTACAGGCCCACGGATGGAGTCTACCCAGCAAATCTAAGGTAGGAGAGGGGAGGGAGGTAGAGAGAGTTCGCAATAAACCATATCCAAGTTTTTCTTTTTTATATGACATCTTGTGTGTCCTTTCAGGCAGTGAACGGGGGCCCAACAGAGAACAAAGAGAAGAATCTACCTGTGCCAGTCTACCTGAGGCCCCTGGACCAGAAAGATGCTTCTATGAAGGTGAGCACAGCACACACTGGGATTAAGTTAACTTCATTTTGATCTGTGAAAACATACATTACTTTTGTGCACAATGCAACATTTGAATACCAAGTTGTGATACACAAGTATAATACATGTTTTGCAATGGAGGCTGCTGAGGGGAGGACAGCTCATAATGGCTGGAATGGAGCAAATGGAATGGCTTC
Source organism: Salmo trutta (assembly GCF_901001165.1). Classification (NCBI taxonomy): domain Eukaryota; kingdom Metazoa; phylum Chordata; class Actinopteri; order Salmoniformes; family Salmonidae; genus Salmo; species Salmo trutta. The sequence continues at coordinate 64,020,713 of NC_042957.1, read as the reverse complement.
AAACACATGGAAACTTTGTGTTTGATGTTGTTGATACCTTTCCGCTCCAGCCATTACCACGTGCCCGTCCTCCCTAATTAAGGTGCCACTAACCTCCTGTGGTGTATTGAGCTTTTTTAAATGCAATTTCTATAAATGTTACGTTGTTTGATTGACTGATATGTCTGCAGCTGTGGTGTGCTGCGGGTGTGAACCTGTCAGGAGGGAAGATCAGAGAGGGAGGGTCCATGTTGGAAGGACAGAGCAGGAAGGGCTCTGTGAGCAGCCTGGACCATTTAGAGACAGAGAACAAGGTAAGGGGGAGGTGTTTTGAGCATGTTGGCCAAGGGGGGTGTACCCGTACCTTAAGCACCTTGACATAAGGAGGGTGTCTCATCAGGATCACAGGACAGTATATGGAAACTTCTGACTGTTTTTGAGAGCTTGTATATCAGTCAACAAAAGTACTGTATGCTGGAACTTTATACAATATAAGTGTTTAAAACAGCTTATTACTGTTTTTGAGAGCTTGTACTGTAAATGACTGGAGAAAGAAGACTGGATAGTAATACATACAGACACAAGTTAAAGCTCTGATATTTACGATCTCTGGCCTCAAGCCATCATGACAGGGCTCAGTCAAGTCAACATTGTTAGCCCTTAGACATACTAGTCCTGGTATAATGGAGCCCTTGCTCATACTAGTCCTGGTATAATGGAGCCCTTGCTCATACTAGTCCTGGTATAATGGAGCCCTTACACATACTAGTCCTGGTATAATGGAGCCCTTACACATACTAGTCCTGGTATAATGGAGCCCTTGCTCATGATCAGTCTGTCCTGTCCTTGCTCATGATCAGTCTGTCCTGTCCTTGCTCATGATCAGTCTGTCCTGTCCTTGCTCCAGGAGCAGGAGAAAGGTGACCAGGAGGAGAAGGAGCTGCGTCTGCAGGATGAGATGTCCTGCAGGGTGTGGATCTGTACCAGTACCCACTCCTCTACTAAAGTCATGGTGCTGGAGGCCAACCAGCCCTCTGACCTGCTGGACAGCTTCTACGCCTGCAACTCACACGTCCTCTGCATCGCCAGCATACCAGGTTTGTGTGTGATGTTTGTGTGTAGTGTGTGTTTGTTTGTGTACAGTTTATGAGGAATTTATAATATTAAGATAGTACGTATGTTTCAAGATGGGTCAGTGTTGGCTGGTGTTACTTTCAATCAGATGAAGGGGTCATTGTAATGTCTGAATGGAATGAATAAAACGGTACTGTGTGTGTGTGTGTGTGTGTGTGTGTGCTCACTTCTGTGTGTTTTCACATGTCTGTTTCTCAGGTGTGTTGGAGACAGACTACCCTGCAGGGGAGGAGCTACCTGTACCCCAGGACCAGGAGTCCGGGCCAGTTGATGGCGTGTCGTTGACAGGCAGCGTGGCCAGTCTGGGCTCCACGGGCAGCGACGGCGCCTTGGCAACAGAAGGGACCACCGCCGTCCTCCAGATGGCCGGGGCAGGGCTCAATGACCTCCCGGCTCAGCACAGCTCAGGTAACACAGACACAGGAACTGGCCGCGGTTCAGGACATTATAGCGGTGGTCACCTCCATCACTAGTCCTGGAGAGATATAGGCTTTGAAGGACTTTGTTCCTGCCCAGAACTATACCATTTGATTCAACCAGGAGTAGTTGAATGAGGGGTTTTAGTGTTGGCATTTTCACACTTTCACACACATTAAAACTGGGGTATGCCCTGGGTTCCACCCTCAATCATCCTTTTGTATCTAATGCATACTTACTGTAATATTTTCTCTCTACATATTCCCCCTACCTCCACCCAACAGTGGATCTGTCCAGAGAGCCCAGTCCTGCAGAGGATGGGGTCCCCACGGCGGAAGAGGCCACAGAGGCTACAGAGGAGGGGGAGGAGAGCCAGGGGCTGGTCGTCAGTCAGCCAGGCATCTACACAGAACACGTGTTCACAGACCCTCTGGGAGCCGGCCACCATGAGTCCTCCACTGCAGACACACAGAGGTGAGACTGTCTGACCTAGTACTAGTTAGTAGTGACCTGACCAGGGAGAACTCTGGTCCCTTGTTTAAGGCACTGGGTTACATACATGAGTAATTAATGAATGTATGACTTTCTTAATGTGTGTTTGATACACTAAAGCTCACCAGCCCTGTTCTTTCTCTCTGTCTCCCAGGGACCAGGAGGGGGTGGGCGAGGCGTCTCTTCCCGACGACATGCTCCCTGCTGGGGAGGACGTCCAGAGGATGAGCAGCGCCCTGCCCACCATGTGGCTGGGGGCCCAGAACGGATGGTGAGGACAAGGGAGTGGTCACCAGGGGCCACTTGGGCCACACAGAAGTAAATTAGTATGGAATATACAGTAGATTTCTTTGGTCAAGAAAATAAAAATGTATTATACATTTTTAGTAATTTCTCTGTTAATCTTTATTTTTGTTTATGCATCCTGATCTGTATAATTATCTGTAGAAAATCATCCCCATTTATTTGGGGATTGTGTTTTTTAATCTTTGTCTCCTCTCTTGTCTCCTCCCTCTCTAGTTTGTATGTGCACTCGTCTGTGGCTCGGTGGAGGAAGTGTCTCCATGCCATCAAGCTAAAGGACTCCATCCTCAACATAGTGTGAGTACTCTGAGGACTCCGCTCGTACTCAAGGTCATTTATATACAATACCAGTCAAAAGTTTGGACACACCTTCTCCTTCAAGGGTTTTTCTTTATTTTTACTATTTTCTACATTGTAGAATAATAGTGAAGACATCAAAACTATGAAATAACACATATGGAATCATGTAGTAACCAAAAAAAGTGTTCTTCAAAATTGGCACCCTTTGCCTTGATGACAGCTTTGCACACTCTTGGCACACGGATTCGGTATCGGTGCCCCCTGTATATAGCCTCGTTATTGTTATTCTTGTTGTGTTACTTTTTATTATTACTTTTTATTTTAGTCTACTTGGTAAATATTTTCTCCTTCTTGAACTGCACTGTTGGTTAAGGGCTTGTAAGTAAGCATTTCACGATAAAGTCTACACTTGTTGTATTCGGCGCATGTGACAAATAACATTTACATTTTACATTTACGCCATTTAGTAGACGCTCTTATCCTGAGCGACTTTCAAATTGGTGCATTCACCTTATGATATCCAGTGGAACAACCACTTTACAATAGTACATCGATATCTTTTTTTTGGGGGGGGGGGGGGTGGGGTGGGTTAGAAGGATTACTTTATCCTATCCTAGGTATTCCTTAAAGAGGTGGGGTTTCAGGTGTCTACGGAAGGTGGTGATTGACTCCGCTGTCCTGGCGTCGTGAGGGAGCTTGTTCCACCATTGGGGTGCCAGAGCAGCGAACAGTTTTGACTGGGCTGAGCGGGAACTGTGCTTCCTCAGAGGTAGGGAGGTGAGCAGGCCAGAGGTGGATGAACGCAGTGCCCTTCTTTGGGTGTAGGGCCTGATCAGAGCCTGAAGGTACGGAGGTTCCGTTGCCCTCACAGCTCCGTAGGCAAGCACCATGGTCTTGTAGCAGATGCAAGCTTCAACTGGAAGCCAGTGGAGTGTGCGGAGGAGTGGGGTGACGTGAGAGAACTTGGGAAGGTTGAACACCAGATGGGCTGAGGCGTTCTGGATGAATTGTAGGGGTTTAATGGCACAGGCAGGGAGCCCCGCCAACAGCGAGTTGCAGTAATCCAGACGGGAGATGACAAGTGCCTGGATTAGGACCTGCGCCGCTTCCTGTGTAAGGCAGGGTCGTACTCTGCGAATGTTGTAGAGCATGAACCTACAGGATTGGGTCACCGCCTTGATGTTAGCGGAGAATGACAGGGTGTTGTCCAGGGTCACGCCAAGGCTCTTAGCACTCTGGGAGGAGGACACAATGGAGTTGTCAACCGTGATGGCGAGATCATGGAACGGGCAGTCCTTCCCCGGGAGGAAGAGCAGCTCCGTCTTGCCGAGGTTCAGCTTGAGGTGGTGATCCGTCATCCACACTGATATGTCTGCCAGAAATGCAGAGATGCGATTCGCCACCTGGTTATCAAAAGGGGGAAAGGAGAAGATTAATTGTGTGTCGTCTGCGTAGCAATGATAGGAGAGACCATGTGAGGATATGACAGAGCCAAGTGACTTGGTGTATAGCGAGAATAGGAGAGGGCCTAGAACTGAGCCCTGGGGGACACCAGGGTGAGAGCACGTGGTGCGGAGACGGATTCTCGCCACGCCACCTGGTAGGAGCGACCTGTCAGGTAGGACGCAATCCAAGAGTGAGCCGCACCGGAGATGCCCAACTCGGAGAGGGTGGAGAGGAGGATCTGATGGTTCACAGTATCAAAGGCAGCAGATAGGTCCAGAAGGATGAGAGCAGAGGAGAGAGAGTTAGCTTTAGCAGTGTGGAGAGCCTCCGTGACACAGAGAAGAGCAGTCTCAGTTGAATGACCAGTCTTGAAACCTGACTGATTTGGATCAAGGTCATTCTGAGAGAGATAGCAAGAGAGCTTGCCAAGGACGGCACGCTCAAGAGTTTTGGAGAGAAAAGAAAGAAGGGAAGGTCTGTAGTTGTTGACATCGGAGGGATCGAGTGTAGGTTTTTTGAGAAGGGGTGCAACTCTCGCTCTCTTGAAGACGGAAGGGATGTAGCCAGCGGTCAAGGATGAGTTGATGAGCGAGGTGAGGTAGGGGAGAAGGTCTCCGGAAATGGTCTGGAGAAGAGAGGAGGGGATAGGGTCAAGCGGGCAGGTTGTTGGGCGGCCGGCCGTCACAAGTTGCAAGATTTCATCTGGAGAGAGAGGGGAGAAAGAGGTCAAAGCATAGGGTAGGGCAATGTGAGCAGGACCAGCGGTGTCGTTTGACTTAACAAACGAGGATCGGATGTCGTCAACCTTCTCCGCAAATAACATTTGATTTGATGAGTAATGCTTTTCCAACAGTCTTGAAGGAGTTCCCACATATGCTGAGCACTTGTTGACTGCTTTTCCTTCACTCTGCTGTCCAACTCATCCCAAACCATCTCAATTGGGTTGAGGTCGGGTGATTGTGGAGGCCAGGTCATCTGATGCTGCACTCCATCACTCTCCTTCTTGGTCAAATTGCCCTTACACAGCCTGGAGGTGTGTTGGGTCATTGTCCTGTTGAAAACAAATGATAGTCCCACTAAGTGCAAACCAGATGGGATGGCATATCGCTGCAGAATCCTGTGGTAGCCATGCTCGTTAAGTGTGCCTTGAATTCTAAATAAATCACGACCAGTGTCACCAGCAAAGCACCCCAACACCATCACACCTCCTCCTCCATGCTTCACAGTCGGAACTACACATGCGGAGATCGTCCGTTTACCTACTCTGCGTCTCACAAAGACACAGCGGTTGGAACCAAAAATCTCAAATTTGGACTCATCAGACCGCAGGACAGATTTCCACCTATCTAATGTCCATTGCTCTTGTTTCTTGGCCCAAACAAGTCTCTTCTTCTTATTGGTGTCCTTGAGTAGTGGTTTCTTTGCAGCAATTCGGCCAAATCACACAGTCTCCTCTGAACAGTTGATGTTGAGATGTGTCTTTTACTTGAACTTTGAAGCATTTATTTGGGCTGCAATCTGAGGTGCAGTTTACTCTAATGAACCTATCCTCTGCAGCAGAGGTAACTCTGGGTCTTCCTTTCCTTTGGCGGTCCTCATAAGAGCCATTTACATTATAGTGCTTGGTGTTTTTTGCGACTGCGCTTGAAGAAACTTTGAAAGTTCTTGAAATTTTGTGGATTGACTGACCTTCATACCTTAAAGTAATGATGGACTGTCATTTCTCTTTGCTTATTTGAGCTGTTCTTGCCATAATATGAAATAGGGCTATCTTCTGTATGCCACCCTTGCCTTTTCGCAACACAACTGATTGGCTCAAATGCATTAAGAAGGAAAGAAATTCCACAAATTAACTTTTAACAAGGCACACCTGTTGATTGAAATGCATTCCAGGTGACTACCTCATGAAGCTGGTTGAGAGAATGCCAAGAGTGTGCAAATCTGTCATCAAGGCAAAGGGTGGCTACTTTGAAGAATTTCAAGTATTAAATATATTTTGATTTGTTTAACACTTTTTTGGTTACTACATGATTCTATATGTGTTATTTCATAGTTTTGATGTCTTAACTATTATTCTACGTAGAAAATAGTAAAAATAAAGAAAAACCCTTGAATGAGTAGGTGTGTCCAAACTTTTGACTGGTACTGTACATGATTGATATGATTTATTGATTATTTCACACACAAAGGTTCCCAAAGAGAGACAGACAGTACTTGTATTGAGTATTCAGGCCATGTATATCTCACCAGACATGTCTTGTAGTGAGTATTCAGGCCATGTATATCTCACCAGACATGTCTTGTAGTGAGTATTCAGGCCATGTATATCTCACCAGACATGTCTTGTAGTGAGTATTCAGGCCATGTATATCTCACCAGACATGTCTTGTAGTGAGTATTCAGGCCATGTATATCTCACCAGACATGTCTTGTAGTGAGTATTCAGGCCATGTATATCTCACCAGACATGTCTTGTAGTGAGTATTCAGGCCATGTATATCTCACCAGACATGTCTTGTAGTGAGTATTCAGGCCATGTATATCTCACCAGACATGTCGATGTGTGCTCTCTGTCTGCAGGCATGTGAGAGGAAGAGTCCTGGTTGCCTTGGCGGACGGCACGTTGGCTATATTCCACAGAGGCCTGGGTAAGGATGCATTGATTCAAGCCATATTGTGATGCAGGTTAGCGTTTTTGTAATGAATCTTCTAGCTGGCCCAGCCACAAAGTAATACAATATTATTTTAAACCTAACCATAACCGTAACCACACTGCTAACCCTAATGCCGAACCCTAACCTTAAATTATGACCCAAAAGCAAATGTGTGTTTATATGCATTTTTACAATGTAGACAATTGTGACTTTGCAGCTGGCCTATCTAGCGGAAATCGCTCAGTTCTGCCTCCAGGACCAGACTCTAAGAAACGTCAACCTGCTATTGTGATGCTCCCTGGAGTAAAACGGCTTGGCAGCCATTTTGTGTCACAGGCATATCATTTCTCTGTGTGTTTCTCCCTATGCAGATGGACAGTGGGATCTGACCAACTACCACCTACTAGACCTGGGCCGGCCGCACCACTCTATCCGCTGTATGACAGTGGTGCATGACAAGGTGTGGTGTGGCTACAGGAACAAGATCTACGTCATCCAACCCAAGGCCATGAGGATAGAGGTACATCATCTGACATGGTTTATACTGTAAACCTTCTGATGGTACAAGGGGGGACAGTGTAAAGCGATTTGTGTTTCAGAAAAGTGCTAGATAAATGTGAGTCCTTATGACTTTCCCCACAGCTGTTAGAAGTCTTTTCCAAAATTCCCAAAAAGAAGTTTCACAAAATGACACTAAAGTTATTGTATAATCTCCCTTTTGGTTTGAAGATGTTTTGTTGTCCTAATTGTTGTAGTTCTACTTTTAAGTCTTTCATCCATGAAATTGATAAAGCCCCTTTGGTGACTTATTCCACATAGGTTAGAATAACTCCAGCCCACTTTGACCTTTGAGATCAGTGTCTTATGTTTCTTGTGATCTAACATTTGTGTATTCTCTCAAATGTACAACCACTATCAAATAGAGTATACACTGTATATCAGCCCATGATGTCTGTGCAATATCTAATAGTGATCTAGTGTGGTTTAACATGGTTATAATGCTAACTTATCTATTTCCTCCTGTGTAGAAGTTGTTTGACGCCCACCCCCGGAAGGAGAGTCAGGTGCGTCAGCTGGCCTGGGTGGGAGATGGGATCTGGGTATCCATCCGCCTGGACTCCACCCTCAGACTGTTCCACGCCCACACCTACCAGCACCTCCAGGACGTCGACATAGAGCCCTACGTCTCCAAGATGCTGGGTACTGTACATTGACTCACTGTTCAAATCAATACAGCTTTATTGGCATGGGGTACTGACATTGACAAAGCAGAGGAGTTTTAGGATGATAGATGTAAAAATAACTTTGCTTCAGTAGAATGCATGGGGAATACATGAATGATTGTGCTTAGGGCTGTTGCGGTTACCGTATTACCGCCACACCGGCGTCATGAGTCATGACCTCAGTCAAATTCCATGACCGTTGATTCACAGTCATCTCCTCTTATGCACTCTGGACATGCGTTGGTACAGTAGTACCCAACTCGCTAACGGCCGTCAGGTCGCTAATGGTCCGGTACTCAGGGCTCTATTGTCCCTCTAACCACTCTGACATCAATGCAAATGAAAATCACATCAAACACTTATCATCAAACAGTACCATGCTTACATATTTTGTCTTGCCCATTCACCCGCTGAATGACACATACACAATCCATGTCTCAATTGTGTCAAGGCTTAAAAATCCTTCTTTAAACTGTCTCTTCCACTTCATCTACACTGATTGAAGTGGATTTAACATGGATAATAGATTTTACCTAGATTCACCTGGTCAGTCTGTCATGGGAAGTGTTTTGTACACTCAGTGTACATTACCCTGTTACACTGTCAATTTAGCATGAGTTTATGCAGTGTTATGACCCTGTCCTCTCTTCTCTCCCCTTCTCTAGGTACGGGTAAACTGGGCTTCTCCTTCGTCAGGATCACAGCCCTCATGATATCCTGTAGCCGTCTGTGGGTCGGAACAGGAAATGGTGTGATCATCTCCATCCCGCTGTCAGAAGGTAAGTCCATACGAGCTACATCTCAGTCATCTAAGATAGCCTCCTCTCCTCACCTTCCCTCATTCATTGTTACTTGCCCCTTGAAAAGGTTCACGTCCCTCAAAAGACCAAGTTTTATAACAACGTAACGATCAACAAATATTTTTCAAGCCACTGTATGACGTTGTTGGATGGTGAAAAGGTGTATCTACTTTAACTTGGCCCATTCATTCACGCAGGTTTACGTTTATTGAGTGATTTCCACTTGCTGGGCCAGCTGCAAAGTCAAAATTGGCTATATTGTAAAAAGTTATGAAAACAGAAATGAGCTTTTTGGTCTTAATTTAAGGTTAGGCATAAGGTTAGCAGTGTGGTTACAGTTAGGGTTTAATGTCTGTGGCTGAGCCAGCTAGTGGCTGTCCTGCTGAGCTGCCTCAGTACACCTGCTTAATTAACACTCATACAGTGAATGAACCAGCTCCAATTAGCTGTCTGTAAAGGAGAGAGTGGGTATTCATAGACTCTACTCCTCCACTGCCCCATATATCCCTCCTCCTCTCCTGCCTCTTTCACTGAAGCTATAGGTCCTCCTCAGCATGGAGTCTTACTGAGGGGCCTCAGGGGTGAGTCTCCATCACACAGCAAGCTTAACCAGACTTCTCTCTTTCTTTACTACTCTGTTTCTCTCCCTCTGTCCCTCTTAACCAGACTTCTCTCTTTCTTTACTACTCTGTTTCTCTCCCTCTGTCCCTCTTAACCAGACTTCTCTCTTTCTTTACTACTCTGTTTCTCTCCCTCTGTCCCTCTTAACCAGACTTCTCTCTTTCTTTACTACTCTGTTTCTCTCCCTCTGTCCCTCTTAACCAGACTTCTCTCTTTCTTTACTACTCTGTTTCTCTCCCTCTGTCCCTCTTAACCAGACTTCTCTCTTTCTTTACTACTCTGTTTCTCTCCCTCTGTCCCTCTTAACCAGACTTCTCTCTTTCTTTACTACTCTGTTTCTCTCCCTCTGTCCCTCTTAACCAGACTTCTCTCTTTCTTTACTACTCTGTTTCTCTCCCTCTGTCCCTCTTAACCAGACTTCTCTCTTTCTTTACTACTCTGTTTCTCTCCCTCTGTCCCTCTTAACCAGACTTCTCTCTTTCTTTACTACTCTGTTTCTGTCCCTCTGTCCCTCTTAACCAGACTTCTCTCTTTCTTTACTACTCTGTTTCTCTCCCTCTGTCCCTCTTAACCAGACTTCTCTCTTTCTTTACTACTCTGTTTCTCTCCCTCTGTCCCTCTTGCATCTTGTCTTTTCCAAGTCTCCTGCTCTTTCTCTCCTCCTTGACTCTTTCCTGCTGTCTTGCTCTTTCTATCTCTAGTGCTTCTATTCCTAGTCAGTTCCATATAGCTGCATCTTCTCCTCTTCTCCTCTTTTCCTCTCTACCCTTCTCTCTCTCTATCCTCCTCTGTGTATTTGGGCCTGGTTTGTGCTCTTTGGTCAGTTCTGGTCTCTCCCTGCCTGTTGTTTCTGATCCTAGTAGTGGATCTCTGGTCTCTCCCTGCCTGTTGTTTCTGATCCTAGTAGTGGATCTCTGGTCTCTCCCTGCCTGTTGTTTCTGATCCTAGTAGTGGATCTCTGGTCTCTCCCTGCCTGTTGTTTCTGATCCTAGTAGTGGGTCTCTGGTCTCTCCCTGCCTGTTGTTTCTGATCCTAGTAGTGGGTCTCTGGTCTCTCCCTGCCTGTTGTTTCTGATCCTAGTAGTGGATCTCTGGTCTCTCCCTGCCTGTTGTTTCTGATCCTAGTAGTGGGTCTCTGGTCTCTCCCTGCCTGTTGTTTCTGATCCTAGTAGTGAGTCTCTGGTCTCTCCCTGCCTGTTGTTTCTGATCCTAGTTGTGGGTCTCTGGTCTCTCCCTGCCTGTTGTTTCTGATCCTAGTAGTGGGTCTCTGGTCTCTCCCTGCCTGTTGTTTCTGATCCTAGTAGTGAGTCTCTGGTCTCTCCCTGCCTGTTGTTTCTGATCCTAGTAGTGAGTCTCTGGTCTCTCCCTGCCTGTTGTTTCTGATCCTAGTAGTGGGTCTCTGGTCTCTCCCTGCCTGTTGTTTCTGATCCTAGTAGTGGATCTCTGGTCTCTCCCTGCCTGTTGTTTCTGATCCTAGTAGTGGGTCTCTGGTCTCTCCCTGCCTGTTGTTTCTGATCCTAGTAGTGGATCTCTGGTCTCTCCCTGCCTGTTGTTTCTGATCCTAGTAGTGGGTCTCTGGTCTCTCCCTGTCTGTTGTTTCTGATCCTAGTAGTGGATCTCTGGTCTCTCCCTGCCTGTTGTTTCTGATCCTAGTAGTGGATCTCTGGTCTCTCCCTGCCTGTTGTTTCTGATCCTAGTAGTGGGTCTCTGGTCTCTCCCTGCCTGTTGTTTCTGATCCTAGTAGTGGGTCTCTGGTCTCTCCCTGCCTGTTGTTTCTGATCCTAGTAGTGGATCTCTGGTCTCTCCCTGCCTGTTGTTTCTGATCCTAGTAGTGGGTCTCTGGTCTCTCCCTGCCTGTTGTTTCTGATCCTAGTAGTGGATCTCTGGTCTCTCCCTGCCTGTTGTTTCTGATCCTAGTAGTGGGTCTCTGGTCTCTCCCTGTCTGTTGTTTCTGATCCTAGTAGTGGATCTCTGGTCTCTCCCTGCCTGTTGTTTCTGATCCTAGTAGTGGGTCTCTGGTCTCTCCCTGCCTGTTGTTTCTGATCCTAGTAGTGGGTCTCTGGTCTCTCCCTGCCTGTTGTTTCTGATCCTAGTAGTGGATCTCTGGTTTCTCCCTGCCTGTTGTTTCTGATCCTAGTAGTGGGTCTCTGGTCTCTCCCTGCCTGTTGTTTCTGATCCTAGTAGTGAGTCTCTGGTCTCTCCTTAACCTGTGTTCCTGTCCAACATTCTCCTGAACTCTAGTGCACAACAACAGTTAGTTTTCTACTTCTCTCTCTGCAGCTAGACAAACAGACAGACAACAGTTAGTTTTCTACTTCTCTCTCTGCAGCTAGACAAACAGACAGACAACAGTTAGTTTTCTACTTCTCTCTATGCAGCTAGACAAACAGACAGACAACAGTTAGTTTTCTGCTTCTCTCTATGCAGCTAGACAAACAGACAGACAACAGTTAGTTTTCTGCTTCTCTCTCTGCAGCTAGACAAACAGACAGACAACAGTTAGTTTTCTGCTTCTCTCTATGCAGCTAGACAAACAGACAGACAACAGTTAGTTTTCTGCTTCTCTCTCTGCAGCTAGACAAACAGACAGACAACAGTTAGTTTTCTGCTTCTCTCTATGCAGCTAGACAAACAGACAGACAACAGTTAGTTTTCTGCTTCTCTCTCTGCAGCTAGACAAACAGACAGACAACAGTTAGTTTTCTGCTTCTCTCTATGCAGCTAGACAAACAGACAGACAACAGTTAGTTTTCTGCTTCTCTCTATGCAGCTAGACAAACAGACAGACAACAGTTAGTTTTCTGCTTCTCTCTCTGCAGCTAGACAAACAGACAGACAACAGTTAGTTTTCTGCTTCTCTCTATGCAGCTAGACAAACAGACAGACAACAGTTAGTTTTCTGCTTCTCTCTCTGCAGCTAGACAAACAGACAGACAACAGTTAGTTTTCTGCTTCTCTCTCTGCAGCTAGACAGACAGACGGACCCAACTGACTGCTGCCTTGTCTGTGCAGGGCAATCACAGTCATTGTCGCTCTGTTGACGACCCAGACCTGTCTTTTAGTTTTAACTTGTCTGTATTGTTTCTAAATGTTTCACTCCATTCATTAATTTCATTATGACTCCTTCCTTTCCAAGTGTAGCATGTTTACAGCGTGACCTTGGCTTTGGGTCTACTGTATGTGTTTTCAGGATGGCCTTGCAGTTACTGACTGACATTTTACTATCTACAACATCCTTTCCATTAATCTCTCTCCTCTCCTCTCCTCATCTCTTTCCTCTCCTCTCCTCTCCTCTCCTCTCCTCTCCTCTCCTCTCCTCTTTTCAGTCTTCTTCCCATCTTCACAATCACTCTTTTCTTTCTGTCTGAGTCATGTTTCACCCCTTTGTTCCATATGACACATGCTGTCATTTGTATGTTTACTCCAGGTAAGAGCTGGGCTGTGATGTCATCATAGTGCACCCATGGCCTTGTGGTATATCTACGCAATAAGGCCCGAGGAGGTGTGCTATATGGACAATATACCACAGCTAAGGGCTGTTCTTCTGTACAACGCAACGAGGAGTGCCTGACACAGCCCTTAGCTGTGGTATATTGTCCATATACCACAAACACCCAAGGTGCCTTTTTGCTATTATAAACTGGTTACCAACGTAAATAGAGCAGTACAAATATTTCTTTTGTCATACTTGTGGTATATGAACTGATATACCATGGCTGTCAGTCAATCAGCATTCAGGGCTCGAACATCCAGTTTATAATGGAGGCTTTGCAGTGTGCCGCTTGCTATGGATGGATAACAAGCTAAATGGATTCACTGCGCAAAACATTACAGTTAAGACATTTTTAATTTAAGGCCAGGAGTTTTTCCTGACATCATTACTCTATAGGTTTTGTTTTTAACTCTATAGTTGTCTTCTTGTTGTTGTGACGTTGTAGCCAACAAGACAGCGGGTGCAGTGCCAAATCGCCCTGGCGGTGCTGTGCGGGTGTTCAGTGAGGAGGGCACGGAGAGCACTTTGCCAGGCAGCTTCGTGCCCTACTGTTCCATGGCACAGGCACAGCTGTGTTTCCACGGACACAGAGACGCAGTCAAGTTCTTTGCAGCCGTCCCAGGTAAGCAGCAAGGGGTAGTGATCATTAGGGTGTGCAACGAGAAACATTTTGCAACAGAAAATTCAAATGATTGTGCGCAGGCAGTCCCTACCTGTTTCATTCAGTTTTCTTCCTGAACTTGACCGAGGAAGTACTCAATACTTAACTTCCTGTTCCAGGTCAGGTGATCCCGTCCCCCGGACACGGAGGGGATTCTGGGTCAGATGACCCCACCTCTGAGTCGTCTGACATGGCGACCTCTGAACCTGCCAAAACCTTCCTGGTCATGAGTGGAGGAGAAGGCTACATCGACTTCAGAATGGGTGAGTAGAGTGTGTGTGTGTGTGTGTGTGGGTATGACGTTATATGACGTATCTCTCCTCAACAGGTGATGATGTAGGAGAGGTGGATGGCAGCCTATCGGAGCCCACCATGAAGCAGGCCACCCCCGCCAAACCAGAGCGCAGCCACATCATCGTCTGGCAAGTCACTTCCTGCCAGGAGTGAGCCAATCACAGACTGCCACATCACTACTGGGTCACACAACCCCCCCGCATGCCCCTCCCTTAGGTTTTAAGTTGTTATTATTGATATTATTATTACTACTGTGGATGACTACATTGTTGCTAAGGATTCTTTTAGTGTCTGTTTTAAATGTGTCCATGAATTTGGGGCCCTAATGTTTTAAAGTAACTGTCCAGTGAAAATCTCACTTTTAGAAGTCTGTATTCTGTTAACTCATACTCAAATACTATTGTTGACACTTCAAAACCCCCACCTCAAACTTGTATCTCAAACAGACCGTTTCAAAAATGCTTGCTATTTCCTCATTGAGGATGATGTGAGCTGGCCAATCAGCAGTCTACTCACATAAATATTTTGAATGACCGGTATATGCCCACCCCATTCTGTTGTTGGGGTAAGCCCACACCATTCTGTTGTTGGGGTAAGCCCACCCCATTCTGTTGTTGGGGTAAGCCCACACCATTCTGTTGTTGGGGTAAGCCCACCCCATTCTGTTGTTGGGGTAAGCCCACACCATTCTGTTGTTGGGGTAAGCCCACACCATTCTGTTGTTGGGGTAAGCCCACACCATTCTGTTGTTGGGGTAAGCCCACACCATTCCATAGAAAAGCAGCTTTTTTTAACATATTTTAATTTTTAAAACTAGGAAAACTATTTCACTCATATTGTCATTAATTATAGGTCATATTTCATTGAAATCTGGAAACACTGGACAGTTACTTTAAAGGGACAGGCTTATTATGCCAGGTTATTACATATGTACTGTACCACCATGTGTAGGTGCTACGTACTTCCTATAGTTCAATAAGGATCAAATAACGGCATTTTCCTGTGAGGCAAACTTCTTATATGATATTTACTGCACATACAATAATGGCACAGGATGAACAAATATTTAAAATAACAGTACAGTCAACAGAGATGAGGAACTGCATTATATAGATTTAAGACATTAAAAAAGGGAACATCAGTATTGTATGTTTAGAAACAGAAGACAAAAGGGAATGGTTAAGTAGTTTTGTAAAGTTATGATATGGGACTGTATGTGTGTGTGTTCACTGTCGCCTTCACCAT
The DNA here is from genome assembly GCF_901001165.1 of Salmo trutta. Lineage (NCBI taxonomy): Eukaryota > Metazoa > Chordata > Actinopteri > Salmoniformes > Salmonidae > Salmo > Salmo trutta. Next base: position 64,005,652 of record NC_042957.1, on the reverse strand, counting down.
GTCGAGCATTTTAGATCGGAACCTTTGAACAAAACAGATTTATTTTTGCTACCTTTGTGGTGTTGGTAATGTGAGCAAAGTTTGGGCACCTATGTGTGTAGAAAGGACTGTGAGATGTTCCAATACTAAAAAGCCTTCCTTATTTCCGCACTTTCTTGAAGTAATCGGGGAGAAAAGATCAATTTTGAAGTATTGTAACGGTGCCGAAGTTAGTATCAGTCTGCATGGGGAAGTCTTGTACTGTATCTCCGTCCAAATGTCTGCTTGCTCTGCCATTTTGGGCCAAACTCTCTATTCCGCCATTTTGGGGAAATGTGCCCCTGCTGCAATTTAGGATCTTCCCTCATGCTAGAGCTCCCTGGCACTTTTAAACATAATGTAGGCCGCTTGAAGTAGAACACCCGTCCGTGGTAATGTACATTTCTACTAAAAATGTGCTAACTATTTTAGGGGAAAAGGTGTAACGGACTATTTATTTCTGTCAAGGTGTACCCAGTTACCAAAAAAATGAAGTATGAAAAGAATATTAAATGTCATTCGTATTTAACATTAACCATTTGCATCTTCTCTGGGGGTTTTAAGTAAAGTCATAATAGCAAGGATTTGATGATGAATATATATTTTTTAAGGTTTCATCTCTGAAAATCTTTATATTTCACAGGGAATTTATTAATGAACGTAAGTGTTTACGTTGCACCTTAAAAATCATTGTCCACACAGAACTAAGTTTGCTTTGTGTTTCATTTGTTTTTGTGTTTTTACAAATGCATTCAAATAACTTTTTTTACTTTTGATTTTGTGCTTTTTGTACTTGTCTGTGAGACACTTCTATAAATGAATCTGTATTTTGATGGTGTCTGTAACCTGAAAGCAGAAAAACCGATAAACCGAAGTGTTTCATTTTCTATATTTGAAGAAAACAAACTGTGTTGGGATTGGTTAGGCCTCGGCCTGTTCATTTTCCAATTCAGAAGAAAAACGTTCATATCGTGTTGTAGCCATTGCAGTATTTATTTTTCTTATTGAGCCTCGGTGGTTCAGAATGTAACTTTCTACATGAAAAAAAACATAATAGGAGAATATTCAAAGTGATTAGTAATAATGGTGCCATAAAATGAAACCGTGGTCAATAGAAAATGGAAAATACACAAGGATCAAAGCTAAACAGTCCAGTAACGTCTGTGGACTGATCAGGAGAACAACACATTCATGGTACTAAGCTATGCATGTTTTTTTTTAAAGAACACTGCTATGTATTGTTTGGTTCCTATCCCTGTTAACTGCCACCGTTTTGGGTGGGTGGATGTCTGCATGTGTGTGTGGCTTGCATTTGAGTGTGTGTTTGTGTGGGTGGGTGTGCGTGCTTGCGTGCGTGCGTGCGTGCGTGCGTGCATATGTATATCTCCAGTACCCCAGAGGATGGTCTGTAGTATGTACCAGGCCTTTCTCTGGGCCCCTAAAGCCGTATGGCCATAACTGTGGTTTCTCCTGGTAAATGTTTGCTAAAACAGCATCATAGCCTTATTTTTAACAATCTATTAAACTCAATTTCATGGGGAATTCATGACGATTGATTTATTGATTCAGCTGATTGATTCATTGATTGATTGATTGACATTTATAAGTCAAGTTAACATAGCAGTTGTACGTCAATGCATTCCACAGCTGACAGCCAGGAAGCAGCATAACATCACACACAAATACTACATATCTGATTCAGAGGGGTTGGGTTAAATGCGGAAGACACATTCATTTGAAGGCATTCAGTTGTACAATTGACTAGGTATCCCCCTTTCGCTTAAAATATTATGAATTATAATGTGACCTTAAACCTAGTGATAACCTGTTTCAAATGCAGAAGTTACATGTTAAAACAATACATTCTCACTTTTATCTCAATGAGACAAATGTGTTGTAAAAAGTGGAGTAAAAATGGATAGATGAGTGGCACAAATCCATTAGCAGCATTCAATGTGGCATTTGTATTTTTAACAGAGCTAAGAGCCATGCATGTCCCATTCTCTACCAGTAGGGGGCAACATTATTCTGCACACAGTAAAGGGCGACAGCACCTTCAAAACTACTTCCATGATATTGTATTGTGATGTAATTTTACCCCTCCTCCCACTCCCTGCTCCACCCATCTCCTCATAAGCCATGCAGGGGCTGTGCCCAGTCTATCCTACGGACATATGTACACGCATGCTGACGTGCTTGGGTGTCTGATGTCACGCATAACCAGAGAGGGGATTCTGAGTCTGTTATGTAGCCTAGCGAGCTACTGCTACTGTTGCCATTCGTTCAGCCTCAGAGGGATGATGGTACTCTGTTAGAAAAACACCTCTGACGTTCAATAGCCTGGTCTGCATCGTTTTAATGCTGTTTATGAAGAGAGAGACAGTTATGGTACACAGTCCGAACACCTCTGGCAGGCCAGCTATAGCTAGTGTTTATGTAGATACATCTGTGTTTTTGTGTTCCACCCCGTCACCTCTTTCCCTCCCTCTCCTCCCTCTCCTTCTCCTGCCTGTAGGTCCAACTGCTCTCCAGGTGATGACTCCACAGCAGCAGCAAGGTAACGGTATACTTGGTTATCAGGTGGATTTCACAGATCGTCTCCCACACACGTTACACAGAGGGAGATGGGGGGGAGGTGAGAGAGAATAAGAGACTGTTCTGGTGGGACATGCAGAGATACAGAGATCCTCTGTACTAGGTAGTATGGTGCTCTGTGGTATGCTGTTTGTTACAACAGTCAAGGGGTAGACTAGCCCAGTCTATCCTACCATATCTCCCAGACTAGCCCAGTCTATCCTACCCTATCTCCCAGACTAGCCCAGTCTATCCTCCCCAATCTCCCAGACTAGCCCAGTCTATCCTCCCCAATCTCCCAGACTAGCCCAGTCTATCCTCCCCAATCTCCCAGACTAGCCCAGTCTATCCTACCCTATCTCCCAGACTAGCCCAGTCTATCCTCCCCAATCTCCCAGACTAGCCCAGTCTATCCTTCCCAATCTCCCAGACTAGCCCAGTCTATCCTCCCCTATCTCCCAGACTAGCCCAGTCTATCCTACACCATCTCCCAGACTAGCCCAGTCTATCCTACACCATCTCCCAGACTAGCCCAGTCTATCCTACACCATCTCCCAGACTAGCCCAGTCTATCCTCCCCTATCTCCCAGACTAGCCCAGTCTATCCTACACTATCGCCCAGTACAAGTATTACATTACCAGACCAGCTGTTCTCTCTGTGTTTTCCATTTCTTTCTGTCTCTCTCTTCCTGTCTGTCTAGTGGTCTCAGACAGAGGCTAGGGTGGGATGAGGCTCTGGTGCCTGTGCCTTTCTCTAGTCCATCCATCCAATCTGTCTGTCTAACCCTGCCTCCAAACCAGCATAACTCTCTCACCCTGACTGAGCCCTAAGGATGAGGGAGTCAGATGAGGGTGGGAGGGGTGAAAAGTGAGAGACAAGGGAGAAGAGAGAGGGTGATGACATGTAGTGACAGAACAGGGACTTGGCCCTGCTGCCAGAGAAGGGAGTGTCACAGGGCAAATAGCCAGGTCAGAGAGAGAGAGAGAGACGGTGGGAGAGGGGGAGGAGAGAGGGTAGATGAGGGGGGAGAGGGAATAGGAGAATAGATTGGGTGAGAGGAAGATTTTAAAGGAGATAGGAAAGGGGAGAGGCTGGGCAGATGACAGGAAGGAGAAGAGGAGAGAGAGAACTTCCTGTGTATATGTACAGCAGCCTGTGTGCGAGCATGCCTACATAATTCTGTGTGTGAGCACATGCACAAAATGTCTCCCACCTTTGTCTCCCCCACAAACTGTTCAGCCACAGCTATTATTGTTAATGTGTGTAAAGATGGCCACGTGTCCCGGCAGACATTTAACACTGTCTACTCCACAGAGCCTGACCAGACACAAAACACACACATACAACCATGTATTGAACTCTGCCCCCATAGAGGAATTCATGGACACCCATGTCCAGCTCAGTCCAGCAGTGACTGATTCTCTTCAATTACTGACCCTCACTCTCTGTGTTTCTGTGTCCAGGATGTTCAGGTGCAGGGAGGGGCTGACCATTAACGGGGACAGGAGGACAACAGGACCATAAAAATCACCCTCTCATCTGTTCTGCAGTGGGGATGTGTGTGTGCGTGCGTGCGTGCGTGCACGCTCATGTGTGCACTCACGTGTTTATGTTGTGTGTGTGTGTGTGTGTGTGTGCGCGTGTGCGTGCGTGCGTGTGTGCGTGTACCTCCTCCAGTGCTGTGTGATTTAAAGCCCCTGAACGAGGAGTGTGTGCCCTTGTCCGCCCGTGGAAGCGTGCAGTATTTCACAGTCACGGCTGCAGTAAGCATTTTCCTAGCCAGCGCAGCACAGTACAGCACTGTCAGGAGGCACACACAACGCACACAAATAAACAGAAAACACAGGGCTGGGCGGGGCTTGGACATGATTGACAGCTCCATATCGACCAATAAAAGGTCACAAGGGCAGGTAAACAATGATTGACATCTCTGTATCGACCAATGAGAAGTTGTGAGGGGTGTGGGGACCCTGTGTGAGTTATTTGTAGAGTGTGACGGAAGCGCTGAGGGGTTGAGAGGGGGACGGTATTCAGCGTAACACCATGTGCTCCGTGAGTGAGGGAGGTCATGTCCATATGGGTGCAGTGGAGAGAGACTGGTTCCTTCTATATTTATGCTGGGTATAATGCACAGTCCTGTCAGTCCTATCTATCTGTCTAGGTGTATGCATTGGTGTTGTTGTTCTGTGGCCCACTTTTTCATGTTTTATGAGCAAGAGAACATGGAACTGTGTTTCTCTCTTTCTCTCTCTTCGTCTCTCTCTTTCAATTTAAGGGCTTTATTGGCATGGGAAAAATATGTTTACATTGCCAAAGCAAGTGAAATAGATAATAAACAAAAGTGAAATAAACAATAAAACATTAACAGTAAACATTACACTTACAAAAGAATAAAGACATTTGAAATGCCATATATATATATATACAGTGTTGTAATGATGTGCAAATAGTTAAAGTACGAAAGGGAAAATAAATCAACATAAACACAGGTTGTCTTTCTCTCTCCGTCTGTCTCTCTTTTTCTCTCACTCCTCTCTCCATCTCTCTATCTCTCTCTCTTACTCCTCTCTCCGTCTCTCTCTGTCTCTCTTTTTGTCTCACTCCTCTCTCCATCTCTCTATCTCTCTCTCTTACTCCTTCTCTCTCCGTCTCTCTCTGTCTCTCTTTTTGTCTCACTCCTCTCTCCATCTCTCTATCTCTCTCTCTTACTCCTTCTCTCTCCGTCTCTCTCTGTCTCTCTTTTTGTCTCACTCCTCTCTCCATCTCTCTATCTCTCTCTCTTACTCCTTCTCTCTCCGTCTCTCTCTGTCTCTCTTTTTCTCTCACTCTTCTCTCCATCTCTCTCTCTTACTCCTCTCTCCGTCTCTCTCTCACTCTCTTTCTCCGTCTCTCTCTCTCCGTCTCTCCCTCTCTCTGTCTCTCTCTCCATCTCTCCCTCCTCAACTCTCTGTGTCTCAGATCATTCCCTCTATCTTTTCATCCTATCTCTAAGCAGTGTTTCTCATGTGCCCTAGGGAGTGAGATAGCTAGGAGAGTATGAGGAGGTGAGTGAAGCAGAAAACAGGACTATGGCGGTTATACACTAGAGAGTGGGTGAATGAAGAAGTGAATAGGTGAGTTAGTGAGAGAGTGGTTTAGTGAATATGTGAATGAGGGAGTAAGTGTTGTTGAATAAGTTGAATAGGTGATGAGCGTCAGAGGGTAGGAGACCTGCGTGTGTGGGGGTAAAAGAGATGTGAGGGCGTTGGATTGTGAGTATGTGAGAGTGAGTTGCCCACATGAAGAAATACTACAGTTTACTATAGAATACCACAGTACTTACTACAGAATTCTAAACTGTAGTATACTATAGGATACTATACTACACACTGTAGTATCCCTCAATCATGGGTAATACTTTACTATAGCATGTTGTAGTATACTGGAGAATACTACAGTAAAAACTACAGTATTACAGTGCATTCGGAAAGTATTCAGACCCCCTAACTTACAGCCTTATTATAAAATAGATTCAATTCAACATTTTCCTCATCAATCTACACACAATAACCCATAAAGTGAAAACAGGTTTTAAGATTTGTTTGCAAAAAACAGAAATACCTTATTTACGTAAATATTCCGACCCTTTGCTATGAGACTCGAAATTGAGCTCAGGTGCATCCTGTTTCCATTGATCATCCTTGAGATGTTTCTACACTTGATTGGAGTCCACCTGTGGTAAATTCAATTGATTGGACATGATTTGGAAAGACACCTGTCTATCTACAGTGGCTTGCAAAAGTATTCACCCCCTTGGCATTTTTCCTATTTTGTTGCCTTACAACCTGGAATTAAAATCGATTTTTGGGGGGTTTGTATCATTTGATTTACACAACATGCCTACGACTTTGAAGATGCAACATATTTTTTATTGTGAAACAAACAAGAATAAGACAAAAAAACAGAACTTGAGGGTGCATAACTATTTACCACCCCAAAGTCAATACTTTGTAGTGCCACCCTTTGCAGCAATTACAGCTGCAAGTCTCTTGGGGTATGTCTCTATAATCTTGGCACATCTAGCCAATGGGATTTTTGCCCATTCTTCAAGGCAAAACTGCTCCAGCTCCTTCAAGTTGGATGGGTTCCGCTGGTGTACAGCTATTTTTAAGTCATACCACAGATTCTCAACTGGATTGAGGTCTGGGCTTTGACTAGGCCATTCCAAGACATTTAAATGTTTCCCCTTAAACCACTCAAGTGTTGCTTTAGCAGCATGCTTAGGGTCATTGTCCTGCTGGAAGGTGAACCTCCGTCCCAGTCTCAAATCTCTTGATGACTGAAACAGGTTTCCCTCAAGAATTTCCCTGTATTTAGCTCCATCGATCATTCCTTCAATTCTGACCAGTTTCCCAGTCCCTGCCGATGAAAAACATACCCACAGCATGATGCTGCCACCACGCTTCACTGTGGGGATGTGTTCTCGAGGTGATGAGAAGGAAACCTGTTTCAGTCTTCAAGAGATGATAAAATTATGTTTATGAAGAAACAGATTATTTGTGCATAGGCATATCTGGTCACGGACATAAAGGCCACTCGGGTCTTCATTGAAGAAGTAGGGTAAGAGCAGGATCACTGCAGGTGTACGGTGTTTCCTCCGACACATCGGTGCGGCTGGCTTCCGGGTTAAGCGCGCATTGTGTCAAGAAGCAGTGCGGCTTGGCGGGGTTGTGTTTCGGAGGACGCACGGCTCTCGACCTTCGCCTCTCCCTAGTCCATACAGGTGTTGCAGTGATGGGACAAGACAATTGGATATGACGAAAAGGGGGTAAATGTATTCCCCCAAAAATTTGTGAATGGGTATAATGTGTATGTATAAAATGTATAATAGACATTTTTAAATTACTAAATCGGGTAATTTTGTATACATTTATTTAAAATTGCATTGGGGCGCTTCTGGGGTGATTCTGGTAAGATGCCGGAAAAGTCAGCTGAATTCCGGTAGACGGAAACGGCCTGATGTACTTGGGCCGATTCTGGGCAGTCATTCATTTTGAGGACGTCCTCTAGGGTGTCGATGTTCTCCCCATCAAAGGCCATTCCGGGCCGATTCAATCAGTTCCAGCCCCCCGGAAGAGCGCTGCTTCTGGGCCAATTCCTCATTGCTAGCTGGGCTGTGTGTGTGTGTGTGTGTGTACAGTATGTCAATAAGAACATTCGTGCATTGGGTCTGATTGTGTGTGTGTGTCCTTGTGTGTGTGTGTGTGTGTGTGTGTGTGTGCGTTCGTGTGTCCTTGTGTGTGTGTGTGTGTGTGCGTTCGTAACTATGTGCATGCATCCGTGTCTTAATGTGTGTGTCTGAGTGTTGGGACGTGAGTGAGTGACATCAGCACCTAGTGGAGCGTGACGGTAGCTGGGGGCAGCAGGAGAACATGGGTAATATAACACTCCTTCTCTCCTTTATAGATCCCCCTTGCCCCTTAGCCCCGGCTACTGTTACACAGATGACAAACACACGCTGCCTGCTGTTCTCACTCTCTCGCTTAACTCTTTCCCTTATGTCTGTAATTCTGTCTGTCTGTCTGTCTGTCTGTCCTGTCTGTCTGTCTGTCTGTCTGTCTGTCTGTCTGTCTGTCTGTCTGTCTGTCTGTCTGTCTGTCTGTCTGTCTGTCTGTCTGTCTGTCTGTCTGTCTGTCTGTCTGTCTGTCTGTCTGTCTGTCTGTCTGTCTGTCTGTCTGTCTGTCTGTCTGTCTGTCTGTCTGTCTGTCTGTCTGTCTGTCTGTCTGTCTCTCTCTCTCTCTCTCTCTCTCTCTCTGTTTCTCTCTCTTCTCCCCCCCCCATTTGACGTACCACACATTCCCTCTGCTCTGGTGTGTGTCACATGTCCAGTAAACACTCACCCAACGTCACCTGTCCCTCAGAGACCTGACCAACTGCTGGGCAGTGGGTGAGAGGAGAGGAGGGGGGTGGACAGTTGTTTTCAACTTATCTCTCATTCCTTTTGCTCCCACCTTTCTCAATTCACCCTTTACCCTTTTCTCAGTTCTACCCTATGGTTCTTCTTCTCTACCCTGTTTTCCCCACAACCCTTCCTCTCTCTGCTCTCCTCTCCCCAACCCTTCCTCTCTCTGCTCTCCTCTCCCCAACCCTTCCTCTCTCTGCTCTCCTCTCCCCAACCCTTCCTCTCTCTGCTCTCCTCTCCACAACCCTTCCTCTCTCTGCTCTCCTCTCCCCAACCCTTCCTTTCTCCCTCTCTCCTGTCCCCAACCTGCCTACCTCTTTCCATCTCTCCCTCCTCTGTCCCATCCCCTCTCCCGCACCCCTCTCTCCCACTGGACCTAAAGCTCCCCTGACCTTTCCCCAGCGCCATGGCCTGCCCACCATCGCCCCCTCACTCTGATCACACTGACGACCCTTGAAGCCTCAGCCAGGGAGAAATACTGACTCTGTTACATCACATTCTCCATTACTCTGCCAAGCTGTTGGGCATTATGTGTATCTTTGTGTATGTCTGTGGGTTGGTTCTTTGTGTGTTTCCTCATGTGCATCTCACCCCCTTTGTTTTGTCTGTCATCACCCTTTGATCAGGAGGTGACATGAAAGCTTCCTCCTGTTCCTTTCAGCACCTCTCAGACGTGTGTGAGTATCAGCACGACCAACAGCTGGAGAGGTTTTTTTTTTTTTTTTTTACGTTTTTGCCCAATTGTTTACACACTAAAACTGGCCCACGAGACACAATGACCCACACGTTTAACTCGTTTAGCAGAACCAGACACCAGATCTACATTACTACTGACACATGTTTTGCTTTACACTCAGATTGCAATTCTATAACAAACACTTGGCAGAACACAACACACAATTCTCAATCTTTGGCACAACCTTTACAACTAGTTTATTGAAAACCCTGCCATCTTCCATAACATCAGAGGGAGCTTATCAACCATAACCCTCATCCTTAAGAAACACCATATCCGGATGAAGAAAATCTACAGAGTCCCATTTGAAAGGAATTCCCAGAGTGAAGGATAAACGCTGTGCAAGTAAGTAATGTAGTAGTATTACACTCTTGAAACATTAGAGACTCATTGATGTTGCCAGTGAACGTTACTATACAGCAATTACAGTATTTACTGTCATTTCAGAGAATCGTGGAGTTGGATGCAAGTCCCATCCCCCAGGAACTGATATTCATAGACGAGGCTGGATTCAATTTAGCAAAGATGAGGAGGAGAGGAAGGAAGATCATTGGTCAACGCACCATTATTGAGGTAATGTACCTGGCCAGCGCGGGGGAAATGTCACCGTATGAGCAGCTATGAGCCTCAATGGGGTTCTCCACTGCCATGCCACCCTTAGACCATACAACAACGCCCATCTCCTTCATTTCCTGAACACCTTTTCAGGCAGAGCAGAGAGGGCCAGGTGATCCTGAGCAGTAAATGTATGTTCTAATTTGCGACAACGTTTTCAGATCCGCAGCTGGTTCCATGACCATCCCAGGTTTACAGTTCTCTATCTCCCACCATATTCCCCACTTCTCAACCCCACTGAGGAGTTGTTTTCAGCATGGAGGTGGAAGGTGTATGATCACAAACCCCATGAACGTTCTCCAGGCCACGGAGGAGGCCTGTGGTGCCGTTCCAGCAGAGTCCTGTCAGGGGTGGATGCGTCACGCCAGAAGATATTTCCCCCACTGTCTGGCAAAGGAGAATATTGCCTGTGATGTTGATGAAAATCTGTGGCTGGAACACAGACATTTCGGATTTTGTTTTCGCAATGGAGCATTTGTTTCTTGACTTATGATCTTGATTTTACTGTATTCTATTCCATACAATTGATCTAACATACAGTATTTTATTCCTTTGCATATGCAAAATATATTTACTGTATGTTTGCATTTTTACTGTATGTGTGCTTACAGTATGCTGTTTGACATGTATTGAGTCGGGTTGAAATATAAAACAAAAATTGTTGTATTTGTGTTTCTTTCTTTTTGGAGTACACACAAACAATATACAGTATAACAACAAAATCTTAGTCTTTACACTGAAATAGGTTCTGATAGTAGTGTTTTGAATATGTCACATTAATGTGATCTCAGTTGTCGATAAGTCAGATTAATTTGATGCGTGTTTGTGTCTCATTTGTATGCGGAGTTTCATTTTGAGCAGGGAGTACATGATTTTGATTGCTGTGTTTCATTTTGCAAGATGTCTGTGGGGTTTGGGGAAATTGGCCAACTGTTTTGTTTTTAGCGTTTTGAGCACCTGAGCTGTAGTTTCAGCAAACGTGTGTTAACAACTGTGAAAAACTGTAAGTCAGGAGGCGTGAAGTGAGTTGCGAGCCGCTGCAGAAAGGTTTCCAGACTGTGAGAAAAGTGGTGAGCTACTGATTAGTTCCAACCCCAAAGAGATGTTACCCTCGTGGGTTAAAAATCTGTCAGCCTTGGGGGTAAGCTAACTCAAGCCCCATAACACCTTGAGTGCAAGCTATGGTGGGAAGTGGAGAAAGAGGGGCAGAGGGGGGTGTAGGGGAGAAGTGGACTGTGAAAACAGGCCTACATTTGGAGAGGGGACCCAGTCAGTGTGGGTGGTCCTGTTTAAAAGATGTACAACCTGAGACCATGAAAGTGTTACTCACCAATATTTACATAGACATTCTATAGATACAGAATATGTGCTGTATATATTAGTCTACACATTCTACCTATACATGGTTTATGGAGTGTCTTTCTATACAACTGATGAGAATATACGGCTTATAATAGAGCCTAATCAGCGCATCTTTTACACAATCACCAGTTGTGAACGCCCACACGTGATTCTGATTAAATGGGCCACTGGAGAAATGTCATTTAATAGATGGTGTGGGTTCTTCCAACAGATCTGTTTGATGATGCATGATGATGAGATGATTCATTAAAATGTAGATAACATATTTTACAGCAATGAGGATCTCTCTGTCCTTGACTGCGACTTCTAAACTGAGGCTGTCTATTATTTTGCTGTGTTCACAGAATTCTGTGTTCAGGGATGTGAATTCTGTGTTCACAGACACTCAGTCCTAACTGTAACTGTTTTTGAGGGAAGCTATGAGATGTGAAAAAAGGAACAAGTTGACACCTTGTAATCAAATCAAATCAAAGTTTATTTGTCACATGCGCCGAATACAACAGGTGTAGGTAGACCTTACGGTGAAATGCTTGCTTACAGGCTCTAACCAACAGTGCAATAAACATTTTTTTTAAAAGGTATTAGATGAACAATAGGTAAATAAAGAAATAAAAACAACAGTGAAAAATAACAGTAGCGAGGCTATATACAGGCACCAGTTAGTCGGGCTGATTGAGGTAGCATGTACATGTAGATATGGTTAAAGTGACTATGCATGTATGATAAACAGAGAGTAGCAGCAGCGTAAAAGAGGGGTTGGGGGGGCACACAATACAAATAGTCTGGGTAACCATTTGGTTACCTGTTCAGGAGTCTTATGATTTGGGGGTAAAAGCTGTTGAGAAGCCTTTTGGTCCTAGACTTGGCGCTCCGGTACTGCTTGCCATGTGGTAGTAGAGAGAACAGTCTATGACTGGGGTGGGTGGGGTCTTTGACAATTTTTAGGGCCTTCCTCTGACACCGCCTGGTGTAGAGGTCCTGGATGGCAGGCAGCTTAGCCCCAGTGATGTACTGGGCCGTACACACTACCCTCTGTAGTGCCTTGCGGTCAGAGGCCGAGCAGTTGCTGTACCAGGCAGTGATGCAAAAATGCAGACGACCAAAATAAGAAGGCCAAAATAGCCACATGAGGACTAGTGGTATACTGTAGCTCACTTAAAGTGCACCATGAAAACATACAGATTATTATTAATATATATCCTAAATTATAAATCACCAACCCTAAATGTTCTGACATGTATGAGGTGTGTACTGAAGTGACCAACAGGTTGTTTTTCCTCAACAACAGGAGTCCTGAAGTGTCCATCTGGAAAACAGTCTGGTGTTAGATGGAGGTGTGGGCTTCCTCTTTTATTTGAAGGTGTGTGTGAGAGCGTACATGTATCACCCTCAGAACCCTCAGCTGTAACCTACGTCTGTTTGTATTGGGCTACTTTACAGACACGGGCAACTTGACTTTCCATGTAGGGCCTACAAGGAGTGAGAACACAATGTGTTGTTTACAGTATGAGTAGTCTGCCAGTGGATGCTATGTATGGCATGGTCATAGCGATATGGCAGTCACTATGCTACAGTCTGGACTATGGAAGGGGCTGACGTCATATCATTAGTAGGCAGAGATAAGGGATATCAGCAGGCCTGAGGTCACCAGCCATTAGCCCTGACAGAGGGTTGACATGGAGCAGGAGACGCCCAGCCAAATCAGTGTCACTCTGCCACACTGACATGTCAACACCTAGGGATGTGGCTGGAAGGTTAATGTATGGATTGGACTGAGGGTGTGACTCTTTCTCTATCACGATGTCTCTCTTTCTCTTACTTTCTCTATGTCAGGATGGACTGAGTGTGACTCTCTCTCTCTCTCTCTTCATAACATGTCCTTGAGTAAAATGAGTCTCTCTCTGTGTTCTCTATGAGTTTCTCTCTGCTTATTTCTTACCCTCTCTCTGTCACACTCAGTAATATAGAACACTTTCACCCTCTCATGTATATTATGGTGTGGTTGTGTCATAGAGACACTGCTTTGTGGTAACATCTGCTAGTCTGCATTACCCCTGGAATGGATATGAGGTTTGTACATTCAATGCTGCAGGGCTCAACCGAAAAAGTGAAAGTACACACCCGCACACAAACACTTTAGAGCAGTGAAGAGTTCAATCTCACCGTCCCTCCCATGCAACCATGTGCTGTTTGGGAGATATTATATACATATCCGACTCCAAGGAATGCAGAACATTGCTGACTACATCTATTTTTTCAACACAGGCTTGGATCATATTGGAAAATGCAATTCAATATATGCAGACTAAAAGCTGAGGCAACTGCTTAGCCTAAAAATAAGTACAAGGATTTAAGAGGAAGACGGTATCAGAATCTGTTCGGCTCTAAGCTCATACAGGAGGCCTGATATCCCTGGCTTCTGAATTTTATAAAAATACACGTGGAAGGTGGACCCAAATGTGAGGACAGACACACATAGAGAAACACACATGCAAACAATCTTATCCCTAACACAATCTCTCTCTCTCTCTCTCTCTCTCTCTCTCTCTCTCTCTCTCTCTCTCTCTCTCTCTCTCTCTCTCTCTCTCTCTCTCTCTCTCTCTCTCTCTCTCCTCTCTCCTCTCTCCTCTCTCCTCTCTCTCTCTGTCTATATGGGCTATGGTATGATGTGTGTAGTGTTGAGTGCTGTGTAGTGTACTTGTGGTGAGTCTGTGTGATAAATCTCTGACAGGGAGGCAGACATGAGAGCAGAATGCCTGAGTCTGCAAATCATTTACCGTAAGACTTTTTACCCCTTACTGTACATCATTCTCACTACGACAGCAGGAGAGAACTTTACATAATTTTCACTACTACAGCAGGAGAGAACTTTACATCATTTTCACTACTACAGCAGGAGAGAACTTTACATCATTCTCACTACTACAGCAGGAGAGAACTTTACATCATTCTCACTACGACAGCAGGAGAGAACTTTACATCATTCTCACTACTACAGCAGGAGAGAACTTTACATCATTCTCACTACGACAGCAGGAGAGAACTTTACATCATTCTCACTACGACAGCAGGAGAGAACTTTACATCATTCTAACTACTACAGCAGGAGAGAACTTTACATCATTCTCACTACTACAGGAGAGAACTTTACATCATTCTCACTACTACAGGAGAGAACTATACATCATTCTCACTACTACAGCAGGAGAGAATTTGACATCATTCTCACTACTACAGGAGAGAACTTTACATCATTCTCACTACTACAGGAGAGAACTTTACAGCATTCTCACTACTACAGGAGAGAACATTACATCACGCTCACTACTACAGCAGGAGAGAACTTTACATCATTCTCACTACTACAGGAGAGAACTTTACATCACGCTCACTACTACAGCAGGAGAGAACTTTACATCATTCTCACTACTACAGCAGGAGAGAACTTTACATCATTCTCACTACTACAGCAGGAGAGAACTTTACATCATTCTCACTACTACAGCAGGAGAGAACTTTACATCATTCTCACTACCACAGAAGGAGAGAACTTTACATCATTCTCACTACTACAGCAGGAGAGAACTTTACATCATTCTCACTACTACAGCAGGAGAGAACTTTACATCATTCTCACTACTACAGCAGGAGAGAACTTTACATCATTCTCACTACTACAGCAGGAGAGAACTTTACATCATTCTCACTACTACAGCAGGAGAGAACTTTACATCATTCTCACTAACACAGAAGGAGAGAACTTTATGTCATTCTCACTACTACAGCAGGAGAGAACTAGGTAACTCAGGCTTGGATGTAAATGCCACTGTTATGTGGAAGCTACGGGCCATGTGACCTGACCAAGATTAACACTGGTTTGTTTTGAGAGAGAGACATCCTGGCCAATCACTGTCACTGTCAGTAGACTCCCTTGCCTCCTCTCCTTGTTGTTCCCATGACAACCTTCATACAGCATCAGGGACGTGAAGCCTTGTAAGAAAGTATTAATGGGAGTGTAAAAAGAGTTCAGGTGGGCTCAGAGTTTTCTGAAGGCTGTTTCATTCTCTGGTATCTATACTGCAACAGTTTATGTGCTGGGGGCTAGTGTTCTGCTGTCTTATCTGGTGTCCTGTGTGATCTTAGGTATGCTCCCTCTAATTCTCCCATCTCTCTCTCTATCTCTCTATCTCTCTCTCTCCGGGGACCTGAGCCCTAGGACCATGCCTCAGGATTACCTGGCTTGATGACTCCTGGCTGTCCCCGTCTCCAGTCCACCTGGTCATGCTGCTGATCCAGTTTCTGCTGTTCTGCCTGTGGCTATGGAACCTCTCCCCTCCCTCTCTCTCTTTCTCTCTCTCCATCCCTCTCTCTCTCTCTTTCCCTTTTTCTCTCTCTACCGCACCTACTGTCTCAACCGCTGAATGCTTCGCCCTGAAAAGCCAACTGTCATTTACTCCTGAGCTCCTGACCTGTTGCACCCTATATAACCACTGTGATTATTATTTTAGCCTGTTGGTCATCTACAAACGGTTATACATCTTGAAGATCAATCTGGCCTTAATGGCCATGTGCTATAATCTCCACACGGCCAGAAGATGACTGGCCACCCCTCAGAGCCTGGTTCCTCTCTAGGTTTCTTCCTAGGTTCCTGCCTTTTGGATTTTTTTCCAAGCCACCGTGCTTCTACTGTACATCTGCATTGCTTGCTCTCTGGGGTTTTAGCCTGGGTTTCTGTATAAGCACTTTGTGCTGATGTAAAAAAA
The DNA here is from genome assembly GCF_901001165.1 of Salmo trutta. Classification (NCBI taxonomy): domain Eukaryota; kingdom Metazoa; phylum Chordata; class Actinopteri; order Salmoniformes; family Salmonidae; genus Salmo; species Salmo trutta. The sequence goes on along the minus strand of NC_042957.1, from coordinate 63,989,642 downwards.
GGTTTTATAAATACATTTGATTGAATGTGATTGATTGTAGAACATGAATATGGAACGTACATGGAGTTTTGATGTTCAAATGTTATGTGGCGTATGTGAGTGCAAATGTGTGTGTGTGTGTGTGTGTGTGTTGATATGCATACCGCCTAAACAGACCCACATCAATCTCACTCCACACCGCCCTTTCCCACATAGACCAAAGGAACACCTACAGCTGAAGTCGGAAGTTTACATACACCTTAACCAATACATTTAAACCCAGTTTTTCACAATTCCTGACATTTAGTCCAAGTAAAACTTCCCGGTCTTAGGTCAGTTAGGATCACTACTTTATTTTAAGAGAGTGAAATGTCAGAATAATAGTAGAGAATGATTTATTTCAGCTTTCATTTCTTTGATCACATTCCCAGTGGGTCAGAAGTTTACATACACTCAATTAGTATTTGGTAGCGTTGCCTTTAAATTGTTTAACTTGGGTCAAACGTTTCGGGTAGCCTTCTACAAGCTTCCCACAATAAGATGGGTGAATTTTGGCCCATTCCTCCTGACAGAGCTGGTTTGTAGGCCTCCTTGCTCGCACATGCTTTTTCAGTTCTGCCCACAAATTGTATATGGGATTGAGGTCAGGGCTCAGTGATGGCCACTCCAATACCTTGACTTTTGTCCTTAAGCCATTTTGCCACAACTTTGGAAGTATGCTTGGGGTCATTGTCCATTTGGCAGACACATTTGCGACCAAGCTTTAACTTTCTGACTGATGTCTTGAGATGTTGTTCAATATATCCACATAATTGTCCTCCCTCATGATGCCATCTATTTTGTGAAGTGCACCAGTCCCTCCTGCAGCAAAGCACCACCACAACATTATGCTGCCACCCCCTGCTTCGCGTTTGGGATGTTCTTCGGCATGCAAGCCTCCCCCTTTTTCCTCCAAACATAGCGATGGTCATTATGACCAAACAGTTCTATTTTTGTTTCATCAGACCAGAGGACATTTCTCCACAAAGTATGATCTTTGTCCCCATGTGCAGTTGCAAACCGTAGTCTGGCTTTTTTATGGCTGTTTTGGAGCAGTGGCTTCTTCCTTGCTGAGCGGCCTTTCAGGTTATGTCGATATAGGACTTGTTTTACTGTGGATATAGATACTTTTGTACCTGTTTCCTCCAGCATCTTCACAAGGTCCTTTGCTGTTGTTCTGGGATTGATTTGCACTTTTCGCTCCAAAGTACGTTCATCTCTTGGAGACAGATTGCGTCTCCTTCCTGAGCGGTATGACGGCTGCGTGGTCCCATGGTGTTTATGTTTGCGTGCTATTGTTTGTAGAGATGAACGTGGTACCTTCAGGCATTTGGAAATTGCTTCCAAGGATGAACCAGACTTGTGGAGGTCTACAATTATCTTTCTGAGGTCTTGGTTGATTTCTTTTGATTTTCCCATGATGTCAAGCAAAGAGGCACTGAGTTTGAAGGTAGGCCTTAAAATACATCCACATGTACACCTCCAATTGACTCGAATGATGTCAATTAGCCTATCAGAAGCTTCTAAAGCCATCATTTTCTGTAATTTTCCAAGCTGTTTAAAGGCACAGTCAACTTAGTGTATGTAAACTTCTGACACACTGGAATTGTGATACAGTGAATCATAGGTGAAATAATCTGTCTGTAAACAATTGTTGGAAAAATTACTTGTGTCATGCACAAGGTAGATGTCCTAACCGACTTGCCAAAACTATAGTTTGTTAACAAGAAATTTGTGGAGTGGTTGAAAAACGAGTTTTAATGACTCCAACCTAAGTGTATGTAAACTTCCGACTTCAACTGTATGTCTCTTTCACTCAGATAGAATCACATATACACCAGAGGAGGCTGGTGACGGGAGGATGTCTCATAATAATGGCTGGAATGGAATGGTATCAAAAAACATGGAAACCAAATGTTTGATGTGTTTGAGACCATTCCATTTATTCCGTTCCAGCCATTACTATGAGCCGTCCTCCATATTTAAGGTGCCAACAGCCACCACTGATCTACCCTATATCCCTCACTATTCTGTGAGGTTGATAGAAATTACAGCTGATTGTCCTGTCAAATTCTTTAATTCAAATGTCTCTGTTTTGTTCTATTCATTCCATAGTGTTGTCAGTATCACCACGTCTAGCTCAGCAGTAGAGAATTATTGCGTGTGTTGCTAGATCTCTAGCAGTAAAGAGCTCTCCCTGAGAAATGGCTATAAGAGGCCACATATTAAAACGGAATATTTCATGCAAATAAAGAAATAAAATACAATGTAGCTTACAAAGCTGGCCCAGTGAGAATTTGGATTTTACACACATTTTCCCCATCCACTAAGAATTATATTCCAATACAGGGACCCTACACATGCATGTTTATATGTTTGTATGCATGTATAGTATATTGTAATCATGTTCTGTATGGTACAGTATGCAAACTCTCCCAAATGACTCATTATTGGTTGCATTGACATGTGGAGACATGTTAGAGACTTGCCTGGGCATGTTCTGATTCAGTGTGGACTATGTGAAAAGACAGAGAAAATACAACTCCCTCTCGCTCTTTCTCTTTGCTTCACTCCCTCTCTCAAGAATTTCTCTGTATTGTCTTTCAGATTCCTTGAACAACAATTACTTCACTAGAACCAAACTATTCCAAGTAGTCTTCCACCTCCAGGTATCTCCACCACTAGCACCACCACTCTAGCACAAGCCCCAACACATCCACTTTCAGACAAAACCACCGACAGCTTCTTGAGCTCTTTGAGATACAATCTCATCTGAAACTCCAATTTATTAGGCTCCCTCCCCAGAGACGTGAACCCTGCGGCTCGTAAATATTAAACTAAATGATAGTCTTCTTTCTTCCAGCACGCCCTGACACGTGAAATACAGCAGGGTTCCCTCCCTCTGCTTCCTGGGGCCGTCCTCGCCCTCCTTCTTGACTTTTTGGGTACATCCCAAATTGCATACTATTCCCTATGTAGTACACTGACAAGATCCCTATTGGGGAAAGTAGTGCACTATGAAGGGAATAGGGTGCCATTTGGAACACAACCTTTGACACCAGTACCTGTGCAGATGCATACATCTCCAAATGTATCGAGGTGAATCAATATCTACTAATATATCGGGGTGAATCAATATCTACTAATGTATCGGGGTGAATCAATATCTACTAATGTATTGGGGTGAATCAATATCTACTAATGTATCGGGGTGAATCATATCTACTAATGTATTGGGTGAATCAAATCTACCAATGTATCAGGTGAATCAAATCTACTAATGTATCAGGTGAATCAAATCTACTAATGTATCGTGGTGAATAAAATCTACCAATGTATCGGGGTGAAGCAAATCTGCTAATGTATCGGGATGAATCAAATCTGCTAATGTATCGGGGTGAAGCAAATCTTCTAATGTATCGGGGTGAAGCAAATCTGCTAATGTATCGGGGTGAAGCAAATCTGCTAATGTATCGGGGTGAAGCAAATCTGCTAATGTATCGGGGTGAATCAAATCTGCTAATGTATCGGGGTGAATCATATCTTCTAATGTATCAGGGTGAATCAAATCTACTAATGTATCGGGGTGAATCAAATCTTGTAATGTATCGGGGTGAATCAAATCTACTAATGTATCAGGGTGAATCAAATCTTGTAATGTAACGGGGTGAATCAAATCTACTAATGTAGCGGGGTGAATCAAATCTTGTAATGTATCGGGGTGACTCATATCTTCTAATGTATCGGGGTGACTCATATCTTCTAATGTATTGGTGTGACTCATATCTTCTAATGTATCGGTTGAAAGAGGTCTTCTAATGTATCGGGGTGACTCATATCTTCTAATGTATCGGGGTGAATCAATATCTACTAATGTATCGGGGTGAATCAATATCTACTAATGTATCGGGGTGAATCAATGTCTACTAATGTATTGGGGTGAATCAATATCTACTAATGTATCGGGGTGAATCATATCTACTAATGTGTTGGGTGAATCAAATCTACCAATGTATCAGTTGAATCAAATCTACTAATGTATCAGGTGAATCAAATCTACTAATGTATCAGGTGAATCAAATCTACCAATGTATCAGGTGAATCAAATCTACTAATGTATCGGGGTGAATCAAATCTACCAATGTATCGGGGTGAAGCAAATCTGCTAATGTATCGGGATGAATCAAATCTGCTAATGTATCGGGGTGAAGCAAATCTGCTAATGTATCGGGGTGAATCAAATCTACTAATGTATCGGGGTGAGTCATATCTTCTAATGTATCGGGGTGATTCAATATCTACTAATGTATCGGGGTGAATCAATATCTACTAATGTATCGAGGTGAATCAATATCTACTAATGTATCGGGGTGAATCAATATCTACTAATGTATCGGGGTGAATCATATCTACTAATGTATTGGGTGAATCAAATCTACCAATGTATCAGGTGAATCAAATCTACTAATGTATCAGGTGAATCAAATCTACTAATGTATCGGGTGAATCAAATCTACCAATGTATCGGGTGAATCAAATCTACTAATGTATCGTGGTGAATCAAATCTACCAATGTATCAGGGTGAAGTAAATCTGCTAATGTATCGGGATGAATCAAATCTGCTAATGTATCGGGGTGAAGCAAATCTGCTAATGTATCGGGATGAATCAAATCTACTAATGTATCGGGGTGAAGCAAATCTGCTAATGTATCGGGGTGAAGCAAATCTGCTAATGTATCGGGGTGAATCAAATCTACTAATGTATCGGGGTGAGTCATATCTTCTAATGTGTTGGGGTGACTCATCTTCTAATGTGTCGGGGTGAATCAAATCTACTAATGTATCGGGGTGAAGCAAATCTGCTAATGTATCGGGATGAATCAAATCTACTAATGTATCGGGGTGAAGCAAATCTGCTAATGTATCGGGGTGAAGCAAATCTGCTAATGTATCGGGGTGAGTCATATCTTCTAATGTGTCGGGGTGACTCATATCTTCTAATGTATCTGGGTGACTCATATTTTCTAATGTATCGGGGTGACTCATATCTTCTAATGTATCGGGGTGACTCATATCTTCTAATGTGTCGGGGTGACTCATATCTTCTAATGTATCGGGTGACTCATATCTTCTAATGTGTCGGGGTGACTCATATCTTCTAATGTATTGGTGTGACTCATCTTCTAATGTATCGGGTGAAAGAGGTCTTCTAATGTATCGGGGTGACTCATATCTTCTAATGTATCGGGTGAAAGAGGTCTTCTAATGTATCGGGGTGACTCATATCTTCTAATGTATCGGGGTGACTCATATCTTCTAATGTATCGGGGTGACTCATATCTACTAATGTATCGGGCTGAATCAAATCTTGTAATGTATCGGGGTGAATCAAATCTACTAATGTATCGGGGTGAATCAAATCTTGTAATGTATCGGGGTGACTCATATCTTCTAATGTATCGGGGTGACTCATATCTTCTAATGTATTGGTGTGACTCATCTTCTAATGTATCGGGTGAAACAGGTCTTCTAATGTATCGGGGTGACTCATATCTTCTACTGTATCGGGGTGACTCATATCTTCTACTGTATCGGGGTGACTCATATCTTCTAATGTATCGGGTGACTCATATCTTCTAATGTATCGGGGTGACTCATATCTTCTAATGTATCGGGGTGGGGTTGGAAACTGTGGCCAACAGTAGTTCTAGTTATTCATGTTCTCGGTGACAGTGAGAGAGAGCGCTGAGAAACATCATTCACTTTGATGGCTGATGGGTGAAGCAGTGATTGAATTAGCTTTTGAATTAGCGAACACAACATCGGGTACGTTTTTATTTTATGAGACTTCCCTTAGTCCTTGAAAGGAAGTGGCTTTCATGTGAATCCCAGCGACTGTGGTGTGAAATAGGTGATAAAGTAGGAATCAATAGGTCAAGATGATAGGTCAGGATTGTTTTTTTATTTTACATTTCATCTTTATTTAACCAGGTAGGCCAGTTGAGAACAAGTTCACATTTACAACTGTGACCTGGCCAAGATAAAGCAAAGCAGTGCGACAAAAAACAACAACACAGAGTTACACATGGGATAAACAAACATACAGTCAATAACACAATAGAAAAATCTATATACAGTGTATGCAAATGGAGTAAGGAGGTAAGGCAATAAATAGGCCATAGTAGCGAAGTAATTACAATTTAGCAAATTAACACTGGAGTGATAGATGTGCAGATGATGATGTGCAAATAGAAATACTGGTGTGCAAAAGAGCAAAAGAAAGTTAATAAAAACAGTATGGGGATTAGGTAGGTAGTTGGATGGGCTATTTACAGATGGGCTGTGTACAGCTGCAGCAATCAGTAAGCTGCTCAGATAGCTGATGCTTAAAGTTAGAGAGGGAGATATAAGTCTCCAACTTCAGCGATTTTTGTAATTTGTTCCAGTCATTGGCAGCAGAGAACTGGAAGGAAAGGCAGCCAAAGGGGGTATGGGCTTTGGGGATGACCAGTGAGATATACCTGCTGGAGCGCGTGCTACTGGTGGGTGTTGCTATGGTGACCAGTGAGCTGAGATAAGGCGGAGCTTTACCTAGCAAAGACTTATAGATGACCTGGAGTCGGTGGGTTTGGCGACGAATATGTAGCGAGGGCCAGCCGACGAGAGCATACAGGTCGCAGTGGTGGGTGGTATATGGGGCTTTGGTGACAAAACGGATGGTACTGTGATAGACTGCATCCAATTTGCTGAGTAGAGTGTTGGAGGCTATTTTGTAAATGACATCGCCGAAGTCAAGGATCGGTAGGATAGTCAGTTTTACGAGGGTATGTTTGGCAGTGTGAGTGAAGGAGGCTTTGTTGCGAAATAGGAAGCCGATTCTAGATTTAATTTTGGATCGGAGATGCTTAATGTCAGTCTGGAAGGAGAGTTTACAGTCTAGCCAGACACCTAGGTATTTGTAGTTGTCCACATATTCTAAGTCAGAACCGTCCAGAGTAGTGATGCTAGTCGGGCGGGCGGGTGTGGGCAGCAATCATTTGAAGAGCATGCATTTAGTTTTACTAGCATTTAAGAGCAGTTGGAGGCCATGGCAGGAGTGTTGTATGGCATTGAAGCTCGTTTGGAGGTTTGTTAACACAGTGTCCAAAGAAGGGACAGATGTATACAGAATGGTGTTGTCTGCGTAGAGGTGGATCAAGGAATCCCCAGCAGCAAGAGCGACATCGTTGATATATACAGAGAAGAGAGCTGGCCCGAGAATTGAACCCTGTGGTACCCCCATAGAGGATATGGTCCAGAGGCTCTGAACCACTGAACCAGACCACCGTTGAGCCCTCTCAGATCCAGTTTCATGTGATACGTTTGGACACTATCACAAGCTAACACAATCACACGTTCACAGACCCAACACACAGGTCATGCATAATGATGAGGGAAATTAGATTGCATGGAACTGTGTCTGTGTATAATTTGAGTGTTGAGGAAATGTGATATCTAATCACAATGACACAGAGAGATAATGATGACGTTGGAGTGAAATTATAAAACAGTAACCATGGAGTGGAATGGACAGTGTAATTACATTACAATCAAACCCATAAAGCCTTGGAGTTGTGTGTGTGTGTGCAGAGCTATGAATCATATGTGGAAGTGTTTGACAAGCTTTCACTCTAAAAAAGGACCTAGTCAAAAAGACTGAGTTCCATTTACTTGAGCACACACACTTGTATAGACACCTTTTCTCATGACACTGCAGTCACTTTCATGAGAACAAAAAAATTGATTGCATATATTTTTTATCCATATTTGATTGAATATATCCACTGACAAATATATTGTCTTACTTCTATTTACCAAAACAAAATTGTTACTACCCAATTGCTATTAGCTTTTCAACCCTGCTAGAAAATCCTCAGATTGGTCTCTATAATGGTAGTACTGTGTCTAAAGTCCATACCATGGCACTGTTATCTAAAGTGTTTTGTGCAGGTTGACGTTTATTGTCAGTAGTCTTGTCCTCGAGGCAGAACTGAGCGATTTCCCCTTAGATAGGCCATCTGCAAAGTCAAAGTTGGCTATATTATAAAACTCCATGAAAACAAAAATGAGCTTTTTGGTCTTAATTTAAGGTTAGGGTTAGGCATTATGGTTAGCAGTGTGGTTAAGGTTAGGGTTAGGCATTATGGTTAGCAGTGTGGTTAAGGTTAGGCAATATGGTTAGCAGTGTGGTTATTTTTTCCTGATAGGTCATTACTCCTCATGTCTGTGTAGTGTCATCTTATGTTATGACATTTAAGTGTGCGTGTGTTCGCCAGCCAATGCAGTGTTGGAAGGTGTAAACCAGGCTACTCCCTTCTAGGCTGCTGTGTGAACTCAGGTTTGATGGATTCATACACCCTTGAGGCTATAACTGGTATTTGGGTTGATTGTGAAAACTTGTGTTCATCCACTATTCCACACAGATGTGAAGGGTTGTTTGTCTGCCAAGCTATTTATTTTTGGCCAGCTCTTCCCACGATGATTGAAATGCTGACACAACCATTTTGAAATCCCCAAATCAACAAAGGCGGTACATCCAGAGAATGATTGCTCAATACATTATGGATGACTAAGGTCCTATCATGGTCCATACACACCAACACAGTCGTGAAGAGGGCACGGCAACGCCTATTCCCCCTCAGGAGGGTGAAAAGACTTGTCATGGGACCTCAGATCCTCAAAAGTTTATACAGGTGGACCATCGAGAGCATCCGTTGCGTCACCGCTTGGTATGGCAACAGCTTGGCAACCGACCGCAAGGCGCTACAGAGGGTAGTGCGTATGGGGCTAAGCTGCCTGCCATCCAGGACCTCTATACCAGGCGGTGTCAGAGGAAGACCCTAAAAATTGTCAAAGACTCCAGCCACCCAAGATATAGACTGTTCTCTCTGCTACCGCACTGCAATCGGTACCGGAGCGCCAAGTCTGGAACCAAATTGCTCCTTAACAGCTCCTACCCCCCAAGCCATAAGACTGCTGAACAGCTAATCAAATGGCTACCAAGACTATTTACATTGACTACCTTATTTTATCATTATCTATTATTATCTTTTGCACTGACTCTCTTGCACAGGATCGATGTACACTCACTGGACTAACCACACACTCACACTTACTACACTGACACTCCAACACACACACACACACACACACACACACACACACACACACACACACACACACACACACACACACACACACACACACACACACACACACACACACAAAATATATTTGTATTTGATTAACACTTTTTTGCTTACTTATTGATTCCATATGTGTTATTTCATAGTTTTGATGTCTTCACTATTATTCTAAAAACCTTGAATTAATAGGTGTGTCCATACTTTTGACTGGTGCTGTACATATTATCTCCTTTACCTCGTACCCCTGCACATTGACTCGGTACTGGTACCCCTTGTATATAGCCGAGTTATTGTTATTTTATTGTGTTACTATTTTTCCTTTAGTTTATTGAGCACATTTTTCTTACTTTTTAAAAATGTTGCAATGTTGGTTAAGGGCTTGTAAGTAAGCATTTCACGGTATGGTTGTATTCAGTGCATGTGACAAATAAAATTAGATTTGATTTTAGGATTTTAACTCTTTACCTACTTTGAAAAAAATTGTATTCAGCCTGTTACGTAGAATTTAGTCTATATCTCAGCTTTTTGATGGATTAAGGATCTGTAAGATGTTTCACCCTCAAGGCATTACGGTTTTAAGCTTTGATGACGAGGAAAATAGGCTAAATCTTTATCTAAGTGTTGAGAATGGTCGATTCCACAATCCAAACACCCAATAAAATTTGACCCTTCTTACAGTATTTTTTAAATATGCATTAAATATGCATTTTTTTAAATATGTGAATGAATTGAAAAATGCAGTACTCACCATCTTATTTGGACATACAGATGTAGAGATTTTAGCATGGAGGCACTCCTCTCTTCTAGTCATCCTCCATAAATGTTTGATCCCATATTGACTTATACCTCCAATACCCCTGTTACCAAGAGAGGTTGTAAAAATACATGAAGCGTATGAGTACGGCTAAACTGAAAATACGAGAGCTGAGTTTTCTAAAGCCCCCAGAAATTAATTCAAATAAAAACACAGATGGCGTTACTTAATATCAAACTGAATACTGCCACATTACGTGAAAAGCTATAGTTGTATTGATTAAATACACTGAAAGCACTGTGAAGGTATGGGTGTCCTGTACTGTACTGGAGGAGCACACCAGCCTCCCGGGCTGCAAAGTGAGTGAGCTGAACACTGATTTAAGGACAGTTTTCAATTGAACTTTCATGGTTAAGGATGGGATTTGATGATGGTAAGGTGATCATAGATCTTTGCAACTTCTACCCTCTATATAGAGTCAATGTGAGTGATGTTGTTCTATTTGCTGTCAGTGCTCTCAGACAGATTCCCCCTCTCCCCTCTCCTCCCACCTCATCTCCCTCTCCCCTCTTCCTCTAAACCTCTCCTCTCGCCTCATCCCCCTCTCCCTCATCTCTCCACCCACAGCACTCTTATACCTTCACATTAATTAAACACGGCAACCAGCCTCATACCTCGACAACCAACAGCCATAAACCACAACCAGAGAGGCTCATAAACTTTATAAAGTTTCAAGCTCCCCAATTTCTATTCAGATAAAATGAACCAGATGCACATTGGAATGTCAAACAGTCTGTGGACAATGTGGCTAAACACTCATTATGATCAAATATGAAGATCACATCATCTTATTTTTAATTTTCAATTTAAGATGGGGGATCCCTGGTCAAGATGTAATATCATAATACATATAAATAACATTTTAATGATGATAATTGGTGGCGTAGTCGGCTGAATATTAGGCCCACTAGAATGCTGGGTCACAGCTAGCAGGAAGCATCAGTCAGTCGGCAGGGCTATTAGTGACTATCTAAACTGCTACCACCCACGTATTAGCAATTAGCTACTGTAGAGGCTTGGGCAATAATCACCTTGGGAGAAAGTGTTTTCCTTTTCACAGCTCTCTCTCTCCCACTTTCTTTCTCTCTCTCTTTTTGTGTCAGTCTCTTTCTCTCACACCCAGGGGCGGAAATCCCGGGGGGGACGGGGGGACACACGACCCCCCCATCCTGGGAAAAATAGGATTTGTCCCCCCCAATATATCACTGAAACATAACTATGTAATTTAAATAATATTAATAATACGCAATGAAAGCAATTGTGCTGATTATAGACACTTAATAGCACGTTTTTAAGTTTCAAAAGATTGCGACCCACCCTTTGCCTCACAATGGTTTGATCCACTGCCAGTTCCTTAGCTTGCTAGGTAACAGAGAGGTCGTATCTACTGTCTGAAAGGCACTCAATGCACGTAATTGACGTGAGGTTAATCCAGTCAATCGCGCACACACACTAGCTGAATATGCAGAGCTAGCGCGCAAACATTAACTATTAAGCTAGCTAGTACCTATTCCATTTATGTGGCGTTGTCAAAGATGGAATCAGCATGCAGATGATGTAAGTTAGTGCTTCAAAGTCCCTGTGATAAGGTTAGCGATAAACTGAAATCCAAACTGAACAGAACTACACTCTCTTCTACCATTGTCTTAAATATATTTAATGGTCTCGTTGCAAAAGCTAAATTGTCGCAAGGGAACTTTTATTTATTTCTTTTATTTCACCTTTATTTAACCCGGGTAGCAAAGATTATAGCAAACACCACTGAAACTGAATTGGTGCTCGCTAGCTTTGCAAATTCAGCTATTGTTGGAAGCCAGCCAATATGAAACAAACTATTAAAATTACAAAAGGTTGCAGCATATGTTGTGTAAATGGTGAACTCATACAGCTGTCAACTCTTGTCATTTTAATCCGTTTCACATTTGCTAGCTACCTTTTAGATCGAAACCCAAATAGAATGATTGAAGATGATAGAAGCCCATCTCCTACTGTAAATAACCTACACACTGTGTGTGTAGCCAGCAAGCCAGCCAGGTAGAAAAATGGCAGAAAAATAAAAGACGGACATCAGAGTATTTTTCAATACACCAAAACGCATAGTAAGAACCCTAGTAGCCTAATATCTCAAAGACTAGTTGATAAAATGTTCATAAGAAAGAAATGAAATTCTAATGGAAATGTTTCACAATGATGTCATTAGGCAGAGCAGGCAACAGATGGCACACAGACAGCAGAGTTGGGGACAGATATGCAGGGACAGACTGGCAGAGACAGGGAGTCTCAGGTAAGTTTGTTGAGTCTTTGTTTGGCAACATTATGAAAGGTTCTCAATTTTTTTGACTTGTAAAATAGGAACATAATTGGAAAATGCCATGGATACCCCCACTCTCAATTTAAACTGGTGACTGAACTAAGATTTGTTAAAGGCAATGGTATTGCTGTTGTGATTAGTTGTGTAGTTTTGGGTACCGGTAGTTAGGAGTACGGCAAACACCTTATTTCTTTGGTTCCTCAATATACATTTACCATATTACAATGTAGGCTATGTGTTACAGCACTACTTTTGGTGTCCCCCTCAGGAATTGCTCTTGAGAAAATTTCATGTAATTGTCCCCTCCAAAGTTGATATCAGATTTTCGCCCCTGCTCACCCTCTCTCCTTATCTCCCTTTCTCTTTCTCACCCTCTCTCCTTATCTCCCTCTCTTTCGTTCCTCCATAATTTATCTTTCCTCTCTCTCTCTCTCCCTCGCTCTCCCTCTCTCTCCCTCTTTCTGTCTCTCTCGTTCTTCCTCTAGCTGTGTCTCACTGTCTGTCTGTCTCTCTCTTTCTCTCTCTCTCCCCTCTCTCCGTAGTCATCTCATTTCCGTCTGTAGGAACATAAGCCTTTTAAGGGAAACTTGCAGGCTAGCTTGGCTATTCCATAAGCAAATATTCACGCCAGGGAAGTGAACTTGTGGAATGCTGAAGAGACCGAGACGCTCTCTGACTGAGAAGCAGCTCTCTGTCTCTTTCACTTCTCTTTCACTCTGCTTTCTCACTCTCTCACCCACTGCTCTCTCTTGGTCTCTCAAATCTCTCTCTCTGTCTGCTCTTATTTCATTTCAGCTTTCACTCTCTTTTCTCTCCACCTCTTTGTCTTATTGCTTCCACACCTCACAGAGACAGCACTGGATGAGAGATATCGAAAAAAGCTGCTGATAATTTGACAATCTCTGTGTTGGAAACATGCATTATATCTCCCGTGCTGCTCTTTATAAGTACTTCGCTGTAGAGTAAACCATTCCACAATGCATGCTGATAGTGTAGCCATAAACTCACATAGCTTTCTCTAGCGCCTCTTGTCCTTATTTTAGCTGTCCAGAGTGTTGTGTTTACACAGTAAACATGGAGGTGTTAGGCAGGCAGGCTGGGTCGCTGTTGTCTAAATGCCATGGACATGCTGCTAATCCCCAGGATGCGTACTCAGAGCATGCGCAGGCCAGCTGGCAAGTTTCTTCACTGACATTTTCCTCTCCCTGACCCAGTCTGTAATACCTAAATGTTTCAAGCAGGCCACCATAGTCCCTGTGCCCAAGAACGCCAAGGTAACCTGCCTAAATGACTACCGACCTGTAGCACTCACATTTGTAACCATGAAATGCTTTGAAAGGCTGGTCATGGCTCACATCAACACCATCATCCCAGACATGGACAAATTACGCAATATTTATTACACTCCACGCAGCCCTTTCCCACCTGGACAAAAGGAACAACTACATGAAAATGCTGTTCATTGACTACAGCTCAGCGTTCAACACCCTAGTGACTTCCAATCATCACTAAGCTAAGGACCCTGGGACTGAACACCTCCCTCTGCAACCAGATCCTGGACTTCCTGACGGGCCACCCCCAGGTGGTGAGGGTAGGCAACAACACATCCTCCACGCTGACCCTCAACATGGGGCCCCTCAGGGGAGCGTGCTTTCTGATCGTGGACTACACACCCACATTCACATCAAGCACAACCACATTCACATCAAGCACACCCCCATTCACATCGACAGGGCTGTTGTGGAGCGGGTCGAGAGCCTTAAGATCCTCTGTCCACATCATTAAAGACCTATCATGGTCCAAACACATCAACACAGTCGTGAAGACTGGTTGCATCACTGCCTGGTACGGTAATTGCTCGGCCTCTGACCGCAAGGCACTACAGAGGGTAGTGTGTATGGCCCAGTACATCACTGGGGCTAAGCTGCCTGCCATCCAGGACCTCTACACCAGGCGGTGTCAGAGGAAGGCCCTGAAAATGGTCAAAGACCCCAGCCACCCCAGTCATAGACTGTTCTCTCTGCTACCGCATGGCAAGCGGTACCGGAGTGCCAAGTCTAGGACAAAAAGGCTTCTCAACAGTTTTTACCCCCAAGCCATAAGACTCCTGAACAGGTAATCAAATGGATACCCGGACTATTTGCATTGTGTAGAAATGCATTGTTGAAAATTTGCATTGTTGAAAATGCATCCAAATGCCTATTAATGTGTAACTTAGACTGGCTGACTCTCAGCTCAGTCATAGACACACTCAGAGTGGTAAAGGGCATTCTTCACTGTTTGCAGTGTACTTGCTGACATTGTTATTTTTAATCATAATTCGGATCGTTTTATGCAGCGTAGCCTAGGCTGTAGACTGTGCAAACATTAGCGAAATGGTTTATCATCACTGTGTAAACATTTGCTGAATATCTAGAAGGAGAAAAACAGAGCATATCTCCTTACACCAGCCAGGATGTATAATATCAGCCAAGCTAGAGGAGACACTGGGAATGTGTGACCAGGACTAGGTGGATATTTAGACCAAAGGGCTGGCCTTTAACCCCGCAAAGGCATGTAAAGAGTGTGTGTGTGTGTGTGTGTGTGTGTGTGTGTGTGTGTGTGTGTGTGTGTATGTACTACATGCATACATCAACATGCCAGTGTGTGTAACTCACGTCCATGTCCTGATCCCACTTTACTCTGTGTAATAAGTCTGTCTCCATCCCTCCATCCTCTGTGCCGAGGCGTCAGTGTGTGTTTTATGGAGGAGAGAGCACATCGGCCGACACGCCTTCACACCCCTCAAGGTCACCACAATAGCTCTGTGGCTTTGTCCCAAATGGCACCCTATTCCCTATAGTGAACTACTTTTGATCAGAGCTCTATGTCTCCTGACCAAAAGTAGTGCACTATAAAGGGAATTGGGTGCCTTTTGTGATGCAGCCTCTGTGTCACACTAAAACAGGCTTACCCCGTACATCTGGCTCCTAACAATCTAAAAATATAAACTCTTCAAATCCTTCCGCTTAGAGATTAAAATGGCTACCACAACAGCCCAACATTTGCCGCCAATAGCCTTGTGTTAGCCTGTCTATTGACAAAAACATTAACGGGACATGATATTATTTGGAGTGGAGTCGTGGTAGATGGGATTGGAGAGTGTGAAGGAAAGGGGGGAGGTTATTCACACATTTTTATTTTCATCACTTCAGCAGCATGTACCCGTGGATTTATGCCCCCTGTCGAATAGCGCTCTGCCCCAATGCTTTATGGGTCTAATATGAATCACGAATCACAGCGAGGACAGGAAAGAAGATGAGGGGGGGGGGGGGCGCGGCGGGGGGAACAGGTACAGGGAACAGTACAGTACATGTGCCCACTTTCACACCTCACAGGCAAATCTCTCTGTACCTCTAATACAGTAATGCATCCTTTAATATAGGGACCTGCCTTTATTGGCTATGAGAGACGACAGAGTTACTGTTTTATATCATGAACAACCTTTATTCATGTTCTGTTGCTGTGGCCTGTGGATTCGCTTTCAAACTGTTGAGCCTCTGTGTGTTGGGTGTAGTATTGCTCATATGTCGGCTAATGTATGATCTAATTGAATGAGAGAATATAGCTATTTATTTTTAATGTACAGTACCAGTCAAAAGTTTGAACACACCTACTCATTCAAGGGTTTTCTGTATTTTGACTATTTTCTACATTGTGGAATAATAGTGAAGACATCAAAACTATGAAATAACACAAATGGAATCATGTAGTAATCCAAAAAGTGTTAAACAAATCAAAATATATATTATATTTGAGATTCTTCAAAGTAGCCACCCTTTGCCTTGATGACAGCTTTGCACACTCTTGGCATTCTCTCAACCAGCTTCATGAGGTAAGGAATGCATTTCAATTAACAGGTTTACCTTGTTAAAAGTTCATTTGGGGAATTTCTTTCCTTCTTAATGTGTTTGAGACAATCAGTTGTGTTGTAACAAAGTAGGGGTAGTATACAGAAGATAGCCTTATTTGGTAAAAGACCAAGTCCATATTCTGGCAAGAAGAGCTCAAATAAGCAAAGAGAAATGACAGTCCATCATAACTTTAAGATGGACCGTCAATCCGGAAAATTTGAAGAACTTTGTTCAAGTGCATTTGCAAAAACCATCAAGCGCTATGATGAAAATGTCTCTCATGAGGACCGCCGCAGGAAAGGAAGACCCAGAGTTACCTCTGCTGAAGAGAATAAGTTCATTAGAGTTAACTGCACCTCAGATTGCAGTTCAAGTAACAGACACATCTCAACAACAAGTGTTCAGAGGAGACTGCGTGAATCAGTCCTTCATGGTCGAATTGCTGCAAAGATACCACTATTAAAGGACACAAAATCTCAAATTTGAGATTTTTGGTTCCAACCGCCGTGTCTTTGTGAGATGCAGAGTAGGTGAACGGATGATCTCCACATGTGTGGTTCCCACATGAAGCATGGAGGAAGAGGTGTGGGGGTGCTTTGCTGGTGACACTGATCGGTGATTATTTAGAATTCAAGGCACAGCATGCTACCACAGCATTCTGCAGCGATACGCCATCCCATCTGGTTTGTGCTTAGTGGGAGTATGATTTGTTTTTCAACAGGACAATGACCCAACACACCTCCAGGCTGTGTTAGGGCTATTTGACCAAGGAAAGTGATGGAGTGCTGCATCAGATGACCTGGCCTCCACAGTCACCCGACCTCAACCCGATTGAGATGGTTTGGGATGAATTGGACCGCAGAGTGAAGGAAAAGCAGCCAACAAGTGCTCAGCATATGTGGGAACTCCTTCAAGACTGTTGGAAAAACATTCCAAATGAAGCATGCCAAGAGTGTGCAAAGCTGTCATCAAGGCAAAGGGTGGCTACTTTGAAGAATCTAAAATATCAAATATATTTTGATTTGTTTGACAATTTTTTGGTTACAACATGATTCCATATGTGTTATTTCATAGTTTTGATGTCTTCACTATTATTCTACAATGTAGAAAATAGTAAAAAATAAAGAAAAACCCTTGAATGAGTAGGTGTGTCCAAACTTTTGACTGGTACTGTATATATTTTCATATGAACATACAAGATGCTGCAATAACACACAATCCCTGCGACGCACTGCAGTAGTATGCCACAGTATTATGAGATGTGTATTTCATTGGGTAATACACTGTCATTCACATAGACTGCACATGAGCAGATCATAGACAGGTGTGGTCTTACAGTATATTAAAGAC
Source organism: Salmo trutta (assembly GCF_901001165.1). NCBI lineage: Eukaryota > Metazoa > Chordata > Actinopteri > Salmoniformes > Salmonidae > Salmo > Salmo trutta. Next base: position 63,972,069 of record NC_042957.1, on the reverse strand, counting down.
TGCCTGTCTTCAAGTAGGCTCACCTTGGATATACTGTACATCGATAGTGTTTTCAGTTGTCTGTACAAAGCCAACCTAGGGCGGTACTCCCTGAACTTGTGCAATAATGCCATTTTTTTATGTTTTAAAACATTACCTGTTTCATGCCAATCGAACACGACCCTGATGTCACCGTAAGGTTTAGCGTCAGCTAAGGTTCAGAGAGAACTCTTTGAAACCCTCTCCTGTTGTCAAAGTCAGTTTCCAAAACATCTGTACACAAAAATCTCTGCAAGACTATATCTGCTTTGAAAAGTGATGTTCCAGGAACTGAGCACCTCTAGAGGGTCTAAGTATCCATAATTCACCAGCTGGGTTGGTAACTATGAGGGGTTAGAACAGGAAGAAGTCCAACGCCACCTGTCACACAGTTAGCCAATCACCAGCTTCTCTGGCTTGTTACCCGTGGCAAAAAAAAAAGAAGTCACCAATTTGTTTTGACCTAATCAAAGATAAAAGAAGGACTGAGCTGGTGAGCCATCTGTTTTGGATGTGCTCTCTCTCTCTCTCACTCTCTCTCACTTTCCTCCCCGTCTCCCTCCCCATGGAGCTTTTAAGGGATTGGGAGAGATATTTGTACAGAATGCATTCATATGTACTGAAGAGAAATCACAACACTCGGCACAGGCTTTACCCAGAAATCAAATCCTAAAGAGGAACACAGAGGGAACGTTCTCCCTGATTGGTTGAAGTGGGTCTGACAGTAAAATGTTACAAACAGGCCAGTTCAGACGGGAAGACTTTTGTTAGGCAGTAGAACATGAGACTCCCTGATATCTGCTGCCGTTTGCAACTGGGGAGCCTTTAGCTGGATGATTTTACCAGATGGCTCCTGCTGTTTTCTATCATCTATCCCTCTTTCTTCTCCTTTTACTGGTTTACCTCAGTAGGTTCCCTTTAGGGTGAATAGGTTGAATGACGAGCAGAGGGGTGTGTGTGTGTGTGTTGTAGGTGTGTGCACGTTCACTTGCTTGTGTGTCTGTGCACGCGTGCATGAGCATTTGCGTGCTGGCATAGATGTGTGTGTGTTAGCCTGTTTGTCAGAAGGCTATTAGCCTCCATAAAGAGCAGTGCTTGTGTCCTGATCCTCAGGCCCAGGGAGGTGAGTTGTGGCTATTTGTCACATTAGAGTGGGGGAGACATGACTCCTGTCCCAGTATAGACTCCCAGCTGTGTCCTGTGACAGGAGCTGTCTGAGGGCCTCAGAGGACATGCCTGGATGGCTGCTGCTGTCACTGACATAAACATGCAGGCAACAATACATGCACATGCAGGTGTGCACACAAAAAAAGTACAGATATTTACACACGTACACAGGACAGCCTGCAGACAGTCATTATAAGGTTGCCCTTTCTCTCACTACTAAGGGAGGGGTGCTTCTCTCTCTCTCTCTATCTCTCTCTCTCTCTCTCTCTCTCTCTCTCTCACTCTCACTCACACACACACACTCTCTTATACTTCTTTACTTATCTCTGTCTCACCCTCTCTCCCCTCACTCTTTGTCAGCCATACAGTAGATATGGAATGTATAGATTTTGTTCAGAATAATTTTCTGAATGTTTGAAATATTACAGTCAAGTTTGCTCTCTTGACTTACTGCAGTAGTTAGGCAACACCTGATTACTGCGTCATGAGTACTGGCATTACTAGTTGTTTTTGCTCCTTCCTATAGCACCATGAAAGAATACACAGGCTGAGTCTCAAATGGCTCCCTATTTCCTATGTAGTGCACTGCTTTTGACCAGGACCCATGGGGCTTTGGTCAAACGTAGTGCACCCTGTAGAACAGGGGTGCCGTTAGGGACACACCACAGTTAGTACACAACAGAGGAGAGTTTTTACAATGTGGAAACCTAAACCACAGAGTGTTTTTCAGTCTTAAATTAAACTGACAAACAAACTTGAATTATCCTCAAAGTGTTAGCCTCTCACCACTAATACAGAGATTGGAGAGTGTTGCTAGTTTGAGCTTGCACATAGGACTGTTTCTGGTTGATCAGGATAGCCAGAGGGAAGCTCTTGGGTTGAAAGCTATGTGGTTCAGGCCTTAGGCAGTAGGGAGCTTACAAGAAAAACATCATCAAGGAGCTCTGTGTGACATTCAAGGTCAAATATGAGATACTGTACCAACAGAGTTAGGAGTAAAGGTTGATGGTAAACAAGCTATTTTACTGTTATTATTCTGTCTGTTAGCTAATTGCACTAACACATCAGACACGTACACACACACACACACACACACACACACACACACACACACACACACACACACACACACACACACACACACACACACACACACACACACACGAACACACACACACACACACACAATGTCTTGTACAACTAACCTAGTGGACACACACAACTCAGTCCCACTCAGAATCCTATTTACCCTAACCCCTAACACAACTCAGTCCCACTCAGAATCCTATTTACCCTAACCCCTAACACAACTCAGTCCCACTCAGAATCCTATTTACCCTAACCCCTAACACAACTCAGTCCCACTCAGAATCCTATTTACCCTAACAATAACCCTAAACTTAACCCTAACCTTAACCCTAACCTTAACCCAAAAACCCAACCTTAACCCTAACCCTAAACCTAAACCTAATTCTAACCCTAACATTAAATCTAACAAAATGTCCCCAGTTGGTCAAATCTTTGTTCGCTTACTATTCTTGTGGGTACTTCTGGTTAAACACACACACACACACACACACACACACACACACACACACACACACACACACACACACACACACACACACACACACACACACACACACACACACACACACACACACACATACAGCTGGGGGGAGTCACTTGTGTTTATGGTCGTGGGCTAGATATCCACCTGTGACTCACTACCCACACAGCCCCCACTGACACCTGCTGTGTGTGTGTGTGTGTGTGTGTGTGTGTGTGTGTGTGTGTGTGTGTGTGTGTGTGTGTGTGTGTGTGTGTGTGTGTGTGCGAGAAAGCGAGCGAGAGGCTACCCTCTCCCCTCAGCTCTGAGCTCATGTTTTATTTTGAGCCCCCCATAACCTGTCCACCAACTGTACCCCTCTATGTCAGCTTCAGTGGTGGGGGTTGGTGAACTCAAATTGAAGATAACAACGATAACATGCTAATTTAAAGCTGAAAGCATTTCAAGTGGATGGGCACTCTAGGTCTTGCAAATTCTTGTTTAACCCGACAACACCAACACCAGCAAATATATTGATTGTATAATCACTAACCATGTATTCAAAGATACAAATGCAATTCTCTGTGTAACCGCACAGAGTTCGTGCATTTAGACCTAAGCAGAGATGATTTACATCCTTCTTCTGAGGTGGTTGCGGAATATGTAAATGAGGTGGAGAGAGGACCAGCTGCTCTGCAGGGTTGTATTCCTATACAAATCACTTGAATTCTGCATAGAATTAATGGACACATTAACCAGACACAGTCTGGCTGGCAGTAACCAGCCATCTGATCCTCACTCTTTGAGGTGACCAGACACACACACACAGAAGCAGCCATGCACACGCATGATCACGCATGGTCGCAAATACACGCACACACACACACACACACACACACACACACACACACACACACACACACACACACACACACACACACACATGCATTCACACATGCTCATCATGCAGCCATTGTGTTGACACTGATAGGCAATCAGTTTGTTGGTAGTAAATAGCCTGCTGTAAAAAGCCCTTCAAAAACAGCCTCAATGCATTCCCTCTCTCTCCCCACTGTGCTCAACATACAAAGCAAACATCGGTTGCATTCTCTCCCCGTGTGTGACAACATAACACCGCCATACAACAAACACGCTGATTGCGTGTCTCATGTAAAATATCTGATTTCCAATTCTAGCAACGAGTGGCATCAGTGCTCCGGGTCAGGGCCACTTCATTAACACACAGAATATAAACACAGGGGTCGTCACTTCTGCGTATACACTGAGTGCACAAAACATTAAGAACACCTGCTCTTTCCTTGACATAGACTGACCTGGTGAGTCAAATCAAATCAAATGTTATTGGTCACATACACGTGTTCAGCAGATGTTATTGTCGGTGTAGCGAAATGCTTGTGCTTCTTTGCTCCGACAGTGCAGTAATATCTAACAGTTTCACAACATATACCCAAAATACATGTACATCTAAGTAAGGAATGGATTAAGAATATATATATATATATATATATATATATATATATATATATATACACGTATATGTCAGAGCAGCATTGGACTAAGATACAGTGGCATAGTATAGAGTACAGTTTACACATATGAGATAAGTAATGCAAGGTACGGAGACATTATTAAAGTGGCTTGTGTTTCCTTTCCTTAAAGTGGCCAGTGATTCCTAATCTCTGTCTATAGGCAGCAGCCTCTGATGTGCTGGAGATGGCTGTTTAACATTCAGTGGTGTAGTATAGAATACAATACTGTATATACATATGAAATGGGTGATGTAATATGTTAACACAATGTAAAAGTGACTAAGATACCGTAGAATAGTGTGGAGTGCAGTTTATACATATGAGATGAGTAATGCTAGATGTGGGAACATTATGAAAGTGGCTAGTGATCCATTTCTAAATGTGGCCAGGTATTCCTAATCTGTGTCTATAGGCAGCCCCCTCTGATGTGCTAGTGATGGCTGTTTAACAGTCTGATGGCCTTGAGATAAAAGCTGTTTTTCAGTCTCTCGGTCCCAGCTTTGATGCGCCTGTACTGACCTCGCCTTCTGGATGTTAGCGGGGTGAACAGGCAGTGGCTCGGGTGGTTGATGTCCTTGATGATCTTTTTTTCCTTCTTATGGCATCGGTGCTGTAGGTGTCCAGGAGTGCGGGACGTTTGCCCCCGGTAATGCGTTGGGCAGACCGCACCACCCTCTGGAGAGCTTTGCGGTTGCGGGCGGTGCAGTTGCCGTACCAGGCTGTGATACAGCCCGACAGGATGCTCACAATTGTGCATCTGTAAAAGTTTGTGAGGGTTTTAGGTTTTAAGCCAAATTTCTTTAGCCTCCTGATCCAGGTGAAAGCTATGATAACTTATTGATGTCACTTGTTAAATCCACTTCAATCAGTGTAGATGAGGGGTAGGAGACAGGTTAAAGGATTTTTAATCCTTGAGCCCATTTAGACATGGATTGTGTATGTGTGCCATTCAGAGGGTGAATGGGCAAGACAACATATTTAAGTGCCTTTGAACAGGGTATGGTAGTAGGTGCCAGGCCTATCGGTTTGTGTCAAGAATTGCAACGCTGCTGGGTTTTTCACGCTCAACAGTTTCCTGTGTGTATCAAGAATGATCCACCACCCAAAGGACATCCAGCCAACTTGACACAACTGTGGGAGGCATTGGAGTCAACATGTTCTGGGGGCAAAAGGGGGGTGCAACTCAACATTAGGAAGGTGTTCCTAATATTTTGTACACTCAGTGTATGATTATCAGAACCACCAACCACTTTCCTGGATTGAATTATGAAAGTGATTGTTTGCCATCAAGCTATAGCCCAATCAATAGGCTGTTGGTCTCTGATTGGCTCCTGCAGTATGTTTCTTTGTCATTTCTCATGTATTGAGGCGAGAGGAGTGCGGTAATGATATTGCCACCAGTACAAAAAAAAATGCATGAAATGAAATGTATGCATTCACTACTGTAAGTCGCTCTGGATAAGAGCATCTGCTAAATGACTAAAATGTAAAAAATGTCAAATGTAAAAATATTGACTGACTAGGATTCAACTCCATCTCATTGGGTGTGGGGAGCAAGACGTCGTTGAAATACAAATGAGAGCGTATAACCTTTAAACGGGACCTTTAAATGAACCCGAGCTGCCAAACAAGTGTTTTTCTTTCAGAAAGAGACAAAGACAGAGAGAAAGGGAGAAAATAACCTCCATCTGTTAATAATTGCTGATGTGTAGTTATCAGAATGGTCAGCATCACATTCTGTTCAGCTCGGCCTTTTCCCTGTAGAGCTAATAAAATATACTATTCCCCGCTTTCCTGGTCCTCACTGCTTCGGGCCAGAGTGACCGTGTTTATTTTTCCTTTTTCCTCCCCCTGTTTTTTTCCATGCCTTGCTATCTCTTCTCGGCCTGAGAACGAGAGCAGGAGGAGGGGAGGGCACCCGTGGTGCGATGCCAGGTGGGAGAGGGATGGAGGGGAGCAGGGGTGGAGGGACAGAAGGGTTGCCACTGGCTGGTCCTCCAGTCAGCCCACGGGAGAGAGCGGCGATTGGGCTGGCCTGTGATAAGATAGCATTGACCTTTAGAGAACTGCCATGCAGGAAAATAAGGTTGAATTTTCCAGGTCTCTGACCTTCGTCTGGTGATCTGAGCGGTCACTGCTGTCTTCACAGCTGAGACTGACAAAGGACACCAGACAGAATTCAGTGATTCCCAGGGTAATGATATTGATGATGAAATTCTTGTGTTGTTTTATTAGTTTTAAACGTGTTCTCAACTAACATTGTTGATGGTTTATTTGATATGATTTAGCCTTTGGAATACTGATGACCTCTCAAATGTTGATTATTGTTCATTGTCCATGTCAACTAAATGAAAGATGAATTAGTGGAGGAACCTTTGATGAGACCTTCTCTCTCCTCCTTCCTTAACTCTCTGTTGTTATGACCAAATGCCCTTTGTTTGGGATCAGCTGTTATCGCAGTAGGGACATCAAATAGCCACGCTGATAGTTCCTACTATCGTCTACCCTTTACACACAGCCCAGGCAAAGTCCATATACTGAATACTACTCAAAGTAATGCAACCCACTGTTAGAACTCACTGTCAGTATTAGTCCCTTTCGTCACAGGAGCTGGTTTGTTCTACTTTACTAATGTCTAAAGTTTACACTCCATCACCACCCTCTTTGGCCAAACAAAGTGAATGGAAGGTGAAAGGTCATGTACGTGGTGAGTTAGTTTATGACGTGCAATGCTCTGTAGCACGGGAATCAAAGGTGGATTGCTGGCTGGGTTGGTGGGTGGGATCTGAGTGTGTGCAGAGGCCACCAATCGTGTGTGATATGCTGATAGGGCTCCTCCTCTTTTTGTACTTTCCAACGTTTTTGGCAGGACATCCCTTCCTCTCGCTCTCCTTCTTTCCTTCTCGCTCTCTCTCCCCATCTCTCCTTCTCTCCCCTCTCTCCCCCCTCTCTCCCTCTTTCTTTCTTTCTTTCTTTCTTTCTATCTCTCTCTCTCTCTCTTTCACTCTCTCTCTCCGTTGGCCCAGGAGGAGAACTGTGTTGTGTACCAGGCCAAGTGATGCAGTGCCCTTTGGAGCTCAGCCCATCTGCTGCCTGGGAGATACAATATGCATCAGCAGGGAACAACTGACACTACATCTACCCATTTAGCAGACCACGAGTGCAGAACTCGGCATAAACAATGATGCAAAAATACACCAGTTGATAAGCGCTAATTATTAACCAGAGGTATTCTAAAAGAAATAGCCACTTGACAACTAACAGTAAAAAGTGCATTGACGTCAAAGCATGACTTGCTTCAAAGTTACTGTGCATGCAAATTGTGCATGTATTTGAAGGTAGGATTTGTTCCACATCTGTATTAACATATCATTTGAATACAGTGTGCATATGCGGCTTCCATGAGGGCTAATCAACACCCTTCTATCTACAGTACATATTTCTATCTTCCTCTCTTCTCCACATGGAGTTCCATGTCCCCTCTGACAATATTTAAACCCAAAAATCCTCCTCTCTTTATCCCCACAGATCCTGCTTTCATTACGGTTTGATTTCCTGATTCGTTGAGGTTTTACAACTCCGGCAAATACGGGCCCACCTTGTGTTGAGAGCTACTGGGCTTTGCAATGAGTCACAGTCAAACACTGTAAGGACAGAGTGTGCATGCATGCATGATTAGCTCTGAATGTGTCCACATGTTGTTTATATTCATCTATCCACTTCTCCAGATAGGGACACACAATATGGAATTTGATGTTCACACTGATCCTTCATTATGATCGATAGTATCAATGTTTCCCAAATGGTGGGTTTGGGACCAGTAGCATCTCAAAACTGGATTGTGGCTAGAAACACTAGTTTTGTTCGTAGTGTGGCTCACCAGAATATTTAGGTCTTTCAATGGGTTCCAGAGTGCACAACACTTAAAAAAACACAGTCAGATAAATGACTGGAATACAAACCATGATTTATGAAAATGGATATGTTGTTGGCTACTCAGTCATATTTCTGGATACTGGAAAATTCTACAATTTGCCTGTTATGAAAAAGTGTCCTTCAATCATCCTGAGATTTGTAATATTTGGTAAGACTTGTTCCCATCCTTCCACCACAGATACGTCATACCAGAAATAGAGGAGATCAGGAGAAAATCAAGCTTGACATTTGCGACCGTCATTGATTTGAGCTCTTGCAAACAATCATACTCACACCAACCAATCATACTCACACCAACCAATCATACTCACACCAACCAATCATACTCACACCAACCAATCATACTCACACCAACCAATCATACTCACACCAACCAGTCATACTCACACCAACCAATCATACTCACACCAACCAATCATACTCACACCAACCAATCATACTCACACCAACCAATCATACTCACACCAACCAATCATACTCACACCAACCAATCATACTCACACCAATCAGTCATACTCACACCAATCAGTCATACTCACACCAACCAATCATACTCACACCAATCAGTCATACTCACACCAAGCAGTCATACTCACACCAATCAGTCATACTCACACCAATCAGTCATACTCACACCAAGCAGTCATACTCACACCAATCAGTCATCCTCACACCAATCAGTCATACTCACACCAATCAGTCATACTCACACCAACCAATCATACTCACACCAATCAGTCATACTCACACCAACCAATCATACTCACACCAACCAATCATACTCACACCAACCAATCATACTCACACCAATCAGTCATACTCACACCAACCAATCATACTCACACCAATCAGTCATACTCACACCAACCAGTCATACTCACACCAACCAGTCATACTCACACCAATCAGTCATACTCACACCAACCAGTCATACTCACACCAATCAGTCATACTCACACCAACCAATCATACTCACACCAATCAGTCATACTCACACCAATCAGTCATACTCACACCAATCAGTCATACTCACACCAACCAATCATACTCACACCAATCAGTCATACTCACACCAATCAGTCATACTCACACCAATCAGTCATACTCACACCAACCAGTCATACTCACACCAATCAGTCATACTCACACCAACCAATCATACTCACACCAATCAGTCATACTCACACCAACCAATCATACTCACACCAATCAGTCATACTCACACCAATCAGTCATACGTCCAGGTGTAACATTGTTTATTCTCATGAACCGACTCGTGTTTAAATTCATAGTGCTAACAAACCTCCGCCTTCTTATCAGAAACGTGAGATTTTCCGATAAAGTAACCCAAACAGGTGTAAAAAACATTATGTTTTTTACAAGTTATCTGCTGAGGACAACTGGACATTGTGTTCCTGTCCCTTTAAAAATTTACTGTTGAATTATTTGTCTATTTGGAATAAGACGATAAAACTGGAAAAGGAATATGATCCGCCCTGCATGCATTTATGATGTAACATGATTATCATCAGTATGAATCAACAGCAGCCTGTTGTAGGTGCCACTGGGGCATTACGACTGGATGTTAAAAATATGGAAACGGGGAAAGGATTTGCCTTTGACAAAACAACAACGTTAACTGATGATGGATGGAGCAGGCACGCTAAGCCCACTGATCCCATATTTCCTCTATCTGACTAGGAGTGTGTGTATGTGAGTATGTTTGTATATGTGTGTGTGTGTGTGTGTGTGTGTGTGTGTGTGTATGTGAGTATGTTTGTGTATGTGTGTGTATGTGTGTGTGTCTGTGTGTATGAGATGAGGTTTTGTTGACATGAGAGATAGAATGTGAAAGAGAGAGAGTTAGAAGTGTGCAAGTGACCGGAAGCAAGAGAGAGAGAGGTCATGGTTGATTATATGCAACTCAACTCAAGTCACCGTGTTCTCTCCTCTTAATGTCAAGTGCAAATTAGCCACGTGTGTCACTGTCTAGACCCCCTGCCTACTCTAACAGCACAGTATGTGTCACTGTGTCTGCCCTCAGGGTCACAGCCACCGGAACCAGAGAACAGGGATAGCAATACAAATGAAGTCTCGTCACTTATTTAGTCCATTAGTCAGTCACAAGTTGGAAGTCGGTTGAAGTTGTTTCCAACCACCGATCTGGAATCAGAATAGCCTACACCCAAATCCTAAACTTAACCATTAGAGGGATTACATAACATCTGACCCTAGATCAGTGCTTGGGGGAAGGCATTTCTACCTACCTACCTAGTCACTCACTCGCTCAAACTGCTCCCTTCAGCAGAGACACAAGAGTTCCAAAGGGAGGGGCCACCAAGGCTGTGCTGACCAATCAGATCAAGGGGTGGAGGAGTCTTTTTACCCAGCAACAGGCATAGATGGTCTCCTATTGCTAATAGTGCTCAGGTGGGTAGTTGGAGCAGCCTTGGGCTTGCGTGGCTGTCAGCCTGTGTAGTATTCACTCTGGCCCTATCTTGATGAGTGACTCATCACTGCATGTTGAATGTTATGGCTTGAACTTTTTTCTCCTTTTCAAATGCTTTGCTTTCCCTTGAAACTTATAAAGGCATTGAGAATGCCTTGGATATTAGTTTGCAGCAGAGCTGTGAATATTGAAAGGAATTCTGAAGTATTATTTAATGGAATGTTATGCAGAGTGGCAGAGTTACAAACCAGCAATGGGTGTATGGTGTAAACGGTGTTGACACTGCAAAGCGTCGGAGAGAGACAATAAAAGTACATATTTCTGCAAATCCAGTACATGGGGGACAGACATCTGAAAACGTCAGACGGGAGGGATGGAGGCAGTGAGTGAGAGAAAGAGAGAAAGAAAGAGAGAGAGAGAGAGAGAGAGAGAGAGAGAGACTTCTGCAGTAGTCCGAGTCAACATTGCATTTCTTTAAACTTGGCAGGTAACCTGGCAGAGTGAGTGAAACATTTACATTAACACTCTCCAACCTTTGTTACTGCTGTGAGCAACTGAGCTGGAGACCGAATGGGTTGTCAATAAAATAACAACCAATCTGAAATGTGTGTGTGGTTTGTGTGTGTCAAACACGGTTCTATAGACGGGTTAGTTGTTTAGCAACAAAACCGACGTGTGATCAACTATAGGGCAAAACAGACAGGGTTGGCTTCGATTGTTGACCAAATTATAAGATACATTTAATCTCCAATGTTTATTGAAGACATAAATAAAGTTACACAATGCAGACTTGTTGTCTCTCAAATACGTTGCTACATTTGATGATTAGCTAGCTAGCAAATTTTTGCCATATTAGCATAGACGTGACATCCGTCAAAACACCTGAAAACAAGACATGGTATCAAGAACAAGATAAAACTAGCTGAAACGAGACACTTAAGATTCCCGATACGGCAGTTTCTTGTCATTGTTGCTAGCTATCTGGCAATCCAGAATCACAACAACACACGGCCTTCTGCCTAATTAACTTATCACTCCCAAAGTCCTTAGATGAAACTAGCTGTGTGCCTGGTCGTGCTGGTCTCATTTCACGCCAACCTCCTCTATACATTTGTGGTCTGTAATATGTGAAATGGCTAGCTAGTTAGCGGTGTGTGCTAGTAGTGTTTCAATCGGTGATGTCACTCTCTCTGAGACCTTAAAGTAGTTGTTTCCCTTGCTCTGCAAGGGCACCATGGCTTTTGTGCACCGATAGGTAACGATGCTTCATGGGAGGCAGTTGTTTATGTGTGCAGAGGGTCCCTGGTTCAAGCATAGGTTGGGGTGAGGAGAGAGTTGGACGCAATACTGTTACATTACATTGACATTGTTGACTGGAATCCCTCAGTTGGGCTCTACCCAGCTGCTGGAGTTGCTGCGGAGAAGGAGGAAGTCAAAGGGGGTGAGCGTAACTGATGTGAAATGGCTAACTAGTTAGAAAGGCACTAGTAGTGTTTCAACCGGTGACGTCACTAACTCTGAGACATTGAAGTAGTTGTTCCCCTTGGGTATAGGTAACGATGATTCGAGGGAGACTGTTGTCGATGTGTTCAGGTTGTGACACTGTTGCATTTGTAGTCTATACATGCTACATTTGTGGGCTACAGAACGTCCTTCAGATCATGAGTCCTCTGTTCTGTGTTCTCTATTCAGCACAGGAAGTCAGCAGCCATTTGTTCCAGTCTCTGACACCTGTGTTAATGCTAGGGCAGTTCATCTTGGAGAGGGTGGAGGCAGATTGACATCGTCAATTCATGCAACAAGGCAGATTGCTGAGTACACACTTTAAATACACAGCCGTCATGTTACCACAGAGTAAGGCTACTGATGAGGTTGTTTTGTCCTTCATCTTCTTCTCTGTCTTCATCTTCATTGCTTCATGACTTAATTTCTCTAGGAAGCAATCACAATCACACTGTATCAGCACAGTGAAGAGAGTTTTGTGTTTTATTTTAAAAACATTTTACTGCAGAAATGGTTGTTAGTTTGGTTGAAGGGTATTTAAAAAAATGTTTCAAAACATTTTTGCTAAGCAAGTCTGTTAAGAACAAATTCTTATTTACAATGACGCCTACACCGGCCAAACCTGGACGACGCTGGGCCAATTGCGCGCCGCCCTATGGTACTCCCAATCACGGCCGGTTGTGATACAGCCTGGATTCGAACCAGGGTGTCTGTAGTGATGCCTCTAGCACTGAGATACAGTGCCTTAAAATGCTGCGCCACTGGGCTGCACCATAGAGTACCTAAACCCAGAGGCTCAACATCGCAAGACTTCCGGGAACACTTGCAAAAACACTAGCTCGGCAGACCAGACCAGGGTTTTGGATTTGCGAAGTCAATAAAAATTATTCCTAAGTTGATCACTTCTCGATTTCTAAGGGCACAACCTAGATTGGAGCCAACGTCTTAAGTAGCTGAACATGTCATTACTCCAACCTCGTGAAAGTGACAAACTGACACGTTTCCAATTTCTTCAAAAACAACTTTAAATCGAAGGAGTGCCTTTGATTTGACGGCATGTACATGAAAAGTGGTACACTGTTGATATAACCGTGTGTTACTGCATGTTTTCAGTGAATTTATGTAAATCACAACACTCATCTGCATTTCATGCAGGGCAGGAAAATTCTCAGCAATAAAACAGTGATCAAATTTAGATCAAATGAAGATGAATTAGGCTTATCAATAAGAGGACTTAACCACGCACACTCTCTCCTTATAGTTTTATATCTAATGGAGGATAAATAATAAAGATTCACTACTCTCTGACTCACTATCATTAGCTCAATGCTTTGCCCTTAGGCTGCTCCAAGTATCCCAGCTCTGCTCACATTAAACATACAACACGGTTCTTCCAAGTCAATAGTTACTCAGTAAGAGCGAGAAAGCGAGGCACTCCAAACTAAGTGTGGCATTATACTGTGTGACTTCATGCCTTAAACAAAGTAAGAGCATGAGTGTTTTCTATAGGCGTAGAAGATAATTAGGACCTTGTGAGCAGACGGGGAAAACGTCCTGTCTGTCTGGTCCTATATGTCATCTATGTAACTAAGTGCTACAGGGTTCAGCAGCAGCAAGCCAGCGGGAGGAAATAGGAGCTGCATCTACAGCTATATAGTATAAACAGGTACCATCCCAGCTAAGGTGTTGATTTGACTCAATGGCTCTTTTGAGGCTGGGCTTGTGTGTGTGTGTGTGTGTGTGTGTGTGTGTGTGTGTGTGTGTGTGTGTGTGTGTGTGTGTGTGTGTGTGTGTGTGTGTGTGTGTGTGTGTGTGTGTGTGTGTGTGGGTGTGTGTGGGTGTCAGGGTGTGTACTGTAGGTCAGTGCTCTCTCCCCCTAGACAAACAACCCATGTAAAGCTGGGCTCTAACCATTCACAGAAACTGGGATCTATTTCAGTGGACAGGATGTGGAGGGGCACTGCTACTTCCTAAACACCTCTCAGAACGCATACAAGGGTGTTTTCTTCAAGTGTTTTTTTTTTCCTACTGAGGCGTTTTAAATGAGGACACTGGAGCAATTGACCTATTGGGATGTTACTCACTAGGTTAATACACAGAGTATTCAACAGTCAAACAGTTTCTATGTTTCAAAGCAACGCATCCACATTGACTTTACATACAGTAGCTGTATTACTTCCAATACAATGCCTGATCACCTTTTCTTTCTTGCCCAGTGATCTATAAAGAATGTAAGCAAAAAAGGAATATTGTTGGTTAAGGGCTTGTAAGTCAGCATTTCACTGTAAGGTCTACACCTGTTGTATTCGGCGCATGTGACAAATAACATTTGATTTGATTTTATTGCACCGTTCGAGCCTTCCACACTAATTCCTCCCAGGCCAATGTGTAAGTAGTTGTAGTTGTAAGCAGTAAAATGAGTTTTCTGTCAGGGAGGCCAGAGGAGGAGTGGAGGAGAGTGTGTTCTGGCCACGTCGTAGGGTTAGGGATTAGCATAGCACAGTCAGGCATGTGCTGCTGGATCCAGGCTGCAGGCTGGGAGAGTGGGGGGATGGTGATGTCACTGGTCAAAGGGTGACAGATGGGAGCCATAGGCTCCTGAGGCTGTGCATGGGCGCCTTCCAGAAACAGTGACTCAGAAGAGGCGTGTGCAGAATATCAGATCTTAATATCTACAGTGCCTAGAGAAGTTGTCACGCCCTGACCTGAGAGAGCCTTTTTATGTCTCTATTTAGGTTTGGTCAGGGTGTGATTTGGGTGGGCATTCTATGTCCGTGTTTCTATGTTTGGGATTTCTTTGTTTCGGCAGGGTATGGCTCTCAATCAGGAACAGCTGTATATCGTTGTTGCTGATTGGGAGTCATACTTAGGCAGCCTGTTTTTCCTTTGGGTTTTGTGGGTAGATATTTTCTGTTTAGTCATTTTGTTACCTGACAGAACTGTTTAGCTGTTGCACTTTGGTTTTTTTTGATTCAGTGTTCATTCTAATAAATTACATGATGAGCACTAACCGCGCTGCGCCTTGGTCTACTCTTTCAGACGGCCGTTACAGAAGTGTTGAACGTCTCAGGATCCACATCAATATGATGTTATGAATCTTGTAATCTACACAGGCCTGCACCGAATGTGTATATCTGGAAGAAACAGGCAGAACGGAGAATGACGTGAGTTTTTCCTGGTCAGGTCATGTGGTCTGAACGAAACTCCTGGCCCGAGGCTTGATGAATCTAATCAACATATTAACACACATCAGTTACAGATTCAATGACTAGAGTGAAAATGTTCCATTTGACACATTCTCATGCAGTTTCTGCCTGTTTGACAGTGACGGGTTAGATAACCGTTTTAGGTTGTTAGACACATTGACTTGTCACACTGGATCAGTCCGGGCCTTTTATACAACGACCTTGTCTCTCATTAGAACCACAGCTACATGGGCAGAATTCAGCTCCAACAGCCAGTGACATTGAGGAGAGCTGCCTGCCTGTCTGCCTGTGGTCGTTAGGGAAAAGAAAAGGCGTTTCAAACTACTTCCGTTGCGCAATAGCACTAAAGCGTTTAGCCAGATTTTTACTGCAGTGTTACACTGTGTGGCATTGGGAATGTATGCTTACTTTTACGTGATCTGTACAAAACTATGCACAGATAAAGTATCGTGTTGTGTTCTATCCTGATTCTATTCTATTGCCTGCTACACTCACAGCTTCACTACATGACTTACTTATTAGCCTGACGACTCACACTGAATTGTTCTGTTGCTCTGTCCTTCGCTACATACTTTAGTCTGAGACTGCCGTCATTGAAGTTGTTTGTGGTGACCAGGGGCACGAGGGGCGTCGCTTTACACATATGTTCTGGCCAAACCCATTGGTTTCTGGACCAATCAGACGGCTCCGAATGTGTTAGCATTCGGTGATGGGTCAGGGATGTACTCAGATCCACAATCATTGTGGAGAAGAAATGTACATCCGTGGGTGTGGCGTAGCCTTTGACCAGTCAAGGAGTCTGGGTAGCCAGACAACTACTTACACCCACCAACACTACAATACATCTTGGCCATCAGCCTACACTGCAAAGATCCAGACAATAACATGTTTTGCTGTTTTTCAAGTTTCGTACAAACAAACTGAAGACATGCCCTGTAATGGCGACTGTCAGAGGTCATGGAAGCAGGTTGAAGCTGTGGCTTGGGTCAACCATCAACCCTCAGGTGACTTGTTGGCACTTTTACGATGCATGAAAATGGCCCACCGCAAGCTCTCAGAAGGCTCCTGTGGCCCGAGTATTGATTATATTGTGGGAAAGCTTGGAGGACAAGAGTGACTAAGCTCTTTTCTCAGGTCCAGTGGGCGACCATTTTGGAACGCTTCTCTCTGTCTCTGTAGATTCTGGAGACACTCACACGGTACATTCCTTCTTGGCATCACCCCAGAAAAATCAGGCTGAACTGCAGTTATGAGGGTTCAGTCGTCCTTCATAGACGAAGTTGCTGAATTAAGGATGAACAACAGACAAGGAAATGACTTAATTGATGGAAAAAGATTCCTTGAGATTGCTGTACTAAACCTTTTGCCATCATTTCATATTACATTTTCCAAAGACTGAGAACCTGTAAGGAGTGCGTACTGGCGGCAGAGATGTCAGACGCAGGAGAGCAAAAACTGTGTTTCCAAACGGGCGCAATTTAATAACAAAAAAACCCACCGGAAAACAGAACAATCAAAATAATGGGTACATAACCCGACGCACACCAGGACAGACGTGCACAAGCACTTATAATAAACAATCACCGACAAGGAACAGAGGGTTAAATACACAACATGTAATTGATGGGATTGGAACCAGGTGTGATGGAAGACAAGACAAAACCAAAGGAAAATGAAAAGAGGATCAGCGATGGCTAGAAGGTCGGTGACTTCGACCGCCGAACGTCGCCCGAACAAGGAGAGGGACCAACTTCGGCGGAAGTCATGACAGCACCCTTATTGCGGTTCACTAAATTGCTGTTAATAAAATATGTAGGTTTGATAGGTATTATACAGGTCACAGGGTGCTGTACTTTAATATATCAACCTTTTTACAGAATATGACATGCTAAATGAACACACGGTTTAGTCAAGTTGTTAGCAAGCTAGCGCTTTGAGAAGTGTTACATGGGCGTACAGTGTCTTCTTCAATGAAGTTGTGGCTTCCTGTCCCTTTTCTCTGGAACAGGAGCCACTCCTCCTTGTAAGAAGCCGTGTGGCCCATGTTAGAAGCTATAGCTGTGGCTGATATATGAAAGACTGTAGCAGTGTCTGGTGTAGGGAAATGGAGGAAAGGATTTAGTGGTGATTTAATAGCCTTGTGCCTTGGCAGAACGCCATGTCTCTGAGGGTCAGGAGTTGAAATTGAGAGATGAGACCACTTTTACTTCCAGCCTCTGCTGCTGCTGAAGAGTGCATTCTCTCTCTCTCTCTCTCACACACACACACACACTCACACTCACACTCACACTCACACATACACATACACACACACACACACTTTGATATCACAAACACACTTTCATACACTTAAGTTTTCCATTAGATATAATGATGGGACATTGTACAGAGTATGATGTGTTGAAGTATCTTTGGTCAGAGTAGAGGCCGTTGATATTGCTGTTCTCTACCGCAGGGACAAAGTGATAGGAGATCAGTGTGTGGTCAGCAGATGATAGAAAAGTGTAATAATGCCTGAAAGACTTAGAAGCTGGCACATGGGTTGTGTCATTACTCTAGTGACCCACACACACACACACACACACACACACACATACACAAGGACACACACACACACAAGTACACGTCCTAACCCTAAATCTAACCTGTAACCCTAACCTTAACCCCAAAACCTAAGCCTAACCCTTAAGACTAAAATAGTATTTTAACCAATTCTGAACATGAAAGAAGTCCTGACTTTTCAAAAATGTTCTTGTTTATCTACCTTGTCAGGACATTCTGGTCACTTGTCAGGACATTCTGGTCCTGATAACGTAGGAAAACATGTACACACAGCTTCACACACGCACAGCTGGCACATAGGTTGTGTCATACATCTACTGACACACACACACACACACCCATGGACAGACCTCAGGACTCCTCATTGTATTTAATGGGGTCGTTAGTGTGTCCTTGGAGACGAGATGGACTGTGACGGCAGAGACACTAAATTAAATAATCCCCAGCATGAATTACATTGGGATGTGTGTTTGTGTTTGTGTTTGTGTTTGTGAGTGTGTTTGTGTTTGTGTTTGTGTGTGTGTGTGTGTGTGTGAATGTGTGCGTACGTGCGTACATGCATCTGCAAATGTGTGTGGGTTTATTGTATGTGTACGTGTGTGCATGCGTGCGTCTGAAAATGTGTACGTGTGTTTTGTGCGTTGCAGCACCACAGGACAGATTACTTGGCCACGGGCATCTCTTCCCCGAGGACAGTGTTCTATGGATTTTAAACATTATCAAAAAGCTCTTTCATCAACCAATGGTTTTATCATTAACAGCATGTCTGTGTCTGTGCGTTTATGCACACAGTCGATAGTTTAGATTGGTGAAAACAAAACGCTTCTCTATTGAACTATTCAGGACCAGCTCTCTATTCAGGACCAGGTCTCTATTCAGGACCAGGTCTCTATTCAGGACCAGTTCTCTATTCAGGACCAGGTCTCTATTCAGGACCAGCTCTCTATTCAGGACCAGCTCTCTATTCAGGACCAGGTCTCTATTCAGGACCAGTTCTCTATTCAGGACCAGCTCTCTATTCAGGACCAGGTCTCTATTCAGGACCAGCTCTCTATTCAGGACCAGTTCTCTATTCAGGACCAGGACTCTATTCAGGACCAGCTCTCTATTCAGGACCAGGTCTCTATTCAGGACCAGCTCTCTATTCAGGACCAGGTCTCTATTCAGGACCAGTTCTCTATTCAGGACCAGCTCTCTATTCAGGACCAGGTCTCTATTCAGGACCAGTTCTCTATTCAGGACCAGCTCTCTATTCAGGACCAGTTCTCTATTCAGGACCAGGTCTCTATTCAGGACCAGCTCTCTATTCAGGACCAGGTTTCTATTCAGGACCAGTTCTCTATTCAGGACCAGGTCTCTATTCAGGACCATCTCTCTATTTAGGACCAGTTTTCTATTCAGGACCAGTTCTCTATTCAGGACCATCTCTCTATTCAGGACCAGGTCTCTATTCAGGACCAGGTCTCTATTCAGGACCAGCTCTCTATTCAGGACCAGGTCTCTATTCAGGACCAGTTCTCTATTCAGGACCAGGTCTCTATTCAGGACCAGTTCTCTATTCAGGACAGGCTCTCTATTCAGGACCAGCTCTCTATTCAGGACCAGTTATCTATTCAGGACCAGGTCTCTATTCAGGACCAGTTCTCTATTCAGGACCAGGTCTCTATTCAGGACCAGGTCTCTATTCAGGACCAGTTCTCTATTCAGGACCAGTTCTCTATTCAGGACCAGCTCTCTATTCAGGACCAGCTCTCTATTCAGGACCAGCTCTCTATTCAGGACCAGTTCTCTATTCAGGACCAGCTCTCTATTCAGGACCAGTTCTCTATTCAGGACCAGGTCTCTATTCAGGACCAGTTCTCTATTCAGGATCAGCTCTCTATTCAGGACCAGGTTTCTATTCAGGACCAGTTCTCTATTCAGGACCAGGTCTCTATTCAGGACCATCTCTCTATTTAGGACCAGTTTTCTATTCAGGACCAGGTCTCTATTCAGGACCATCTCTCTATTCAGGACCAGGTCTCTATTCAGGACCAGCTCTCTATTCAGGACCAGCTCTCTATTCAGGACCAGGTCTCTATTCAGGACCAGTTCTCTATTCAGGACAGGCTCTCTATTCAGGACCAGCTCTCTATTCAGGACCAGTTATCTATTCAGGACCAGGTCTCTATTCAGGACCAGTTCTCTATTCAGGACCAGGTCTCTATTCAGGACCAGGTCTCTATTCAGGACCAGTTCTCTATTCAGGACCAGTTCTCTATTCAGGACCAGGTCTCTATTCAGGACCAGTTATCTATTCAGGACCAGGTCTCTATTCAGGACCAGGTCTCTATTCAGGACCAGTTCTCTATTCAGGACCAGTTCTCTATTCAGGACCAGCTCTCTATTCAGGACCAGTTCTCTATTCAGGACCAGTTATCTATTCAGGACCAGGTCTCTATTCAGGACCAGGTCTCTATTCAGGACCAGTTCTCTATTCAGGGCCAGTTCTCTATTCAGGACCAGTTCTCTATTCAGGACCAGGTCTCTATTCAGTACCAGGTCTCTATTCAGGACCAGTTCTCTATTCAGGACCAGGTCTCTATTCAGGACCAGTTATCTATTCAGAACCAGGTCTCTATTCAGGACCAGGTCTCTATTCAGGACCAGGTCTCTATTCAGGACCAGCTCTCTATTCAGGACCAGTTATCTATTCAGGACCAGGTCTCTATTCAGGACCAGGGCTCTATTCAGGACCAGTTCTCTATTCAGGACCAGTTCTCTATTCAGGACCAGGTCTCTATTCAGGACCAGTTCTCTATTCAGGACCAGTTCTCTATTCAGAACCAGCTCTCTATTCAGGACCAGGTCTCTATTCAGGACCAGGTCTCTATTCAGGACCAGGTCTCTATTCAGGACCAGCTCTCTATTCAGAACCAGGTCTCTATTCAGGACCAGGTCTCTATTCAGGACCAGTTCTCTATTCAGGACCAGTTATCTCTTCAGGACCAGGTCTCTATTCAGGACCAGGTCTCTATTCAGGACCAGGTCTCTATTCAGGACCAGTTCTCTATTCAGGACCAGGTCTCTATTCAGGACCAGGTCTCTATTCAGGACCAGCTCTCTATTCAGGACCAGGTCTCTATTCAGGACCAGGTCTCTATTCAGGACCAGGTCTCTATTCAGGACCATCTCTCTATTCAGGACCAGGTCTCTATTCAGGACCAGTTCTCTATTCAGGACCAGTTCTCTATTCAGGACCAGGTCTCTATTCAGGACCAGGTCTCTATTCAGGACCATCTCTCTATTCAGGACCAGTTCTCTATTCAGGACCAGTTATCTCTTCAGGACCAGGTCTCTATTCAGGACCAGCTCTCTATTCAGGACCAGTTATCTATTCAGGACCAGGGGCCTGTTGCACAAAAGTAGAATTAAGACATCCGGGATAAATGACTCAGCTGAGCTCAATGAAGCCAAAACATGTGCGTCCAGGCTTAATTGGTTGCACAAAGACCAAGCCAGGATGAGCAGACACGGATTCATTAAGCCAGGTGAAACCAATCCTGGATAGGTGCGCGCTCACGGCTCACTCAAATAGACCCCGCCACAGATCACAGATTAACTGATTTACCATGGCAACTAGAGCCGCGTACTTTTCCCCGTCGGAAGCACAAATCCTCATGGAGGCATACGAGGAGGTAAAAGATATAATTAAGAAGAAAGGCAACACCGCCACAGTGATAAAGCAAAGAGAAAAAGCGTGGCAAAGTATTGCAGACCGCCTGACCGCGTAAGTAGTGCACAATTACACAGTCACCGCTCCGCTGAAACATCACAATTACAATTCAAATATTTAATTCACATCTCCAAAAATGCAGTTGTACTGTAATTATGAAACGGTTAAATTTTTAATTGAAATGCACTGCAGATATGAGTGAAATTGTGTAAAGTAACTCCATCACACTGTATAAAGCTATGATAGATTTTTTGATATTTTTACTGAAAACAAGACAAAAATACCAAGTAATTTTTTGCAGTGTGACTCCATTAAATGTGTGTGTGTGTGTAGATTAAACATGAACGGGCCAAAACGGACATGGCAGCAGGTCAAAATCAAATACAATAACATTCTGCAGAATGGTATGGTCCCTGACTAATATTTAACAAAGCACAAGCATATATTGTACCCAGAAGGTGCCTGCTCACACATTGTCTGTACTGTTTTAGCAGTGAAAAAGAATACCCACAGACAAGGCACGGGTGGTGGGTCACCAAAGGCTGACCTTACCCCAGCAGAGGACATGGCCTTGGAGCTAAATAAAGGCAGGCCCGTCTTAGAGGGGATCCCTGGGGGGAAAGAGACGAGCATAGGTTCCTCCCAAGATGCCACCCGCTTCATTCAAGGTATGTCCTTCCATCTCTACATGGGATACAACCACATTC
This sequence comes from Salmo trutta, assembly GCF_901001165.1. Lineage (NCBI taxonomy): Eukaryota > Metazoa > Chordata > Actinopteri > Salmoniformes > Salmonidae > Salmo > Salmo trutta. Next base: position 63,949,707 of record NC_042957.1, on the reverse strand, counting down.
ATATTGAATCAATTTGGACTGTCTGACTTTGGTTTACCTATTGCCTTGCAGTGTCTGGCAGCACTGTGTTCCTGTTAGAGCCACCAGCACAAGCACCAGACGATGTTGATCCAGTGAGTACTCCATCAAAGGCATACTGTAGGCCTGGCATGTCTTGTCTACTAGCTTCAATATGAATCCGATTAAATGTGATAGGGTGAAGGCCCCAGTGCAGCAGCAACAGCACATGATGGAGACGATGATGAGGAGGAGACCATCTCTGGATTCCAGAAGGCATGAGGTATCATGTTAAGACTGTGAAAGTACTATTTACTCTACAATGGTGAGGAGTCCTCATCAAAATCAAAAAATCTAATTTCTTTTACAGGACCCAGATGCTATACAGTGGGAAAACCAGCATGGCAACATAGTGCGTATTAATAAAAGGACACCACATCCTGCCAAATTCCAGCTGCGCTAATTGTATTGTGTTCACAGAGCTCACAAGCTATCAGAAAGTTGTATGGCAACCACCTCCGGCGCCAAATAGAACTGGCAGACATAGACATTCAGTACAAGAAGAAAAAGATGGAAAATCTTGCACTGGAGTCCGAAATAAAAAAAGAGGACAATTAGGAAACTGGACCTTGAAATAAAAAAACTTGAGAGGGAGGTGAGATATGCCTTCAATGTACACTGTATGCTAACTGTAACACAAATGTATTAATCATTATTTTTCTTTCCTCCCCCAGCTCCAAGAAGATGACACAGCTCAAAATAAAAATTAGGTATATTCTCGTAAAGTCAAGTGAGCCATGACATATGAGCTCTTATTGTGAGCACACAGGACGGTGGCATCTTTCTAAGGTTTTTTTTATTTTCCCAGCAATCAGTACAACCAAGTCATCGTTATAAGGCATCGCCCTCTTTTGCCCACCCCCCCAGCACCAGGTGTGGCCACTAGCCTATATGAAGGCCCAAAATTGTGTGTTCCTTTCTGCTCTGACAATGGCATGCCCATTCGTGCGAGATGTGGTGGATGAAGAAGCACTTGTGCTGAGGAGAGCCTTCAGGCGAGAAAGGGTCTTCAGGGACCGGTTGGACCCACTGGCCTTCCCTGATGACCATCTATATGAAAGATACAGGTTTTCTGCAGATGGCATCAGGTATCTATGCAGACTACTGGGTCCCAGGATTAAGCACCGCACTGCACGGAGCCATGCACTGAGTGTGGAGCAAATGGTTTGTGTGGCCTTGCGCTTTTTTGCTAGTGGAGCCTTCCTGTACTCAGTGGGGGATGCAGAACAGCTGAACAAGGCCACAATTTGCCGCACAATAAGGAGTGTGTGTCTGGCTATCAAAGCATTAGCAGATGTCTTCATCTCCTTCCCTGGCCACAGAAGACTCTGTGACATCAAAGAGGAGTTCTATAGGATTGCAGGTAAGAGGATCTACAAATTACAGGACAACTGTTAACACATAGTAGGATACTCATTACTTTGTGTGACAGGTTTCCCCAATGTCATTGGTGCAGTGGACTGCACACACATAAGGATAAAAGCCCCCTCAGGTGCCCATGAGGCCGATTTTGTGAATAGGAAATCCTTTCACAGCATTAATGTTCAGGTGAACATAACTTTTTGATATTGTCCATTGACGAACACTCTGCATTGCCAGTGATGTGCATTGATTGGTGTAATATTCCTCATCTTATGATTTCAGATGGTCTGCAATGCTGACTGTGTGATCAGCAATGTTGTGGCAAAATGGCCTGGCTCAGTCCATGACTCCAGAATCTTTCGGGCCTCTGAAATCTATCAGTGCCTATCACAAGGTAAGCCACACAACCCCTATTTATAACCATCATGGCTGTGTCAAGAATATCACTGTGTTTATGAGGTAGTAATGATGAGATTTTGTGTTGACAGGTGAATTCTCTGGTGTGTTGCTGGGAGACAGGGGGTATGGCTGCCAGCCTTTTCTCCTGACACCTTTCACAGACCCCCAGGAAGCACAGCAGGCCTACAACCATGCCCATGCCAGGACCAGGGCCAGAGTTGAAATGACCTTTGGCCTCCTGAAGGCACGCTTTCACTGCCTTCACAAATTAAGGGTCAGCCCTGTTAGGGCATGTGATATTACTGTGGCTTGTGCTGTCCTCCACAATGTGGCCTGCCTGAGGAAGGAGAGGGCCCCCAGAGTGCCACCAGCCATGGACTGGGACAATCCGGCAATCTTCCCTGATGACGACAGTGGTCGGCTGCTGAGGGACCAATATGTGTTGAATTATTTTAGTTAGTATGTGTGCTTTCAATTTTGGTTAAATATGTCCTGCGGTGGCAGAGGAATTGGGGTTTTTCTGGGTTCGTTTTTTTACGAATTTGGCCTCTTATGATGTTTGTGCGGTATACTGTGTGTAATACAAGGCTGCAGGGAGGCTACTGCATCCATTCATTTGTCTGTTCAGTTGATGTGTATGGATTTGTCCTGCATTTATTTTAGTGTGCAGACATGCAGGGTGTGTTATATACAGACCTTTGAATGTGTATGTATCATTTTGTA